>NC_031799.1:45416236-45533197 GCF_001522545.3 Parus major
GAGGTTCCAGTAGAAACTGTATTTCCCAGATCCAGCTGTTCTTTGACCAATTTTTGTGCTTGTTGCAGCCTATCTTTTTGAGGGGCCATTGAGGGACCCACATTGGAGTATTCATGTTCCTTGTGAGTTTAAGTCTCGGCTGCACATCAGTGAGCCCTTTTCAAAATTTGTTGTCAGTCCCCACTGTGATAACACATCTCTAACCCACAGTGTGCATGTAGTAGAAAGTACATATACATGGTTTGAGCTGCACTTGTTTCCCTTCTGGCCCATATACCATGAGCTCCTTAGCTGGCTGCTGGGGCATCTGCTGACCTCTGATGCCTGTGACAATCACTGATGGCATTGACAAGGGCCAGGTAGGTGGCCATTCACATTCACTGATGATGGGTTTGTCGGCTCTGGTATCTATTAATCCTGTAAGAGACTTGCCATCTACAACACAGGTTAGAAAAGGTTGCTGTACAGAATGAGTTTAGACCAGTAAATGTGAGGAGTGCCTGTGCTCCCAAAACCTCCAGTGCCCCTGTCAGCACTGACAGATGGTATCACCTGATCAGTTGATGGTATCAGTTGATCAGTGCATGATCCTGCTGGAATAGTACAAGGTGGATTAGGAGTCCAAGCCATGATTTTTATTTCAGCCCCAGAATCAGAGTCGATAATTCCTGGTAAAATAAAACATCCACCTTTAGATGAGGTTGATCTCCCAAGTAAGAATACATGACATTTAAAGGAATTCTTGGTCGAATTTAGAGCGGCATTGGCTATGCCAGTGATAGCCTTTTCTGCACCTGGGGCACCACAGGTTTTTATTCCTTTGCTCATTCTTTGGGCACTGCTTTCTCACATAAACTTCCTGTCCACAGTCAAACCATTTAATTGCTGCCCAAGCTGCTTGCAGCTGTTGAGCCAACAAGCAAGTTGCTCTGTATTGCTCTGTATCAATATGTGTACAGATTTTGATTAAGTCAGTTACAGTAATATCAGCTTTGTTTCTGATTGGATCAATTGCCTTTTGACAGTCAGTATTAGCATTTTCATAGACTAAGGATTTCAATAAAGCTTCTGCTATAGCTGATAATTCAACTTGCCTATTCATGGCTGTTTGCAAACAATCAATATAGGTGATGTAAACTCTCAGGGTCTTTGCCTTATGGTGAAAAAGCCAGGCTCGGTCTTGTTAACATCTGACACTCTTCTCAGAGCTTTTAAAACCAGCCCCCTCACTTGGCTAAATGTTTCTGGGGGCATTCTTAATTGATCCCTTATAGATAGATAGATATAGATAGATATAGATAGCCTGAGGTCCTATCCCCGCCAGATTACCCCTTGTTACTGCAGCATTACGAGTATTCCTATTTGCCAGTACCTGTTCTTGACATACATCTTGGTATTCAGGCCAGAAAATTGAATGCTGTCCTGGTGTCATAACCTATTTAAATAAATCTTTCCAATCAGCAGGTAACATTATATAGCTTTCTGCAACAGCTTCTGTAAATCCTATCGTACGGGAAGATTGCAGACCTTTTTCACTCATAGACTTTAACTCCTTAGCCATATCATAAGAAATTTATTCATGACAAGGATGCTTGTTGTGATAAGTCACAGGCACAGCATCGAGCAGTTCAACATCCCCTTGATCCATCTTTTTTGGCAAGTATCTAAAAAGTGTTTTGACTTAGAGGACGGCAAAGCTTCATTATCAGTCGCACAGAGTGCAGGGTTTAATTGCTGTTTTAGCAGCCTTACGTCACGAGATGGTGCTGCAGCCACAGCTTTCATTGGCTGTGGTTTTACAGTAGGATGTAAATTAGTTTTCAAATCTATGGCATCGCCCTCTGGTTCCTCCTCATTAATTTCCTCCTTCATTTGGAAAACTACGGGATCATGAAGCGAAAGTGGTGGTATTGATTCGGAAGAAGTATCTGCTGACAGATCTACTGCAGGCTGATCAATTTCATCCAAATCAAAAAATCGTAGTGCAGAATAAATAATTTGCCATGTAATAAATTCATCAAGATTACCCCTCACGGTTCTCTGATTGATGAGTCTTCAAATGATCACCCACTTTCTTCCAGTTTTCAAGGTTATACAATTGCTTTACTTCACACCACAAATTGCTTTACCTTCACCCACATAAGGAGTTGCATAAGCTTTCTTTCTTGAGTTCTATAACCTTCCTCCCTTGTGATATGTAACAATTTCTATGAAGTGTTTCTAATTTACTTACATTATTCCCCATCAAATTTATATATATATATGGTAGGGTTTGGAGTTTTGCTAGTTTGGTTTTTGTTTATCTATGAAATTTAATTTTTTTCCCTAGCTGCTTGCAAGGCTGACCTGTAATCATTGCTTAGCCCACGATGAGAAGGACATCCTCAACCATTCTTGAAATCCACCCTTTGGATCACTTGGGAATACACTGGTTCGGTTGGAAATATACCACAGGTCCAGAATCATCTCAGAGATTTCAGGTCCCTGTTAAGTGGGCACCATTTTGCAGCATGTCAGCATACAAAGCACCGTCCCCAGACAGTCATAAGGCCAGACATATTTATTGGAAAAGCACACACTTTTTTATAATATTTTTACCATCAGATTAAAATGACATGCCTCTAGACAGCCAATAGAAAAAATTAATTGAGCATCAATTGAGTAGTTAATTAATAACCACTTCCTTCAGAACAAGCATTTTGTTACAGCTTCTTGCACATTACTGCAGTTCTATCTGTTACGTTTTAGAAACTTCGGTACATCTTCTCCCCAGCTTCTTTTATTTAACCAAGCAGTCTTCTTTGTCTTCCTGCCCTACAAGATACCTTTTTTAAAAGGACTGTGACTGCTTGATGAAAAGCAAAAGTGAATTGGAAAGGAACATGGCCTTCCAAGGAAAGAGAGCTCCCTATGAAGAAGGAATAGGCTAGAGGGGTTTGTGAAGAGCACTGGATTTCAAGGTGGGGTAAATGTTAAACTTAGTTTAGAGAATGGGGGTTTCAAGCAGATCATCAGCAGATAAGCTGGAAAGACAGACACACAGTTTAGGAGCCTGTAGCTTTGCTGTCAGCATTGTGCAGCGTCGTGTGTGTGCTTGCACCTCCCATCACAGCACAGGCTGTGCTGTCTGTCACCCAGACAGGTTGTAGCTATGCTATTGCTCAGACTGGCCTCTTCCTCACAGTGACACAGGCTGTGTCTCCTCAAGGCTGGATCTAGCCACTTTACCAGCCTGTCTTGGCCACAGAGCAGAAGGTCCAGCTTGCTACCCAGAGTGCTGCCATTTCAAGTCACTCTTGCTGAAGGCCTCACAAGATGTATCTGACACTGTCAATCCACCATGCCTTGACCATGACCTAATACATTCTTTCAATCTATCCTTCTTTAACTGTGAATCATCCCCTCCTTATGTCAAGTATGAAAACAAGGATATCCTTCCATATTCTTGGGAAGGAATGGGTTACAACAGTCTAGAGATACCTGTCACTCAAATGGGAGCAACACTCTGACAAATCAAGTATAATGGTATGCAGGATAGCATCCTTGCAATCTAATTTTTATTTGTACCAAGAAGATCTCAAAATGGCATTCAGTTAGAGTGAGATGGTAAAATTTGCCTCTGCGGTGAATGAACACAAGCCTGAGTGCTATTTCTGGATTCCATTATGTGAGAAGCTAAAGGCGGCTGACACTGGCGTGGAGAGTAGATTCTCTTTTCCTAACAACAGTTTAGTTCCACAGCTGTAAACCTTATTTTGGAGGCCAAAAGCGATGGGAGCTCAGAGGTAACTACTGTACTAAATACCAAAGCAGAAGGAGGCAGAAGAACCCAAAATATAAGACTGAAATTCTCGATGGAACACAAAGACCCAAACTGTCACCTAACAGGAGCCAGCCTAAGCTTCAGTTTCACGAGTTTGCATCGGCTCAGCCTTTCACTCCAGAGCTTCCTGAGTTTTATTTACATACAGCCTCTGTCAGTATATGTTTGACTTGTATAACTGAAGTACCTTACTAAAACCTAGAGCTCTGATAAGTGCTTCCATTAGATATAGAAGGGATGTGGGAGAGAAGGTTACTCAACTTCCAAAGGAGACACAAAGAATACCTATCCTAGACCGCAATATGAGATAAGAAATGGGAGTGTTAGCCAATATCACTCACATCAGCCAGCTCTTAAACCAAATATCTCTGCTTCTTCTTGCGTCACCTTCCCCACCCCTACACACCTCCCAAGCCAGGACCCTGTGCACAGCTCTGCCTTTCCCAGAAACTGCCTGGTCTGTGGAACAGAATGTGTCCGTGTCTAGGGTGGATGACACTTGTGTTTCAGTTTTCTGACTCCATCAGGAAGTGTGATTGTCAGAAAAGGGTGGTGACCAGAACTGCCTTGAAGCCTAGCCTAGCCATTACGTGGTTTGTTCAAGGCCATGGTCCAAGTAATGCTCAGGGCAGATCTTCAGGATGATGGGTGGATGAAGGTTTGCTGTCCAGATTCTCTCCTTCCTCCACCTCTTCTACAACAAGCAGGAGACCCAAGGAAGGGGAGGGTTCTACACTGGCCTGAGTTGTCTGGTTTCTGTACCCACTTTGTCTCAGAGCACTGTTTTGTTACACTTCCCACAGCTGGTGAAAGCTGAACCTGTCTGCTTCTCTTGGCTGCAGAAATGAGGATTACTTGCTTGTTCTTTGTGGATGCAAGCCAAATGAGACATCCCCAGACTCGGTGTGTCAAGGGAGGACTCTAATTCACAGGAACTGAGTGAGTCTAACTTTTCATTCATTGTCTAAAGTGCCTTGTACATCCCCCAGTGTCCCATAAGCTACCCTGTCACACCCAGGAGTCTCTTCTCTACAGTCTAAAAGTTCATCTACCAACGTTTCCTGTGGCTCCCCACCCCAGCTCCCTAATCCTGGTATTGTTTAATGTTCTCAAAGAATATCTAACACTTGAAGGGAACAGAGACACCTTTCCCAAGCACCAAACTAAGACACACACACACACACACACATACAGTCCCCTAAAACAGCAACATTCGTCGGTCTGCAACTGCTTTCACAAATCATGGAAATTTTTTTTAAAATCTTAAGTCCAGTTTGGAAAACAAATCTGCTTGTACAAAAAATAAAAATAAAATACCAAATAAAACAGACAAGCTTTGTCATAGCTGGCAGTGGAGAGTAAGTTTCTGAGACACTGGAATTAAGTGGGCTGAATGTCTTTTTTGAGCAGTCCTCAAGATTTTTTGAAAGGCTGAGGTGGGAGGAGCTACAAGTTGCCAGCTGGACAGGAAGTCAGCTTTCTCAAAACAAATTAAGAGTTTCAGCTTTATCAAAACAAAAAAAAATACCTTGAATCATAGCAATGAACTGAAAAGGACAAAAGCAAATTTGTGAACTGTCCCATTTTGCTAGAATTACCCCTTAAAATTATTTTAAATTCAGTTTATGCACATTTAAACAGCCTTCTTAAAGCAAGGAGCAAAGAAATCTCTGAAAATGCTCCCTCTTCCTGTAGTTTGCAAAAGAGAGATTTGCTGACAGCAGCTCCCCAGAAGTCTAGCATCTCTCAGATCAAAACCACGGTGAACTGATGAATCCCCTCAACTTCTGAGGTCTTTTGCACTGAACAACTTCTTTCTATCGCCCACCCGTCCCCATGGCTTAGGTTTGCTTATGTCCCCATGATGATAATGTGGCCCTAATGAGCACCACTCCCTCTAAACCACACCCCAACATCAGAAAATCAGAGCGGCATTCAGGCACTTATGCAATTTCCTCATGCTTGCTAAACTGAGGTAGGCTTAGATTCCCCCTGACCAGCACACCCCCAATGCCTTTCACCCATACAGAAACATTTGCTTGGCCATGTGGGAGGTAACCCCCATCCCTGGTGGTACCAGCAGGGTTAAAAAAGACTGACACTGGATTCAGAGAGTGACACAGTTAGAAACTCTCTTGTTAGAAGCATCGCTGTTCTTTTTCCTTTCTCCTTGTGTTGGAACATTCATATAGCATGCAGGCTTCCACAGGTTTGCTTCCCTATGGTCACTCTCTTATTTTCATCAGATTAGGAGGAGCTGATGGTATCAATAATGCCTAATATTTACACTAGGCTATCATAGACCAGTTGAGCCAGTTTAATTACAATGACAGTGCAGTGCATGTGATACTGCCATACTCTCTGCACACACCTCATACTTTTATCTTTGTTAAGGCATGCACATACTTGAGGCATTTTCTGCTATATGGAGCATGCCATCTCTGGCCTAAAAAAAACCACCCCCAAATTTCTCAAGCAAATCTATAATAGCAAACAGAGTAGGAGAAATAAACTGCAGGAAGCAATGAAGTAATAAAATACCACTGAAAATAAGACAAAGAAAAAAAAATCATTACCTAATTTTGAACATATTTTCTTTTTTAAATATCAGTATTTCATAGCAGAAATCAGTCTAGGTGACAAAGGAGAATAGATTCTTTGAAAGAATCCCTCTGCTACATGCAAAAAGAAAAATAAGGTAAAATCCAGTGAAAGTTTAGGGAATTCACTTTCTCAGAACCCTCAAAAGACTTCTGGTACATACTGAGTAGGCTGAGATTGTCATGTGACAAGATAACTGTCCATCAAAAGGGGAAATGAAACCTTGTCTGTTTTTCTCACTGGTCCATCTGGATAAAAGCCTGTGTCCTGCCTACATAGGTTAGCTTTTCTCTGGGCCTGTTCCAGATAACCAAATATTTTTCCTTGCAAATTCTGCCATGATTAGATATATGAAAAATATGGTGATTTCCTGGGGGGGGAAAAAAAAAGAGTAAAATAAATACTTTTTGGCCCAAACACAACCAGCTCAGTTTGTGTATCTGAAAATTATTTGTGCATAAGAAGATGTGGGCTATCAAAACACAACCAGCTCAGTTTGTGTATCTGAAAATTATTTGTGCATAAGAAGATGTGGGCTATCAGCCACCATTCCGTGCTATTCACCAAAGAATGTGAACAGCAGTTTCCAAATCCCCTTGCACAGCCTGAAGTCTGCTGCCCATGCTGTGATGCTATCTCTCCTGGGTTTAATTCGATCTTCAACCTTTGGACTTTTGTAATCACTTGAAGAAGCCTGCAAGCTCAAACATACAGGTGCCAAACATCAGAAAAAGCTCTGCTAGGGCCAAGTGTGACCATCCAGGAATCATGGTTGTCAGGATCACCCTCAAAAGATGATCCCAGTGTCACTTGAGAAGTACTACCCAGGCTCTACCAGTATGACAGACCCATCAAGTTTGCATCACTGTCATCACTGTCTAGCCTGCCTACTTTCAGCTGAGCAAGATAACAAATGACAGCCTTATTTTCTACATGAGTAGTTAGTTGGAAATATCATGCTGTGTGCTACTGCACAATATTGTGAATGGATTTTGGCCAAAAAAAGGGAAAATATTCAATGCTGTAGACACAGCACAGGGAAGAAAGAAAAACCAAGCTTTGCTTGAGTGCTTCTTCGCTTCCTCAAATGACTTAGCCTTTCAGAGTTTAAAAATTAATTCTGTGTTAAGTATATCTTACAACACGAGAGAGTTGTTGCAACATTGCTGCTATTCCAAGTGCTGTGTGATGAAGTGCTGCACTGGACCTTCATTTCTAGGAAAGCAGATGGATTTTCAGGGTACACTGCTATACTGACTCAGAGCTATAACAGAAAGAAAATTTTGGGAAATGCTTGACATTTCATATTTCATATTCTTTTATTCATCTCAAATTGGGATGAAAGACATCTTTTAGGAACCCAATTTATGTTTTTAGTTTCTATAGATTCTAAGCACTTTTCTACAACATTTACCCACTTACTCTTATTTCTCCAACTGAACTTGGTTAAATAAAACTGAGTCATATGAAAAAACACAGCTTTTTGGATCAATTTTTATTTCTTTTTGAATTTTTTTAACTAAACATTATGGAAACTATTCCAATTTAGTGAATCATTTTACCTCCCTTAAAGTTTTACTTGCCAGAGGGTATTACTCCAATGGAAATGTTCTATGAAGTTCTGCTCTGTGGTCTATCAGTAGAAAAGAAAGCCACAAACAAAGGTATTTTATTTCCTACCTAGTCAATACAGTGATATTTTGCTGGAAACTGAGGCCACCAAACATACCAATTTGATTTAGCAACACAATTGATTTCTTAAGGTGCATTAGATTACAGTGGCTTCAGACCCAATTTATTCATCATTACAGCATCCAGTAGAACAATGACAGACTTCTGTTACAAGCTTTCAAAAAGTACACTGCAGCACTGGAGACATTAAAAAATCTCATTTGTTTCACTGGACTTGTCTGCAAATTTCTCACATACACATTGCAGAACACTTTGGAGGGAATCCCACTTATCTTCCTGGGAATGGCCCATTCCCTCTCGTTCTAAACTGAGTTTAGAATGAATGAGGCTGTCACTGAGTAATACAGTAGGAATGGAAGACTGAGGTAAATAACCAAGAGCCTAATCCTTCTTCTATAACACCACAAGCCTCTGCCCACCATCCCTACTGTGTCTGCAACAACATAGTATCTGGGGGATGATAACAGAGGAATTATAGGAATGAGACTCAAATTAGAGGAACAGATTCCTCTCTCAGCTGGGATGAAAATGAACAAGAGAAAGTTGACACTCTTCTCCAATTCCCCTACAGACTAGTAAAAATGTCAGTTCAGCTTTCTCTTCAGTGCTGGCAATATGTCAGGATTTGGTTGTTTTTTACCACAGTCAAACAGGAATGTCTGTCCCATATATAAAAAGGAGTGCTCCCTGCACAGTTGCTTGTGATTTATACAACCAACCTCTGAGGGACATCTGCCTACTAAGCAGATAACTCAGGACATTCCAGGAGACTGATGTGGAGCCTCAGATACACAGTTTGAAGACTGAGGATTCAACCAACTACACTGGCATGTACTGTGTTTTGCCTTATGTCCCGGCTAGTGCCATCTCACTATCTGACTTCCTCCTTATAAATAAAAAAAAATGAAGATTCTGGTCTTCAGAGTGGCAGAGAAAACCTTGAAAAACAGGGGCATACAAAAGACTCAAACACACACACACAAAAAAAAGTTAGAAGGCAAAAGAAAGTGATTTATGATTTTAAATAAAAAGTTAATTTCCACCAGGAAATTTTGTAAGCTGACTCTCAGTTTATGAATAAAGGCTTTGAGGCCAAATTTTGTGATAACCTTAGAACAGAACATGAGAATAAAACACAGTTTAAATGCCCTTTTCAGAGTGTTTCAAAAGTTTTCTCTCTTCTGAACAGCAGGCTACAACAGACCCATTCACAAACTTTGAGTAATACACTATTTTGTGGCACATGCTCTCTGGATTAATACTGGTAGTGAAAGTTCTTGGAGCATCTGACATGCAAACCAATCTTAACACTAAAGGATCATAAACAACACTGAAACTCCCAAGTTAAAATACCCCAGGCCAGTCAGAAGGTAAAAAAACCTCTTAAGGTAAGCTTCCTATTAGAATTGAGGTAATGGGAATTTGGGAGAATGCTGTTACTGACATAGTACTTGAGGTTACAAAGGTGTGCTGTTTAGCCAGCATTTGCAGGACTGGCTCCTGAGACTGTCACAGTACTGTACAGCTCCTGCAGAATTTCCACTGCAGGAGCAAGGAGCACCTCTTGAAGGAGTACCAAGGTGCTTGCTGCACTTTTTCCCAGATATGCCAATAAGAAGCAGTGGAGCTTCTTTGTGTCCTTTGGCACTGCCTCCTTCATCATGCTACTCATTCCTTCAATCCACCAAACCATTCCTGCTCTGGAACAATCACAATGAGCCAAGCCAACCTGGTCCACCAGTAAAACAAACAAAAATAAAAAGCCCGGTGTTGTACATAGCTGTTTCCCCTCAACAATTCCAGGTTGCTAGATGTGAAATTTTAATAGTGTTTAGCCAGGATTTAACTACAGGAGGAGGAAAGAAAGTCCCATGGGTGTATACTTGCCCTATAATAATGTGTAATTTTTTCCAGTCTCAGCCGCTGGAATTTTTTCTGACCTCCCACTGTCTCACTTGGTGGGTTAGTCTCCTAAACAGCAAATCATATGAAATAACTGCATGGGTTTGGTTTGGTTTGGTTTGGTTTGGTTAATTACACATGATTCTTTTCACTGTTGAGAGAGAGCTTTTTCTATCACATCACCATCCCTGAATTTATAGAGACTACAACACAGTTCAACATGACACACTTAGATTTGCCATGTCAGGCAGGATTTTAGCAGCTGTTCCCAGAAGGACTTTGTGAATGTTTTCCTTAAGCCACAACTGAAAAGTGGAATGAAACAAAAATATCCAACTGCCTTTTTTTTTCCTTCCTGAGAAAGGAATGAGAATAGTTTGTTCAAATGCAAATCTATATGGTCTGCAAGAAAGAAGTATTTGTTTTTCACCCAAGATGTTCCCAAAAAAATATATCCATTTTCAGGATTCATTGCTTTAGTTCAGCTGAATATTTAACTAACAAAAAGCAGAGACATGTTGTGCTCTTAATTGTGCTTTGTCCCTGAATAAAACTCTTAATGGGCATTGACTGGTCATCAAGACAGAAGTTATTTGGTCCATGACGTGTCAGTCAACATAAAATGGAAACATTTTTCAGCTTGGCTGGTATATCGCAATAAAAATCTCTGTTGAGTTTTGAGTATGAGAAGTCATTTCACTATGAAATACTCCATTCTTAGTCAGGTTCACCAATGCCAGGTCAACTGTGGAGGGTTGTATACAAGTTTTGAAGCTAAAAATAATTTTTTTTGCTCTGAAATCAGGACTCCAATCTGCTAATTCCCAGAAACACTATCTCAAAGGACTTGTAGTGACTACAGTGAGAATACAAGTTTGAAAAGACAGTCTGAATAAAAAAAATCTCATGAAATGGCAATAGAAGAAAAGGAATAGAAGAAATAGATGAAAAGAGAAAATGTATGCCCTGGAGCTTAATGATGTAGCCTCAGCCACCTCTGAATACCTTACCAAGATGTGATCCAGCTAATACGGCAAACAAGAAACATTCAACATTTCTATATTAGACAGGACATACCAACCTGAATGTTCCCCAGGCAGAGCCAGCCTGTATATGACCCTTATCTCTGCTCTGCTTGGTGTGAGAGAGGAGCTCCTGTCTTCCAAACCCCACAGGGGTTAAAAGCACAGGTACAGAATGTGAGAGGGAACTGCTGCCAGCCATTCTGCTGTCTGTGTAACACAGACCTGGCACTGTCTCGTCTCATTCTTACAACCAGGAAGGAGATGACAAAGATCCAGGCTCAGATCCAGAAGTTACAGTTAAACTTTTATACAAAATTTGCACAGGAAAAATGACCTGAAAAGATCAGATAAGGCAATGAAATAGAAAATTTGCATAGAAATTACATAGAAAATTTTCCTGCATGACTGCCATCAACTTGAGAAATACCTTTTAGTTGCCTGGTTTAAAACAGATGGTGTTCTCAGGACCTACTGCAACACATTTATTTTTAACTCAAGGAGTTCAATAATTGACTGCTCTAAGATGGTGGATAGCAGAGTGGGAAGATTCCTGCAGTAACAGTAGCCCCAGCAGATGAACACTGCTCAGAGGCAGGAGCAAATGTGCAAAACACAGCATTTTGGAACCCTTTCACACTCTTTTTAAACAACTGATCATTGTCCGCATGGCCTCCTGCCAACATCCATATGTTACATCATTCTCTTCTCTTCACCTCACATCTGACCTATCCTCATGACAGCAGCATGAATACTGAGTGTGACTGCTGTCTGAGGTAGGAGCTGGGCCCTGAATCTCCTGTCAGTACCCTGCACCACCTAACACCACCATCATCATCTTCAGAAACACAGGTCTAGTAAAACACAGAGTGAAAAACAAGTATCGCTCTACACTTACAAGTGGGAACAACTAATCAATACAAAAAATGCAGAGATAAAGAAACATCTGAAAAACATCAAGAAAAATAATTTTTTTTGGAGGAGGAAACCATTTATTGTCATGCTGTATTACAGTTTTTAGCATGTGCTAAGACTGGGTCTGTCTCCACAGGCTTAGATGCAGATTTTTGTATTCTGCTTTGTTAGAAGGTAGAGTGGCAGTTCCTGTTTGCAAATCTAAATTACCTATGAGTGCTGAATTTATTACCTACATGCACAGTTCCATCATTGCTTTGCTCATTAATTATCCTGGAAACAGAAGAAAGGTGCTGAAGAAAAAAAGCCTAGCCCATAATTTCCAAGCACACATTGTGTCACACTGAAGTGCCCTCCAAGCCCTGAGCTAGTATCACCAAAGTTTTCCTGTTATGTGGTGCTTGCAGCTGGAGTTGGAACAAAATATTGGACTGGTAGACGAAAGGAACAGTGGTAAAGTGTTTGGGTTAGTCCTCTCTCAGTATGCAAGCCCCATAACGAGCTGCTGCTCTCAGCATACTAGGCTGTGAGTCTCACCATTCTGTCAGTGAACAGAGCTGGAGTGCATGATGTCTCTTCCATATCAGAGGGGTATATGCCAGAGATCCAGTGGTCTGGCACATGGATTCCAGTTTTGTCCTGAAGGTTAGCATTTGTTTCAGTCAGGACTGGAACATATGGGTAGGAAATGAGGATTAGTCACCCAGGGCTGCAAATGGAATAGGATAATATAAATGTCAATTCCTGTTAGATTGACTTTTGGCTTTTTAAATTGAGTCTTTTTAAGCCTTCCCCTTACCTTCAGAGAAGATTTCTCAAATCCCATGCCCAAGAGCTACAAATCCATTTTGACTCTTCCTTTAAGTCCAAATTCAGGTATCAAGTACCATGGGACTGGCATTTAGACCTCTAGCACTGACAGCACCATGCTTCTTGGCAACTCTTCTTGGAAAGCAACTCACCTAATCCAACACAAATTTCTAAAATCTGAAAGACTCAGCTTGATTCAGGTGAAGCTGCCTACAGCTTCCCTTGATATATTTCTGTTCAAAACCTGTCCTCTGATCTTCCAAGGAGTGTCATGATCCCCCTGTTGGTTTCAAACACTGTACTCATAGCAGGAAGACCCCAATAGCTGTGGTGACCTCTTCCAGGAAGGCCACACTGGCCTGCACTGATCTGTGCTCAGCCACGTCAAGAAAGAGGCACCCAATTTAAAGGGGTCTTGGCTTTCTCTGCCTAAAGTAATTTCTTGCTGGTGCCTTCATTGCTGCTGTAGACGAATTCTGGACATTTGTCTATAGCTCTCCTCGGTCCTCACACACTTAACTTTGCCTTGACCTCTTACATCCTAGCACAGTTTACTTGGCAAGACCTGAATAAAACACACCATGAAGCTTCAGAGAGACCTCAAGTGACACACGAGTACCTCCCCTGATGATTTGCACTAGTTGTAGTTCACAAAATCAGCTGTTTTGACTAGTTCAGAATACTTCTTTCTGACAGTTATCACACCACCTTAAGTTGTCACACAGCATTTCTCAGAGCAATCTTTTCTGCAAAAGGCCGTGGTCAAGTTCCCATGGCATTCCTCACTGTCCCTAAGCTTAGCTGATTAAGAAATCACTGAAGGACTCCCTTGTTCTTGCAACTGCAGCCATGCAGACTCCCAAGATACAGCACAGGTTTTGACTTGCTTAGGTCAAAGGGTACTCACAGGCTCAGGAAATTTACTTTCCAAAAAAGAACCAAGCACAAATGAACCAAAGGAGAGCAGTGGAAAGTGGAGAGAGAGGAGAGAGTCCCAGATACTTTATTATTATTATCTTAATCACTAAAAAGACAATGGAAGATTTTGATGCTATGTATTTTAGATTTTCTTACTTTGATCTGCTCCCTCCTGAATGTTTGTATGCTCTGTAAGCTATTTTTGACTCATCTGTATTTTCAAGACTGGTCTATGCCAGGTATTATATGCCAGATTTTAGCTAAATACTGGCAATCTTGAGTTGTTTAGTTCTAAGCATGCCGTTCTCACAAACGTATTACATATGTGACAGCAGACTTTTATCATACAGCTTACTCTTTGCTGCTCCTTCACTGAGAGAAGAGTGTGTTCTTGAGTTCTTAAACAGAGACCTAGGAAAAGCCAGTCACACACTCAAAACAAAAGCACAAATAAACATTTATATTCCAAGCCATTAGAGTGGTTGCAGAATACACTGCAACAGTTTGCTAAGCGGAGTACTCCTGTGGGACTACACGCTCCAGAGGGTGGAGTTGTGGCTTGGAGTGCGAACTGTACCTCTTTGTGAAAACAACTCTGTGACCTAAAGGGGGCAAGGAAGAAGATGTGCTGTTCACCATGCTCTGACTCCTGCTGTGCCATCATGTGGCACCCCTGAAAGCCCTCTGACCCAAAAGAAGAGGCAAGAGCCCACGCAGATGGTGCCAAGTCCCAAAGTCTGGCCAGGCATCCTGCAGGTTTGCTAATACTTTCCCTACCTTCAGCCAGGGATGATGTTGAGAATGATTGCACTCTTAGCTTCTTAACAGCCCCAGAACTCTCTGTTCCAGGACATCACACTGTCAGCTTCTCAAACACACTGTGCTCCCTATGAATGGAGAAAGGTCTTGGTTGAGTTAGATCCCAGTTGGCTAGATACTAGAGGGAAAGGAAATTCTGAATCTTATCCCTTTCCAATGCATGTTCAAAATTCCCAGTGGTGTTTTCATACATTTTGAGTGCCAAAGTGCCTTTAAAAAGTTGGTCTTCCTCAATTAAAATCCAGGAAGCCCTGCCTGTCAAAAGTGGCTTTCAAACTAGGTTGAGAAGAATCCAGCTCGGCTTTTACAATTTTCAGCACCTCTGACTTTCTTTATTGTATATAACTTCCTCAAAGAAAATCTCTTTCAGTATGTAATATTGCAGTATATTCTCTCAGACATTATTTATTTCCCTGATTTATGAAGCATTTCAGTTTGGCTTTTTGAGGGTAACTGATGTAGAACATTTAGAACAGTACATTTTCAAAAACATTTCAGATACCAGCAAGCCAATATACAGATAATTTCAACACATATGAAGCACTAAAAATCTTCAATAGGTTTAATGCTAGGAATTTTTTTAACTTGTGCACTCTACACATGCTTTCTTGTACTTTCTAGAAGTGTGCGTGTCATTTATGAAGATGGACAGCCTGAAGCACTGGGAAAATATTCTGCTTTGAAGGCTTAGAGGGGAATTTACCTTAAGACTCTCTGTGCAGGGTCTGTACAACAGTGAATGTCACTGCAGAATTTGTGAAGGAGATATCAGTTGTACACTACATCTTTGCTTCCTAAATTCCCCCTCTATAGCAGGTTGCTGGCATCACCCAAACAAAGGAACCTGCTAGGGTCCTCACTTGGAGTAAAGACCCAATAAAAACAGAATATAAGCCAAAATGTCCTCCAGAGCCTTCCTGTCTCTCTTTTGCTCTTGGAGTAAAAGGTTAAAAGTTTATGGCATATTGACTCACAACTGCACTGATGCCAAAGCACTTTGCTGGTAGAGCACCTCGTAATTTGGATGAGCAAAGTGCTGAAGTAAGTATGGATCTCACTTATTCATCAGGTAAACTAAAAAAACCTAGCCTCCATATATAAGCAGGGTTTGTATTTTCTTTGCAGAAGACTGCCAGCTACACAGCTCATTACAAATACATTTGCCAAGAACAAGAAGTCCTGCCCTGTCCCCTGTTCATTACAAAGTATGAACTCACCTTCAGGGCTGCTCTCACACAGTACAATCTGTGTTGCTCCCCTTGCATTAACAAGAACAGTGACTTGCAAGAAGGTGGCTCCCTCTTTTTTGCCTTCCAAGGAAAACTTGCTTAATAAATATTCCTTTGAGTTTGGCTCCATATATTCCCTTCTGTGTGATGCCCACAAAGATTTCTACTTTATGCTTTATATACAGGAAATCTGCATACTTTACATGCTTTTTTCCTACCCCTGGATTTTCAATGATCTGTTGCAGCTGTGAATCCAACACATTTCAGACCAAATCTATTTCAGATCCTTACTTACACTCTCTTGTCAGAATTCAGCCTTTTGGTTTGGGGACAGTAAAAAATGGTCATGCAAGCAATGATGTCCTGCCAATCATAGTTTGTGCCAGGAAAAAAGTCAAATCAAAAAGCAATCCACATTTCTTCAAGAGAAGAATGCAGAAAAATGGTATCTGCAATAGCTTTCTGTTATAATTTATCTTACAGTCATAAACAGGCAGGATGAGATCTGAGGGATGGAAAACTAGCATGCTTGTAGGCAGCAGCAGTACAATCCTGAAAATTTTCTCTCATCAGTAAAGGGTTTTTTTCTTGTTACCCCAAGCACCAATTGGACTCTAAGCCTAGATTCTCAGCTGAAAGACAGCAGAGACCAATTCTGATTTCAACTCTTCTATCAAAGTCTTCTGATGCAGACCTCTCTAAAAACATTAAGTCCCAAGCACTTGGCTCAGGGACACCCAGACTGTAATCTCCACCTCTGAAGCAGCAAGGTTCAGATCTGTAAGGGTACTCAGGCTCCCTGACCCTTCATACCTTGATACCTGAGGTCATATATTTTAAAGTATCTCTTGTCAACACAAATCTGAGCACATATTTGGTCTGACAAGGATACAAACAGCAAAACAATATAATCAAAACCTGACCCCCAAAAAAATCAACTGTAAAAAGTTAATTCCTGAGGAAAAAAAAATACAGTAGTGTATTCTGTAATGCATCACTTCACACACCAAACAAGCCAACACCTCTAAGGCAAACATGCTCCTCCTCTTCAGCAGGATCCACATCCTGCTCCTGCCCATCCTGCACAGATACAACATTGAATGGAACTTTTTTGCTCTGTCAAGAAGTTACTGCCAAGACACTAAGGAGTAACTCAGTCATTTAAACACAGGCTTCTGATGTAATTTTAGAGACCTTTAAGCAATGCTCATGGCCTTTAACTGTCAGTATACGACCTGTATGAACTTTTACATCTTCGGTATTTTATGACATCTATCATAGAATCTTAGAATGGCTGAGTTTGGAAGCAATCTCTGGGGGTCATCTGGTGCAACCACCCTGCTGAAACAAGGCCACTTCATGTTGGTTGCCAGGACTATGCCCAGATGACCTCTGAAGATGCCCTAGGCAGGAGAAGCCACCATCTTGATCACTCTCACAGTAAAAAAGTATTACCTGATGTTCAGAGGAAAATTCAAGCATTTCAGTTTGTGCCCCTTGTCTGTCACTGAGCATCACCAAGAAGAGACTGGGTCCTTCTCCATTTTTCTCTCTTTTCAGATTTAGGTACACATTGATGAGATTTTCCCCTGAGCCTTCTCTGAGAAAGTATACCAGCTCTCTTGGACTTCATTCATATGAAAGATGCTCCAGGCCCTGAATCATCTTTAGAGCCCTTCTGGACTCTCCCAGCAGCTCCATATCTCTGCTGTATTGCAGAGCCCAGAGTTCACCTCAGCACTGCAGGTGTGATCTTACCTGAACAGAAGAGAAATACAATTTTCTTAGCCTGCTGGTGACACTCCTCCAAATGTAGCTCAGGATACTGTTAAACTACACGGGCACAAGAGCACGTCAATGGCTCTTGTTCAACTTGCTGCCCACCAGGACTTCAGGTCCTTTCCCACAAAGCTGTTTCAGCCAACTGACCTCCAGCACGTACCAGTGCATCTGGTTGTTCCTCCCCAGATGCAGGACTTTGCACTTCCCTTGGCTGAACTGTATGATGTCAATGTCCCACTAAAAAGCAGAACAATCCCCTCGTGTACCAGCCACACCTCCCAGTTTGGTGTCGTCAGTGAACTTGCTGTGGGTAATTCTGTTCCTTCATCCAGATTGTTTATGAAGGTGTTTAACAAGTGTTAAACCAGTATCGACCCCTGGGGTGCCCTACTAGTTACTGGTCTCAAACTTCATGCCATTGAATATACCCTCTGGGCCCAACCATTCAACCAGTTTTCAAACCACCACACTGTCTGCTCATCAAGCCCATATGACAGCAGTTTATCCATTAATTTTATGGGAGTATCCAAAGCCTTATTGAAGTCAAGGCAGTCAATATCTACTGCTATCCCCATATATACCAAATGAGTAATTTCATTATGGAAGGTTACTGACTTCATTAGCAGAACTTCCTCTTTCTATATCCATGCTGACTAATTCAAAACACCTTCTTTTCAGGAATAAATAGTTTCACAAAAGTTGTTTCACCATCATGTCAGGAGACAGCCATAGAAAGGGTTGAAAGGAACACTATGTAACATCTATTTCTAAACTCCATGCCATGGGCAGGGACACTTTCCACTAGACCATGTTGCTCAGAGCACTATCCAGCCTGGCCTGGAACATGCCCAGGGACTGGGCATCAAGAGCTTCTTTGGGCAACCTGTTCCCACCACTGCCTCACCACTCTCACAGTGGTGTTCTCACATGTTGTTCCCAACATGTAATCTAAGCATACCCTCTTACAATTTGAAGCCATTCCCTCTTGTCCTGTCACTACAAGCCCTTGTAAAAAGTCCCTCTCTGTCTTTCTTTCAGGCTCCCTTCAGGTACTGTAAAGTCACAATTAGGTCATCCCAAAGCCTTCTTTTCCAGGCTCAACAATCCCAGGTCTCTCAGCCTTTCCTTACAGGAGAGGTTTTCCCTCTCCCTATTCATCTTGGTGTCCCTCCTCTGGACTTACTCCAGCAGTTCCATGTCCT
The DNA here is from genome assembly GCF_001522545.3 of Parus major. Lineage (NCBI taxonomy): Eukaryota > Metazoa > Chordata > Aves > Passeriformes > Paridae > Parus > Parus major. Next base: position 45,434,952 of record NC_031799.1, read on the forward strand.
TCCTGTGCTGGGCCCCCAGAGCTGGATGCAGGGTTCCAGGTGGGGTCCCACCAGAGCAGAGCAGAGGGACAGAATCCCCTCCCTCCCCTGCTGCCCACACTGCTTTGGATGCAGCCCAGGACACTCTGGCTCTCTGGGCTGGGAGTGCCCATGGCTGGGTCATGTCCAGCCTCTCACCCAGCAGCATCCCCAAGGCCTTCTCACAGGGCTGCTCTCCATCTGCTCAGCCCCAGCCTGTGCTGATGATGATGGGGGTTGTCCTGACCCAGGTGCAGCACCTTGAACTTGTTCTTGTTAAACCTCATGAGATTCCTACTGGCTCACTTCTCAAACTTGTCCAGGTTCCTTTGGATGACATCTCATCCTTTAGGAGTGTGAACAGCACCACTCAGCTTTGTGTCATCAGCAAGTTTGCTAGGGTGCACTCCATCCCTCTTACTAATGAATCAGGATGGGAGTGACTGACCTATACTTGCCTGGATACTCTTTCTTGTTGTCCTTGAAGAGGGACATTCCTTTTCCTTCAGCTCTCAGGAACCTCTCCCAGTTACTATGATCAGTCTAAGACAATTGAGAGTAGCCTCACAATTATATCTGCCAGCTCCCTCAGCACTCATGGGTACGCACCATCAGGGCCCATGGCTTTAGGTATTAATTCAGTTAAGTATTCCATAATCTGAATCTTTTCCAACAAGAAGAGTACTAAATCCTCCTCCCTTCAGACTTCCCTGCAGTCTCACTGACGTTTAAACAAATTCATTCCTATAGTGCTTGACAAGCAAGCAGTCATATTGTGGCCAAACCACTCCCCGTAAACCATGAGTGAAGCCATTGTTTACGGATACAGACCAAGACAGGCAAGGTACGGAGGTGTCTTCTAAGGGTTGGCAATGCTTGAATGGCATCTTCAGTCTCCTGTGTCAAATTCTGAGCTACTGGTTTGTTATCTGGCACTCAAGTGAGGTAGTTTTGATTGTTCCCAAGTGCAGGGAACCGAACAAATCTACTAGCATCAATAACTCAATTAAACATCAAGAACAGGAGAACAGAAAGGGTTGTTTCTTGCGTATGCCTGTGTTTATTCAGTATGATGCTTTCCAGATAGGGCTGGGACAAGGCTTATTGCTAACTGTGATGACCATTCTTTAGAGAAGAGATCCATGTATGGACATGGATCACTGCTGTTTTCTGATGGAAGTGTGTTTTTTCTCTTGTCTACCTGCTATTAACCAAAAACATCTATATTTTGATCTTTAGTTGTCCTGCCCAGATAATCTAAGCTATGGAAGAAAATCTCATGTTTCCCTTGCTCAGACCAAAGACAGAGAGTGAGCAGTTGTCAGGGTTATACCATTACAGCTGGCTAAATCTTTCCAGGGCAACGTTCAAGCCTAGACATATGATGACGCATCTCATCTCAGAGTGGGAACAGAAGCAGTCAGTCACTTCTCTGTTAGGGAAGACATGACAAGGCAGCTCCAAGAACACCAGACAGAGCTCTCATGCTCTGGCACCTGACAACATTACATCCTTCATAAACAGCCAGCTCTGTGAAGAATCAGGATTTATTGGAAAGTAATGAATATTGACTGGTTCCCCTGGTACACTTCATCACAGCATTGAAGTAGAAGGCAGGTAAAGATATTTTCCCAGCATTTGGTTGTTAGGGCAGAGGCTGTCTAAGGACCATCCTCTATCAGGGATCTTCTGTCCAAAATAACCAAGTGCTCTTTTCTGTCAAAAGTCAGATCTGAGCTGGCCTAACAGTCACATGGATCTGTTCCCTTAATTAGATCTCATGACTCCTGCATAATGGTCACAGCCTCCTTAGAAAATTCTAAGATCCACATGGCTTTCCTGGAGCTAATCACTCACCTTCCTCAAAATATTTGTTACTCTCATTTCCTTTCTGGAGTACCAAAACAAGCATCAATCTAAGTCACCAAGGGATCTGAAATCTTCACAGGTAAAAACCTGTAAGCAAAATGTGATCTTCAAATACAGGGCAGCAGATTGGCCTTTCTTGTTCTCTAGGTAAACATTCCATACCATCTCCAATGAATCCTACCTTCAGCCTGCTTTCATACATAATTAGCTATATAAACCTAGTGCTTCTAGACTTCTGCTTCAATAATATGTAGCAGGGATTGTAGTTCATTTCTGCCTGTACAAATTCTTCACTGCACTCCATCTACTTGAAGCTTATGAAATTAGAAAAGCAGGGGTGTTTTCCTCTAACACCACACAGCTTGTGTACTAAACCTTTACTCTGAGAACATTGTTACATGCAGCCACATTACTGGGATACAAGTTTTTTTAGCCAAAAACTGACTAAGGAGTAAGATCTGAATTCACTGAGTGTTGTAACAGGCTGTGAACATGTAACAAATGTGATGTTGCTCCTGCTAGCAGAAAGATGCTATTATACTGTGGAGGCGACTGGTTTTATTTTTAATGAGTTGTGTTTACCTAAATATATTAAACATTCACTATACTGTATGCTACTAGTTATAGAAATTCTAGAGCTTTTACCACATTAACACACTTGGACTTTTAGATGAAGTACTGGTCTTTCTTAAAATATCAGTAAGGTGTTTCATTCATCTATTTGAATCCATGTAAAATACTGGGTCTTACTAAGTCTGCAAACCCGGGGATTTTCTACACAGAGGTCTCCAATTCACTCCCCTCTTGACCCAGAGTCTCTGCTGTTGTGGATTCAGGATCCACATTCCACTTCTTTCAGACAGTCCAGTCAGTCACTCATGTAGTGGATGAAAAGGACAGGGGAAGAATCCAGGTCATCTGCCTCACCCACAGCCCCTCACAGCAGTGGCTGGTAGAAATCAACTTTATTTCTGTAATTTCAGAAGTTCAGACCTTCCTTTCTCCTTCAGCAACTTTACTTCAGCAAATTGTTGTACTGAATTCCTCCGGTGTTTGTGGTGACATTTTTATCTGAGCCTGCATGAACGATGTAACAGTAGTCTGCTCTTTTCTTAGTGGACGTTCTTCATGTGCTTTTTTATGGAGCTGCCTAGAGGCAAATATAGGAGGGTAGAGCAAGAAAATCTAGAAAAGCAAGATTAATTGTTTAATCAGAGATTACTTGGAAAGTTCCTTCTGTCCCTCTTTGCCCTGAAGCAGAGAGAAGTAAGTATATCCTAGAAAGGGTCACAGGACTTAACATTTACTCTCAGCTCCCTGCAACAACAGCTCAGTGCTCTGAATGCCCACAAAGGAGCAGAAAAAAAAACTTCTGCAAATCATCCGTGTCCACCCTGCAGCTTCCTCCACACCGAATACCTCATCACTTGGGCAGGGCATAAGTCTCCAGACTGTATAAACTGCCAAAAGGACATCAAGTGAACCTTTAAGATGTTGAAAGCCCAGGCAAGGAAAAGGGTGATGCTACCTCCCTTTCAACAGGAAAGGTCAGTGAAGAGGTGTGGAAAATAGACATGGCTGTGTGAAGTCACCAGTCTTATGTATCACTATACTCATTTTAATATTACATACAGCTTCACAAAGGCAAAGCCTTTTTTTATTAGCCTTTCATTATCCAGCAGCCAGGCTGCTGTTAGCAACGTATCAGCTGCCCCAGCTGGCCAGCAGCAGGCAATGCAAGCTGCTCAATTTGAGCTCCCTGTGCAGTTCCCTCTGCCTCAGGACACCCTGCTCAATGGGGTTACTGCTATTTGTCAAATAGCAGTGTCAAAGCAGTGTAAGAGGGAGAGAAATAGAAACTTCTGCCAAATTGATAAAAATTGAGCAATATGTTATTTAAAATGCAATAATTTTTTAGACTGTAGATTGAGATGGCATTGGAAAACAGCATTTTACCAAGACTTGTTCCTTAAAAACGAGGGGAGAAGACAAGATAAGGCACTTGAAGGTCTGGTTTTGTGTGAGGAGGCAGGCACTCAGTTAGGTCCGTGAAGCTTGTACAGCCTCAGGTGGCTCACAAGCCTACTGAAGATTAAGGAGAACACAACTCTCTCCACTTGTCTTGCGTGCAGAGAAGGAGTGGTGGACAGCTGTGGTTTAACCCCAGTTGGCCATGAAGCACCACACAGGTGCTCATTCAGTCCACCACCCTCTCATCAGGAAGGGGCAGAGAATTGGTAGACTCAGACTTCTTGGCTTTACATAAGGACAGTTTAATGGGGACAGAGAGAACATATTAATATTGATGGTGGTGATGATTAACAACAACAACAATAGTTAGAATATATGAAAGAGTGATGCACAAAGCAATTGCTTACTGCCTGCTCACTGTGATTCTGCCACTTCCCAAGCAGCAGGCCCCAGACAGCTTTCCTCCCCAGTTCATATACTAAGCATGACATCATATGGTATGGAATATCCCTTTGGCCATTTGGGGTCAGCTGTCCTGGCTGTGTCCTTCCAGCCTTCCTGCTGGCAGAGCATGAGAAGCTGAAAATTCTCTTAGTGTAAACACTACTGTAAACTTAGCAATAACTGAAAATGTAAATCTGTTATCAACATTATTCTTATACTAAATACAGAACACAACACTATACCACACTTACTAGGATGAAAATTAACTTATCCCACCTAAAACCAGGACATGGACATATAACAGAAATGACCTATGGCTGTTCTAAATCAAGTGATAGTGAGGGAAAACCTTGTTAAAGGTTCACTTTATGCAGCCCCTGCCATCCCTCCTGCATTGAGTCTTACCCTTACAAATTACCACACCTACACAGGCATGTCTGTAGAGGCTGCCTGAGAATAACAATCACCTTTCAGCTAGGGAGGCCAGGACAAAGACACACAATACTGAGGGCCTCAAACACCTTGGGGATACTTTACTGCACTTCTGAAGCTATGATTTCCTGCACAGTGGCTAAAACACCACTGCAACTCACATGGCACAAGGGACCAGGACAGGAACACTTGACTGTCCCTACAAGCACTGAGGTGAGCTCATTTGTCCACAGGAGCTGGTGAGTTTTCAGAGCAGACCCAATAAGGTCTCAGGCTGACATCCCAGAATCTCAGGCTCCTGCTTTTGCTAAGTTTCAGGAGAAGTAAAAGAGTCCTGTAGCACAACAGACACAGTTCCTGGAAGACTTGAATTTTCTGCAGTGCTACAGAATACAGTACTAAAGGGAAAAAAAAAAAATTCATTAAATAAATGAATTTGCATTTGTAACAATCCAAAACAAAGGCCCATCTGTAAGGGTATTAATCATCAGTAGAGTAGGAAGTAAAGGTCCCATGCCAAAGAAATTATCAGTGACATTTGGAGAAGCAGGATGACAAATGTTTGCAAAAGTGGAAAAGCAGAGTAAGAAAAGAATGCTGTTTGGAGAAGCCCAAGGGAATTTGGGCTTTTCTTTTTTGTAGTGTTGTCTCAGAGGAAAAAAAATAGAGCTTCAAGTTCTAAATCTAAGGTCCTCTTCTGGTCAACAACAGAGTCATTTTAGAAATCAAGTACCTCACAAAGGGAAATTTCAATACAGCTTGTTTTCTCCCACAGCTGGCAAATATGTTTAAATATATACCTACATATATATTTATGTGTATGCCTACACATATACACTTATGTAGTGCAGCCCTGGGAGAAGAAAATATGTTAATTTGATGTTTCAATGCTGAGAAGGAGTAAGAGCTAAAATACATACGTGCAGGATGAGACTTCTGTAGAACAGAGTGTAAAACTGCTAGGTTTCAGATTAGACTAGAGACAGAAAAAATTATGTATGTTTCTGACAAAGAAAGAAGAGAACAGAAAAGAACTCACAGTGAAAACATACTGAAAAGGTAATTACCCAGTTGTGCAAGCTGTGTAAAATGGGGGAAAAAATGCAATATACATTTTACAGCAAACTAAGAAAATGCCTCCTTCTTTTCCCATTCTACAAATGCCCACCTTTTTAGAGTCTTTTGTACTGCTTTATTGTCCTTCCTTTTGTTCTGATGTTTTATTTAGTAACTTACCTTGTAGATATTTAACAGGATAAAATGAGCAGCTAGGAAAACACTGTGGTAACAGAATGCAAAAAATCAAAAATAAAAACTGCCAATTATAAACTGCCACAGCTATAAGGGAAGAACCAAAACAGATACCAGTATAGCACACTGATGTGAACTAAAAGAGTATCACAGCAATAGTCATGGCCACTACTGTTGAGTTGTCTGTGTACAGGTGTAAATCTGGTCACAGAGAAAAAGCTGGCCTGTAAAACTTACAGGTGCTGTGTGCTGACCTGCTTACTGAACTATAGTGCTATAAATTCACTTTGAACATCTGTGTTCCAGGAAATACAAGCAGGAAAGGACAGAATGGCTGGAGACAAGTAATTTCTCTGCAAACACCAAGGCACATATCTCAAAAATCGAAAGAACGGGAAGTACCCCAAGATGACCCAGAATTCTGTGGTCACACAGGTGTCTAGAGCACCTTGGAGCTCTGCATGAGAGGGGTGACTTCAGGGTTCCCTTGGGACACGGCACATACGTGCAGGCCCCAGGACTTCCAAGGGGCCAGAGGTACAGCTGTAAGACACACCATGTCACAGCCTCGAAACATTATCTTGAGACAAGAAGAAACTGGAATCAGACTTATGAAGCTCTAGCTGCTGCTGTGTTCCAGACCTGTGTTTGGAAGATTCGCTTGACAGATTCCTTGCCTTGAGACAGCTGCAGATTCCTATTCTTCTGACTGGATCCGGGTAGTCTGGGTAATGTTGAACACACTAGGTGTCATGGATATTAGCGGGTAATATCCACAGAGATGCTTGGCAGCAGTAAGGCTGCCTGCATTTCCCCACCGCCGTGAGTGCTCTGAGGGTACCCAGCCGGGGAATGGCTCCCCAGGGCACAGGGGAGCACCAGGAGCCGATACCGGGGGACACCCGGCGTAGGAAGCCCGCTGCCCACGCTGCCCTGCAGGGATGCCGGAGGGCCTTAGCACACGCAGTGCCAAAGCCTTGGGCCCCAGCACGCCTGGATCACCCCGGAACACCGAGAAGTCTCAGCACATCCCCTCATCCCCCGACCCTGCGGCGCCTTCCACCGCCGCGCGCGGACCCCTCCCGGCGGCGGGCGGAGGGCGGCGCTTGCGGGGCGGTCCCGGCGTGGCCCCGGCCCCGGGTGCCTCTCCCGCGGCGTGGCCCCGGCCCCGGGTGCCTCTCGGCTTGGCAGCGGCGGAGCCGGCCCGGGAAAGCGGCGGGGAGCTGCGGCCGCCATGGGGACGAACGCGCCGCCGCGCCGGGAGCCGCTGGCCCGCGGGCCCCACGTAAGTCAGGGCTGGGCGCGGGGGGCCGCGGGCGGGCCGGGCGCTGTGGGGCCGAGCCGCGGCTGAGCCCCGCGGGGCGGCCGGGCAGGCAGCGCCGCCGAGCCCTGCGCCGAGCCGGCTCCCGGCATGGGAGCACCCGGGAGGGAGCTGCCCTGCCCGCTCGGCGAGGATGGCACGGCAGGCGCTGTCTCCAGGGCCATCGCGGGACCCGCCTCTGATCTCCGTGTCTCCACCGGGCACACAGGATTTGGGGCCGTGCCGGCTGATGCTCTGGGCGTTTAGAAGTTCTCGTGAGACCTGTGCTGAATGGTTGCTTATTTGTGCCCTTTCTCTCTGGATTCTCTTTTGATTACCCAGTCCATAGCAAGCTGTGGGGAGCCGGTGACCTTCCCAAAGCTAGCACTCTGATCCTTGTAATTGTGACTCCCTTTCTTTCATTTGGGAGATGAGAAATTAGATTTACCCGCATTAGGTTCACCAACCCTGTAGGGTGGCCTCGGCAAGGGTCTAGAAAAATTTTCAGTTTTGTTCATGTACCTGTGGCAATGACGAATGGCCCCTACATGCCAGGTGCTATACAAGCACATTAGGAAGAAAGGCATGCATACTCCAAGGAATCGCTTATAAGCAGGATGGAGAGGTGGACAGGGTTTGGGAGAAGAGGTATATGAATACAGGCAGGATAACAAGGGGAGTTGAGCTCTGTGGGGTAATTTTTCAGGTCGGTTTTCTCAGAAGGTGTACAGCTAACAGGTGAAGTCAACACAACACTGAGAGGAAGGCAGAGGAGGGCCGTACAGAAGGGGGGGATAGCAAGTGCAGAAAGGCTGGGAAGATGGCACTGGAGAGGGGGCCAAGACCCGTGGGAAGGGTCCAAATCCCTTGCTCTTTGGCCAGCAGTGCCACTGCAGGAAGTAGTCCTGCTGATGCTGTCGCCTCGGGCCGTTCACTTTGCCACCTGTAGAGCAGGTTTTGTGGCTGACTGCCAGCTGGTTTTAACTACCAGGAGCTATAGCTCTGCATGCTTGAAGTGGTTTGATATCAGAGGTGATGTCTGCCAGAATACAAAACAAAATCTTTCAAAGAAGGCCTGTTCCATTTCAATCTGTGTGTCCTACCATGTCAGTTCTTTATCTGAAGCTTTTCTTTACATATCCTCCCCTTCCTCTTGTGTTCCAGCCAGCTTTGACTTCAGATTCAGCACCAAGTCTCCCTGAGATCTGGAGGTGTTGAGAAATACCACCTTAGATATTCATCAGTGAAGGCATACATCTAGGACTCAGATTTAGGTTTTAAAGAAACGGATTTCCAAAAAGCACTGAAAATATATCTGTTGTATTTAAGTAAGAAATTAATTGACATTTTTTGCTCTCCTGTAGAGGTGTTTTCCTATGGTGCTGTGAGTCCAAATCTGAAACCACCATGTCAGCACATCAGACACTAAAGAGTAAAAAAAAAGTACTAAAGCTCAGGGATGAAAGTGAAAATTAACAAAGCTCCCCATTCATATTAAGGAAATCAAGAGTGCAAACAAGAAGTTTGCATATCCCCCAGGATTTTAAATGAGAATGTCAGCACACAGGAGCTATGTGGACTGTCTGACTTGGGAGCACTCTTCTACCAGAAGATTTCTCACCTCTGCTTCATTGCTCCTTAAGCATATCACACTTAACAAGTCTACCTGAAGCCTGGAGAATTTTAACTAGTAAGAAGGTTGGCAGCCCACACTCGGGGACATGATTCCCATCAACACTGTGATGCCTGGGGAAGGCAGATTTTTATGGCCTATACAAAACTGACAATAGGACAGAGTCAAGGACACCCATAATATTTTCTGTAAATAAGCATGATTTCATGTGGTAGAAGACAACCATATTGATTTTTACTCGAAGTACTTAGCTTTGAAAATACAGGAATGTCCTTTCCAAAATCATGTTCAAATTGTATCCTTTTTCTTAAAATTGTAATCAAATTTTAATTCTAATCAAAAATTTGAGCTCAATCTTTAGATCTTTGTATGAGAAGATACAGGCATAAGAGCATGCCACACAATGCCAGTATTTCAAAACTGCCTTTCAGAGACACACAAGAGTGTTTCAAAAAGCACAGGAAAAGTAAGAGGGAGAGACTCTCACAACCTGGAGTCTCATCGTCAGTGACATTCAGGCTGAGTTTTTTATAAACACTGCCTCAGCAGCCAGGCCAGTCAGAAAGTGGTTTGTGTCCACACGATTCTGAGTAACCTCCCACACCCTGTCACACAGAAGGCCTTGGGAAAATAGGCTGCTGTTCTCTTCATAGTGTATGGCCTTTCCCAGAGGAACTCAGCACAGCCTAAGGACATGGATGTTTTGTTAGAACATTTGTTGAAGAGTTGGTCTTCCTGCAAAAATCAGGGAATATTTTAGCAGTTACTTATATGGCTCTGTAATTATGGACAATTTTTCATTAAAACATCTGGTATTAAATCAAAGCTTTAATAAAAGAACATGGATAGGAAATCCAGCTGAGAAAATTAGACTCTTCTAGAATAACAGCTGACTCAGATTCTCTTCATGTGACTTTTTTTCCAAATTAGTATGAAAAAGCCAGAAGGAAAGAAGTAAATGGCAATTTAGCATGTGGGGCTTTTTGGTTTTTTTCCTTAATGTCATCCTGAATTCCAAAAATTTGCTTTTCATCATCAAGGTCTTGATTTATTGTCCAATCAAAGCACATTTACAGAAGGTTTGTTGGTTGAAGGCTTTAGAAACAGAACCTCTTTTTAAAACTGTGTGTTTGTTTTTACTTTTCTATGACTTTATTTGTTGTTTGGAAAAAACAAAGTTTTTCTGGACATTTCTGGTAATGAAAATAAGGGCTACAGATACTTAAAAAAATGAAGAGATTTTATTCTTGACCCATAATCAAGAATGCAGATGTACTTTTTTGGAATGCCTGATATCACTGTGCTTTTTACTGGCACTTAAGCCTTCTGTTGTATTTCTATAAGCTTCTTCAGATGGAAAATCTGAAATTTTTTCAGGTAATTATAGTAGCCATTAATAGGTTAGGATCTGAGATTCCTCTGAGAGTCAGATGATTAAAGGAGACATTTGAATAACTCACCTAATAATAAAAGACAGGATAGACTTAGTGAAGGGTAGCTACTGCTACACTTCATTGTCCATTTTATATTGTGTCTCACAAAATTTCCTCATCTCTCTTGTTAAGTGTAAACTATCTGCTTTGTACTGTAACTGTAACTTTACAATGTCATTTTCTTCTTTCATCACATTTTTTTCCTAGTGCAGTTAATAGCCAAAATCCATGAACTACATATGAAAGAAATTATTTTAATATGGCATAAAGGGTGAAAATGTATGTTCACTATTATAATTCTTTAGTCCTGATACTGGATCACTTCTTAATGCATTTCTTTTTTTTTTTGTAATTATGTAGTGGAATTAGTACTCCTTAAAATTAGAAATTAGCAATTACCAGAGCAGACACAATATTTCAAATATTTGTCATCTGATGATCACATTGAAAAACACACTTGCATTCAAGTAGGATGCCAAAGAGCCTGAAAAGGATTAGGAGAGATGGAAAAAAAAACCAAAAAACCAAAACCAGTTGGACAAGAAGAGCAAAGTGGAATCTCTAGACCTGTGTGCAATATGGGAGGTATTTATTAATAGTGAGAAGTGGACAGAGTTTGATTCCTCCTTCCTGCCAGATTTTTAGCTTTCTTTTCAGCACTTCATGTCAATTTGAAGTGAAAAAATTAGGCAGTCTGGAAACTGGGAACAGAACTGGGAAAGCTTAACAGAATTTTCCTTCTGGACTTTCACAAAAGATGCTGTTGCAAACTTGGCTGTTTCTTCTGCATGGTTTCCTCAACCAGGTATTCAAATAAATAAATATCTATATATCTAAATAAATGCATGTGTGTGTGTGTGTGTGTGTATACACATATACATACATGCATATATATATATATATATACACACACATATGAGTATTATAAAAATATGTAATATATAATATTCATGTATAACAAATAATTCTCCCACCTGCACCTGAGGTGGAAATTGGGATCTTGTATTTGGCAAAGTTACCCATTGTCTTACCTAGTGATGACAGCTTCCAGTCAAGTTGGTTCTGTGCTGACTCACGTCCAAATAATCTGAGTATGTACAGCAGCTCTATTCATTTAATTTTGAACATTCCCCAAATTGTTTTAAGTGAACCACATTGTCTATTGATGAAGGGGTGGAGATGTACAGCACAATAAGAGGAAGAATTACACTACAAGAATCACCCCAGCCTAGGCTGCCATCATGGTTCAAGACTAACTGGTTTGAAGCCAGCATGGGTGTTGGAGGTTATTTTTCACAAATGGGATGGGACTGCTGGGTGACACATCACAAGCTTTTATTTCAGGCACCAGTCTCAGCTGCAGATACAGGAGATGGCACAAGCTCACGTCTGCCACAAGCAGCTCAAGATCTCTTTGTTACAGAACATTTTATCATTTTTTCAGCCAATAGCATATTGCTAAAGCTTAAAAACAATCATTTATTGTTAACAGAAAGAAAACAAGCTTTCTATTAACAATAGAAATAGAATAACACAGTGTTAAACTTAAAGCTTTCTACTGTCTTGGTAAGCATATTTTTCTGCAGTCTTAAGGTCTATCTTGGCCAAGCCTAAAAACTCAACTGTTGTTTAACATCCTTGCATATTGTGTTATTGTATTTCTTTACTTTCAGGCCTTGCAGCTGCAGCTATCTCTAAGTTCTCTGCTTTTTCTTTCTGATGCCCATTTTCACAGCTTCTGAAAATCTTCTTACCTTTACTGTTTCCCACAATTCCCCCTCTCGGAACAACCACAAAGAAACTTTCTTAACTTTGTCGCTTATTAACTACCTTGTGTTACACAGGTCTGCTGCAATACTTTTTCTACACAAAGGTACATCAGCAAAACTTAAAGCCTTTTAATACTTAATGTATTCCTCTTTGCTTGTTTAAGGTACTTCTCTTAGTCACTTTAAGCACTGATATTTTAAACCACAGCAATTTTATGGCTGTAAAGATCTGGTCTATTCCAAGGATTCAAATAAGTAATACATAAATATTATATTATATTATATAAATATATATGTTATATACATAACAATATATATTATTATAATATAAGTATATATATTATAAATATATAAAATATGTATAAAATAATTATTCTTATTCAAATAAGGCCTGTCCATTAGAGGGTCTTAATTCAAAGCCTTCATCTATATCTATACTTGCATCTACTACCTTTGTAAGATTTTGAGAACTTACTGTGGTTCCTTGTACAATAAAAACTTCGACAGCTTTGTTCATCACTCATCAAACACACTGAAGCATACAAGGCATTATTGCTAATATCACCACAACCATTAAAACGTACAAGCCTATTTTGCAAAGCTGCTTTAACCAAGTTACAAAGTTCCATCCTTCGAACAAATTGTCTAACCATAATTCATTTTCTCTTTTAATTTGAGATGTTAAATCCTCCAGCTTTTGTATGCTTTTGTGGATGGACTCAGAGTGGTCAGAAAAGTTCATACAATATAATCCTTCAAACTCCTCACAACTATGTCCATGTGCCAGTAAGAGAAAATCAATTGCTGCTCTACCTTTTGAAGGGTAGCATGTCTAACACCACTGACATCAGTCAGCATATCACTGACTGCAATGTATGTGGCATTGGTCTGTTTACTCAGCTAACATCTTACCTGATCCAATTGTTTCAATGCCATTGCTGAGGCAAGCTGGGGTAGTAGCAAACCTGCTGAAGCTCTTTCTGCACCCTTTCGGGGTCTAAAATTATTCTAACAATTTTCATCATACCAGTGGATAAATCTTTTTCCTCTATGTTTTTTCTTAATGACTGTTTTAGGTGCTAGCATAGTGAGTTCTCCAATGCTGCATGGACCACCTTCAAGGTGTGATGGAATGCCTTGCCAAGCCCTATCTCCACAAATGAACCAATATCCTTTTGGTAATTGTCATGGATATTGGTCAGCCCTGGAAAATTTACCCCAACTGTCTGAGTAATTCCACCAAAAACTGTAATTCCTATGAGGAGGATAATTGGGAGTGACATTGCACTTTGGAGAATCATTCTCTCATGAATTGCTAGCTGAAAATCCATTGTCAAAGAACCAAGAATTTCCAGTTCTTGGGGTTCAGACTCTGCTTTAGGAAGTCCTTTGGTCCAAATGTTCCAATCAGTCACAAGATTGCTCCCGTTTTGGTCAAGGGATCATAATATATGGATATTGGCCAATCTTTTACTGGCACACCAACTAGACAGGTTGAAAATTCTGGATTTGAATCGGACAGGCATATGGTGTCTGAGCCTGCAGCCTTGGCTAAGGCAAACATTTGTTTTTCATTGTTCTACAGGCAAATCTGCTCTGCACAGAAAAAGCAAGACCAGCAGGTACCAGCATAATACTTCATTCAGCTCCATAGCTTTCGTGAGCTATTTTTTGGCAAATGACCTTTCCAGATATCTTATTTCCCAAATTCTCCTCTTGTGCTTTCTCAAATTTGCTTGGGGACTAGCTACCTATGACAAAAAAAAGAAGGGGTAATTTCACCTTTGCAAATTCAGTGGGGGGATATACTCTCTACAGCAGAAAAATACCATGTTTTTGCCAAAGGAGTCCATGAAATCAACAATTTACACATTTTTCACAATGATGCAAAAATCAGGGTTTGCAGGTTCCACAGGTGAACAAGGTTTGTCAGGAAGGACTCGTGGGCTCTCTGTTTGTTTCACATCTCTGTGCTTGTCTCTCTGCTCTTGGACTCACCAGCATGTTCTCCTGTGCAATATGGTTTGACGTTCTTTGCTGGAACCCACTTAGGTCTGGCACCTGTGGAGACATGAGCATACCCTTTGCCCCAAGTTACTGGTTGAAAAGGGCCTTCAATTTGTCCTGTCTCAGGGTTTCTAATTAAAACAGGGATTTTCCTCTAATTTTGCCTGTGTGTTATTTGAAAAATGCCTAAAAATTGGTGGATCAGGTTCTGCAAAAGAGCTGTTCAAGAAATTAAAAACATGTAAAGCTTTGCTCTTCATCTCATCTGTGGTGTCATCTCTGCTCCCCCCTTCTGTTGATCTAGAACACATTTAAGGGTGTGATGTGTCCTTTCAATAATTGCTTGGCTTGTGGGGGAGTAGGAAGTTCCAAAAGAGTGGCAAACACCCCAGTCCATCAAAAATGTGGCCAATTTTTGGGCTACCTATGCAGGGCCATTGTCTGTTTTTACTTTTCAGTGTACCCCTAGTGAAGCAAATACTTGCAAAAAGTGTTGACAGGCATGATTAGCTGTTTCTCCTGCGTGGACAGAAGCAAAAACTATACCTGAAAAGGTGTCAACTGATGCATGAATATTTTTAAAGTTCCCAAAGGAAGGGTGCTTAGTGATGTCTGTTTGCCATGGCTGCAGGCTTTGCAAAAGCTATGGGTTGACAGCTCCTGTAGAAACAGGGGCTTGCACAAGCTGACAGTCAGGGCAATACTAATGATGGATTTAGCTTGACTTTTGGAAATGTGAAACATCCACACAAGTGCTTGTGCATTTTGGTGAAAGAAGGCGTGACTTAGTTTTGCTTGTTCAATAATGTTTGGCAAAGTATTAGAAACAACCATTGCCAGCTTATCTACTCTTGTATTTCCTTCTGCTAAAAATCCTGAAAGTGAAGAATGAGCCCTGGCATGAGAAACAAAATATGGACTAGTTCTGTATTGTAAAATTGTATAAAAGCTTGAAAGCAAACAATACAAGGCATCATTTTCAACATATTTTAAACCTGATCCTTCTATTATTTTAACTACATTAGCAACATAAGCAGAATCTGCACTTAAAGGCTCTTCACTCAACATGGGTTTTTCTCTAAAACTCAATTTTACTTGCAACAATTTATGGGTTGGGTAATGAATAGAACAAACACCTGAAAAATTCAACAATGCATTTTGCAAATCATCTGAATTTTGCAATGCCCAATCAAGGTTGTCGTTTTTCAGAGGCAAATAAATAACTGCAAAATCATGGCCTGCTACGGTTAACAACCTTGTTCTGGCTCTAATTATAATTTGTGCTGTCATCTCCATAGGTGTAAAAATTGTCTTTGGGGACCTGTAGGAAGAAAAACCCATTCCATTATTAACAAAGGATCTCTTTCACAAGGGTCCCATTGAAAAATGAGACCATAAAGTTGCAATTTTTCTCCCAAAACTGCAAGAATAAAGGGCTTTTCTGGAGCACATTGATGGGCTTGTCTCCTTTGGAAAGCTTCTGTGACATTTTCAAGGGATGCTTGAGCTTCAGGTGTTAAAGTCCTAGGAGATTTGATGTCACAGTCTCCTCTTAATAAGTTAAAGAGTGGAAGTTCATCACTGGTAATTCCCAAAATAGATCTGACCCAATTAATTTCTCCCAAAAACTGTTGTAAATCTTGCAAGGTGTTGCCACTGGTCCAGAGTTTTATTTTCTGTGGAGTTTGTTCAGTCATCCTCCATCCCAGATATTTCCAGGGCGGGACTTTTGGAATTTTGGATGTTGAAATTTCCAGTCCGGCCTTTTGAATTTCGGTAACAACGCTGTCACGAATTTGTTCCATTTCTGTTTGGGTTGGTGCTGCATTAAGCAAATCATCCATGTCGTGTAGAATCGCAGATTGTGAGCGCTTCTGTTGAGCTGGAGACAGAGCTTGTGCAACAAAATATTGGCAAATGGTGGGAGAATTTTTCATCCCTTGAGGCAAAGATTAGCAGTGATAACTTTGCAGTGGTTCTCCTCTATTGATAGCTGGAACTTAAAAAGCAGACCTCAGTGCATCCTCTGGATGGAGTGGAATGTTGGAAAACCAGTCCTTTAAATCAAGGATAACAGGAGGCCAGTCTCTTGGAATTATTGACATAGAGGGGAGTCCAGGTTGCATGTCCTCGATTATTTCATTGATCTTCCTCAGGTTGTGAAGTAGTCTCCAGGAATTAGAAGTCTTCTTGGGGATGACAAACATTGGTGAATTCCAGGAACTACTTGCAGGTGTAAGGTGATCTTTCTGCAACTGTTTTTTACGAAGTTTTTAAGGGTAGTTACTTTTTTTCTCTGATAAAGGCCATTGATCAATCCAAACAGGGTTATCAGTTTTCCATGACAACTTTAGAATGGTGGGCTTTGGTGTGGTCCCCATCCAGGGGTCCACTTGTAGTTTTGCTCCCCACTGGGACAGTAAGTCTCTCCCCCAAACAGTGAGAGGCTTCTGCACAAGGAAGGGACGTACTGTTGCTGTCTCCCCCTCAGGACCTGTAACAGTAATCCTGGATTCACTTTGCAGACACACAGTGGTGCCTCCAGTCCCTGTGAGGGTGCCCAGAGGTGACACTAAATTCCAATCACTCGGCCAAAACCTGTGAGATATCACAGTGACATCTGTGCCAGTGTCCAGCATGGCTGTGATATAAACTGTTCTACCAAGATGAGTCAGGCTGCAGGTCAGTTCTGGTCGGTCAAGGCCCATATGTTCTACCCAAAAGACATCAAAACTCAGGGTAGAATCCCCAAGTGGCACCTCTGGGTGCACAACTTGATTAGTGGAAGTGGAGTCTCTTGATTCATATTTTGTCTGTGTGTATCCATAGGTAAAACAATGCAATAGCTATAGGTGGTTTTGGTTGAATCACAGTAGGAATACTGAATGCAAGAGCTGAAATTATTAGCTCTTGTTTGCAGTCTGCTGAAACAACAGCTGGAAGGAAAGTCCAAAAATTCTGTTGCTGTGCTTGTATATAATTAAAGTCTTGTCTTTGTCGAGAAATGCCAGTAATTTCTGTGGGGATATCTTCGTAACAGAAGTCTTTTAAAAGGCATATTTATTTTGAAGTTGCCAACTCAAACCTTGCCCCTGGGGGTAGTAGGGTGGAGCCACCTGAGGGATGGGTGGCTGGGACATAAATAACATCTGATTTGGGTTCCTTCCAGGTAAAGCCGAGGTAACTAAATTTTTCGGCAACTGGGGTGCCACTGCTTGTTTCATTGTGTGGTGGCCCGTGCTGTCTTTTGAGTTTAACAGCAAGGGATTACCATCAATGTCAAAATGAGGATGACTTCATATAACATTTCCCTTTCTGACACCGAGGGCAAACAGTAGATGGCTTAGCTTGTGGTGCCAGTACAGGACAATCCTTTTTCCTGTGACCAGGCTTTCCACAGTTAAAACAAAGCTCTTTGGCTTTTGTACCAAATTGCACGGTCACAAGAGCTTTCAAAACCTTTTTGAGTTTATCTCCCAGCTTTTCTCCCAGTAAATCTCAGGATTTTAGAATCTCTTCCCCAAGAGCATTAGCTTGTGCCCTAGCAAGGTGCTGTGGGGGGCTAAGTTTGCTGCAAGCTGAAAGCATTTGAGGAACAGTTGGGGGCCGCTCAGGCAAAGCTAAAATAACTTTCTTGCATTCCTCATTTGCATTAGTAAAAGCAAGGCTTTTAAGAATATAAGGGTGAGCCTGTTCATCAGGGCATTGCCTTTTGACAGCTTGTGTTAGTCACTCTAAAAAAGCACCGTAGGCCTCAGTTTCACCTTGCATTATTGTAGAGGAAGCATTTGTGTGACTACCTGCTGGTTCAACAGTGAGCAAGGCTTTTCTTGCAGCATTTCTTATATCTCTGAGCACAGGCCTAGGCAGGAAAACTGCCTGATCCTCCGGCCTGTCATTTGGTGCATCACCAGTTAATTGAGCAATGGTTAATAGAGCATAAGGACCACCCACATAATCTTCTATTACTCTATTGAGAAGTTTTCTCCACTCTAAGTCCCATAAGATGCACTGCGAATTAGATAAAATCATAGAAGCCATGTTGTGGCAATCTGCTGGAACCAGCTCGTAAGAATTAAAAATACTTTTCACCATATTATTAAAATATGGAGAAGTCAGCCCGCTATCTTTTATTGCTTGTCTGAGTTCTTTGATATCATAATGTGTTTGTATTGAGGATTTTGATTGTTTTTACCGTACCTCACCGGCCTGGCTAGAAGCTGGCCATTTAAAGAGCCAAAATCATTATCCTGTCTGAAATTTCGTCTAATATCAGACCAGTCAGTTAAGTGTATTGAATTAGTTTTCAAATTGGTCCCTGGAGGGTTCCCAGTTCTTGCCAGAACTGAGGCAGTCTCTGGGTTGGACTGAAGAAATTCAGGATTCCGTGTTAAGTTTGTGTGACCAGAGCTGGGCAAAGCCAAACCATCACCCGAGCAGTTTGCAGTGCCAGGCGTTTGTACAGCGGCAGCGGGCAGGCTCCTCGCTTCCTCTGAGCTGCGAACAGCGGCAGGCGCCTGTGCTGGGCGTGCTGCCTGTGCCTGGGCTCTCCGTGCAGCCTGAGGCTCTGGACCGAGCTGGCCGACCTGCCCCTCCCCTTGACCGTAACCAGAACCGGCCGGCACCGCTCCAGCACCAGAAAAAGTTGGGAAAGGTATCACCAACAACGACTTCTCCCCCCGCGTCTGAGGCGCTGTTACAGACGGATTAAAAGCGGGGAGACAGGGACCCCGGGCTGGGATGGAAGAAACATTCACAGAGGAGGTGGGAGGGTTCGCAGGGGGTGGAGGGGGCTGCAACTAGCTCTAAGTTCTCTACTTTTTCTTTTCTGAGGCTTATTTTCATGGCTTCTGAAAGTCTTCTTACCTTTATTGTTTCGCACACTTGGGTATGTTGAACCAATGGATGTCAACAAATCAGCAGCAATCATTCCAGCAGGACTGAACAAGGAGTGGAGCTTCAGAAGAAACACACAAGACTTATCCTTAACAGCATTGATTACAAGTGGAGAAAACCCTTTTAAAGAATGAAAGTGATGACACAAGCAGAGTTAGTAACATGATGACAACAAAAAGTGGGTCAGTTCCACTATTTTTAGATAAATAGTGGAACTGTTTATCTAAAAACTCCTTTTTTAGATAGAGGGAGTGGGAAAGAAAAATTTTGTGGTTTGGTGGGTTTTTTAGCTGAAATTAAGACAAAGAATCAAGACATTTAGTGAAAAAAAAAAAAACAATTGAGGTTTCCAGTACACTTTCCAGTGCTTTGCATGGGTTTTAGATGGATATTATCTTGGCCCACACACACACTCCTGATCAAAGAATTTTCTAGAACAGAGGTTACTTTTTATGCCCATCTATCACATTCTACAACTCTAGCTAGTTACAGTAAACTTTACTCACATTTTATAGGGTAGGTACAAATGCCATTATTTTGTAACACACCAGACACCAGAATATGACATCTTTCCAACAAGGAAAAAAGGAACTGTAATCTATTATAGAACATTGGAAATGCTAAAAAAAAGTATGCAATGTTTTTTTATCTAATTCATAATTATGTCAATGAGATTCACAACTGTCTTGTTACCTGAGTTTCTGAAGCACCTAATTTTAACAGTGACTCATAGAATTATTTAGATTGGAAAAGAACCTTAAGGTCATCAAGTCCAACCATTAATACAGCACTGCCAAGTCCAACATTAAATCATGTCCCTGAGTGCCACATCTATGTGCCTTTTAAATAATTCTAGGGATGGTGACTCCAGTAATTCCTTAGGCAGCTGCTTATAAAGCTAGATAACCCTTTCAGTGAATAACTATTTTTGAATATCCAAGAATAAACCTCCACTAGAACACCTTGAAGCCACTTCCTCTTTTCTATCACTTGATACTTGGGAGAAGAAACTGATCCCCACCTTGGTATAATCTCACTTACATATAGAGAATTATAAGGTCCCTCAACTGCTTGTCATAAGACAGCTCCCTGCACCAGCTTTATTGATTTCCTTTGACAGTATCTTTCCAGAGACAAAGAACAAATTTTCATACAGTTATGGATTTCCTCTCCCTTAGCTGGGAATTCTGTGTCTTACAGTCTTAGCTATGCGTTTTGTGTTAGCATAAGACACTGAGCAAAGATGTAAGAGATCTGTATTGTGATGAGAAAAGAATAAATCCCCAAATTTCCCTTTTAGTATCTATGGCATTGTCTTATCCCTGATCTCTTCCCCTTCTATGAAACATCAGATATGAACTGTGATGTGGCTGCCTAAAATTGCTATTAACTGCACAGCTCACCTGGTAGTTTTAACTGGGAAGAATAAACAGGAGAATACAGGAAGGTGAAACTTGTTAGGCTTTCTCTAACAAGGGAAGTTTACATTAATTACATTATGATTACAATTACATTATTATTATTAATTACATTAATTATTACATATAAACAAGTTTATATTCTCCTTATATCATGTAGCACGTGATACTTGGTCTCTTTCTACAAGGGATATTTGTAATGGAGTGCATTCACAGTAGCGACTGTGCCAGAATCTTCACCGGTTATCTGTTTGGTGTGTCAGAAAGACCTGCTTTTCTGAAAGCCCTGATTTTTAAAATTTAAGTTGCTTTCAGGTATTTCAGGCTAGACAGTACAGAATTGATAGGGACAGCTGCTTTTGAAAATCTTCGTGGAAGTTTTTGCCACCTTAATCTCAGTTATGTGAGACAGATGTTGAAAAGTCATAATTCTCTGCTTTCAGAGGGAATAAGCAACACAGTGCTTAGCACCAGTGCAGAAGATCAGAGTGCTACTGATTCTGTCAGTCCACACTATCCATCTCCTGGTCACAGTCATGCACAGATCATCCCAGTTGAGCACCCTTTCACCCATCTTACAGGATGGGTTTCCTACAAATCCAAACCAGCTGCAAACCAAGAACTGATCTTGGTTCTTCTCTTCAGATCTTAAGCAACATGACCTCTCCCGAAAGAAGATCCTCATCTCAAACATTTCCCAGCACTTTGACACTAATGTCCATTTAGTCTTTGCAGAGCCTTTACTATTCCTGCAGAGCTTTCTGATGAGGGAAGTGCCAATGAATTATTATCTGGGTACTGAGACCCTACTCCTCTAATAAACCCCTTCACAGCCACAGGGCTTATCAAGGACAGGAGGCCCTCTTCACAGTGCCATTGGAGATTTTGAGCAGAAAGGCATAAAACCAATTGGAGCAGGCAGATTATGGGCAGAGGCTTTTCCTCCTATCTCATCTCTCTGCAAAGCATTTTTCTCTCTGCTGGAAAGCCTTGAGGCAGGGCTCACTCAGTAACAAGAAAAATTTAATCTTATTCATGTAATATGTGAGGTCTGTGAGAAATAACCAAAAGGAGCATAAACTTTCTTGTTTCTTCTGCACCTTTTACTGCAACATGCTGAAACACCATTAGAACATTTACAGAAAAATCACATCAAGAGATGCACTGATGCTGTTGTAAGACTAATTAACTCTCAATGTAGATGCTTCTAGCTGTGTTAGTACTAGTATAAACCAGAGTCTGTCCATATGTTCACACTTCCATACACTCATGATCAAATATTATTCAGGCTCTTCAGCATTTTGTTTCAGTGAAACTAACCATAGATATGCTGGTAATCTTATCATAACCTGAAAGCATTTACAGGAGACAATTCACATTTATTTGACATTTCCAGAATGTACATGGGTTTTTAAGCAATGTGCATAAAGGAAATTTAGTGATGCAGAGAACAATAGAAATAATTTAAATTGAACATGAATTGAACCTAAGGTGCCTTCCAGTTGCTATTACTACATAAGGTCAGTATTGCAAGCAAAAGTGCCTGGTAATTTCAGAAGTGGGTGTGCTGCAATATTCTCAATACACTAAGTCTTTGAGGAGCTATGATTCATTGAACCGCAGCTGTCTGAGGACTTTCTGAATGTCAGCATAGGATAAGATCCTTTCTAGATCTCTTGGGAAACAGTCAAATCAGCACTTTAAATTCCCACAGGCAAGTCTTAAAGGGTTTAAAACTTAAAGCTACTGGCAGGTGCCCTGGCTGGAGGGCTGCAGTTCCTCAGAGCCTGCAACTGCCTTATTCTTCCATACACCCCTGTAGGCTCTGCTTGTCCTAACTGTGCATCTCCTACAGCAGCCCCATAGCCGTAGTTCCCTGATGGCCCTCACTTTGAAACCTCTTAATATGATGGCAATTGCCACTGACGCTGTGAGATCATCCAGCAGCTTTAACTAGATTGCTCAGATGTGTATGTACGGAGCATATATATATATATATATATGTATGCAGATAACAGACGAGACTGTCTCACCTCATGGAGGTGCTTCCTCTTTAGGAAGAATTTCTTCACAGAAAGGGTGATTAGACATTGGAATGGGCTGCCAATGCAATGGACTCACCGTCCCTGGAGGTGTTTAAGGAAAGACTGGATGTGGCACTCAGTGCCGTGGTCTGGTTGATAAGGTAGTGTTGGGTCCTAAGCTGCCCCTGTGGCCGGCGGGGCAGCTGCGGGGCGCGGCGAGGGGCTGCGCCTCCTCCGCGCTCATTTCCTGCGAGGGCGGGGCTTGCTGCCGGCGGATGCGAGCGGTCCGGCGCCGCCGCCGCGGTCCTGGCGTAGGGCAAGGTGAATGCGGGGAGGCCGCCGGAGCCTGGGCCCAGGCCGGGCCGGGCGCGCCGCAGACGTGCAGCGGCGGGAGCTCCGCGGGGGCGGGAGCTCCGCGGGGGCGGGAGCTCCGCGGGGGCGGGAGCTCCGCGGGGGCGGGAGCTCCGCGGGGGCGGGAGCTCCGCGGGGGCGGGAGCTCCGCGGGGGCGGGAGCTCCGCGGGGGCGGGAGCTCCGCGGGGGCGGGAGCTCCGCGGGGGCGGGAGCTCCGCGGGGGCGGGAGCTCCGCGGGGGCGGGAGCTCCGCGGGGGCGGGAGCTCCGCGGGGGCGGGAGCTCCGCGGGGGCGGGAGCTCCGCGGGGGCGGGAGCTCCGCGGGGGCGGGAGCTCCGCGGGGGCGGGAGCTCCGCGGGGGCCGGGGCGCGTCCCCGCGAAATGCGGGAATCTAGAGCCCCGGAGATGCGGGCGCGGTTTCCCGGGGAAAGCGGGGATCAAGAGCCCGCAGGGCAGTGTCGAGAAGAACAGGGAGGGCGGCGAGCCGCAGTAGTGGCTTTTGCCGGCGTCTGGGGGGTGCGGAAGGGAGGGGAGTACCAGGGCAGACCCTCCACTTGGGCATGGCCTGAAATGTCAGAGCGGTTTAGGCTGGGTATGAGAAAAAGGCACTTCAGCCAGAGGGTGGCTGGAACGGGCTCCCTAGAGAAGTGGTCACAGCGCCAGCCTGACAGGGTTGAGGAAGCATCTGGACAATGCTCTCGGCCACGTGGGTGTTTGGGGTGTCCTCTGCAGCAATAAGTGTTAGACTCGATGATCTTTGTGGGTCTCTTCCAATTCAGCATTGGAATCGTCATATCCTGTGATTCCTGGTGTACCAATACTCTGGAGAAACACAGGGGATGATCCTTCACTAGGAAGGGTGAAGATATCAGCCACATTCGTGGGGGAACGGTGGGGAGCATGTTTTGCCCTAACACATCTGCAGGGCAACGCACGCTTTTCCACACTCACTGAAGTGTCTGCGGTGTCTGAAGGATTTGGTTTGGTGCTTGGTCATCTGCACTGGGCTCTAGGAAGAGGCCCCAGGTGTGTTTGCACACAGGCGATGTAGAACGGACGGGTGGAGAAGGGTGGTGGGAACACACATACTGGTACAGGGTATGGGAAGAGTTCAGGGCAGAGTATCCTGCATGCCACACAGCAAAGCAAGTGTGAAGATGAAATTGCCCTCAATACATGGGCATGTACAGAGTGTAGAGACTGGGAATATGCCAGGGTCTTTGATTTTTTAACCCAGTGTTTCAGAGGTGTGAATGTAGAATACAGAATGTACAGGTGGTGTCATTTTTCAATGGTGATAGAGGGGTGTCTCATGCTCTGGGGACTGCTAACAGAAATATTATTTGCTTGGCTGCTGTTAGGTCTCGCTCAGAATCTCCCAGTTGTAAAAAGTCCTTGCATCTGTAATAATCTAAAAGGTTTAGGATGGGATATAGAAGTGCAGTAGATGAAAATTAACTATTTCAAGTAGTCATTAATGGAAGACTGTTCTATTTCTTCTCCTTTCTGCTAAAGATAGTCCCTGCAGAGTGGAAGAGGTAGACCTTGGAACAGGAGGATTCCCCAGCAGAGAGTTCCATGTAGCTCAATCTCAGCATATTATCAAACATCTAGAAACTAGGAGGCAAGTGTTGGTGATTAGTTATTTCAAGTAATTTTGGTTAACAGTTCTGAAAAGAGATGATTTGCCTGCAGAAGCTGATAATAAATTAAAAAACAGAGTCATAACAAAATTTTGTAGCTAGGGCATCACAGTTCTGCTTGAAGGAATTTGCTGTTAGTGGCTGAAAGGACTTGGCCATTACTTGTTGACAGTGAATACTGTGAAAATACAGAATTATTTTTGCATTTAGGCACAGAAAAGGTCAGGGTCAGGATAGAATAATGTCTGTTATTAAACTAACAACAATACATTATGTGTTTCTTTAGGAAACATCCAAGTTATCCTAGAAAACAATAAACCACTTTAATTAGTGGCAAATTTCCACATGCAGTTGATACTTACATGGCATTGTAACCTACGTTATGGTAGGGTAAATATTTTGGCTCTTCAGAGAAGCAGGTGTTTAAAATTGACAGCAATAGAAAACCTGTCTGCACCAAGGCCAGTGCATGGCTCACTTGGCAGCTTTTTGAAACTAGTGTGTTACAGAGTTTCAAGGCAGTATTGGGAATAATTCTGCTTTGAAATGTAATTTGAACAGAAGTTGAAGTGGACAAATACCAGGAATTGCTTTTGATTCTAGTCAATTCAGACAGATTTGAAGTGTCTCCACATCTACCTCTAAAATTATTTCAAGAGACCATTATTACAGCCAAATACCAACTGTAATTAAATGTGATCTTCTTGGCTGGAAAGATGTGTGGGCTAGTGATTCAGTTCAGTTGGATCTGTAGTTATGGTGAAAAACAAGCATTTATTTTTTCTCTTACAGACCTACCGTTTTAGATGGTATGTTCTGTGTCTTGGTGGAAGGTTTTTAGAATTTTAGACAATGCTTGAAGAAAAAAGGAGGACAGAAAACTATTATGCTTCTTAAAAGCCTGCTTTTCATAAATGAAAAGAATCTGCTTTGTCAGAGGGGTCATGATTCTCTTAGCTCAGACAGGTAACTTGGAGTTAACAGACTTCAGATAAGTTTGCTTTGTTACTACCTTATTTTGCAGTTTTTTACTTTGGCTTCTTGTTTTATATAATATAGAATATGTATGCAGCAGTGGCCAGCTTGAGTTTTGTGAGAGCCTTGCCTCTAGTTACATTAATATTGTTCATGCAGTTTCAAAGACAAGCTTGTAGGTGTGTCAGAAGTGGCATTCATATTGTGCTAATCAATGGTGAATCACATTGATCACCATTTTATTTGAATTAATGTCTGGTTTTACATAAATAGTGACAGGATGTCCTGCTCAGAACCACCTCCAAAGAGAGGTTGTTTTAGAAATGAGGAAAAGCAGTGGGCCTGTTAGATCTGAGTCTGGATAATGTCACTGCCAGTCATAGTTTTGTAGAGCCATAACAGATTGCAAGTGGACTAGAGACACCACTTTACCTTTGAGAGCTTGGGATAGATTCTTGATCACCCTAATTTTGCTATTACACCAAAGCATTGTTTTGTATTGTTTTGATGAAATCTATACTAATGTCTTTAAAATAGGGAAACCTTGAAATGTTGCTGATTTTTGTAAGTTTCATGAGAGTGTAAAGTCACTGTGGCCTTTCTTTTAGCACTTTACTGAAAAAATTTGAATGCAATCTAAAAGGAGCATAGAATTGCTCTTGTTAATATTATCATGTACTGTCTAATTGTAATATAATGTCAGTAGAGAGACTGATACTGCTTTGAGGTAAGGATAAGCAAGCCTTGTACATTAATCCAGAAAAAGTTCAGTCTGCACAGTGGAGCAAAAATCTGACATAACATTAGATTTATACCAAAAGGATGGTACTTATTTAAACTCTTGCTAACACCTGAGTAATTTCTGTTTGGGAGGACAGGAATTTTGGGTTATTTTGGGGTTTTTAATGCTGTATCCTTTTTTAATAGTTTCATTTAATTTAATACTGTATTATTGATTTTTTTTTTTTTAATGTACTTTGGCCTACCAAAGGGTATGTAAGGCTTTGGAAGTAAATGTTTGACTTGTTTTACCTCACCAAAATTTGTTTTCATGGAGGTACATAAACTGTCTCAATCAAAAACTTTCTCTTTTTGTTTACAGAGTCTGTCAGTGGATGCATCTCAGCAATTTGTTCCATTCTGTAATTGGGAATGAGATTTTCTACTTTCATTTACTAAAGCAGAATCATTTTTCTACTTGTACAGAAGTTTCCATCAGAGCAGGGAGAAGTCTTTTTACTGTTTAATTACAGTTGAACTTCACAGTACTTAAATATTGCTTATACAGAATTTTTATATCTTATTTGTAGAAATAGAATATTAAAATCGAGTTTTAACTAGAAAAAATATATATATTTTTGTGTTCTAAATTTTGGAAACAGAACTTATTTGTTCTGTTACATACTATGTGTCCATTATCAGTGGAGTAGTTACTGTGTTCCCACAGTTTGGGCTGCACTTGTGTATACTGTTTATGCAGTGCACATAAGTAAATTTGCCATAAGTAAATTGCTGTACTGTTATTAATGACACGCTTTTTTTTTTCTCTCTATTATGTCAGGAGGTGTACTTCAAGAATCTTTCAAAACAGAAACAAAAGGAAGTCATGGAGAAGAATGGAAACAACCACAAACTTCGTGTTTGTGTTGCTACTTGCAACCGTGCTGATTATTCAAAATTAGCTCCCATTATGTTTGGTATTAAGGCAGAACCACAGTTTTTTGAGCTTGATGTCGTAGTGCTTGGTTCCCACCTGATTGATGATTACGGGTAAGGTGAATTTTTTATCTACCAATATGTTTCTGAGGTGTTAGCAATGATAATGTGAACATCAGGTTAAAAGATGTCTTGGCATCATGAGTTTGACACAAACGAAGTTTGACTTTTTTTTCCAGAATTTTATTTTGCAGCTCCTTGTAAGAATGCATATTTCTGGGATTCTTTTGTGCCAGTCTTGGAATTCTAGAAGGTTTTGTGCAAATGTTGTAATTGAGACCCTAAAGAGGTTCACAGACTTTTTGAAGTGAGAAACTTCATTTTTCCCTGAAACCTGGTGATTGTCAAATGGAAATGTGCTACAGTTTTTTAATTTTCATGGAGAAAAGTGCCTTCTTAGTAATTTTAAATTGCAGCTCTTGGGCTTTACATTTATTGGAGAAAGTACTTATATATTGCATATCCCAGGAGAACACTGTTGTGCTTACTTCCAGTGTTGTGGAGGAAGGAAGTTGTGGTTGTATGTTTCTGACAGAATGAATAACAAAATGATAAATATATGGTTATCTCTGGTGTATGGGTAGGTGGGAGAGAACAGAATCCCTATCCATAACTCTCCATAAGTAAGTATTCAGATTGCCTGCCCAGGAGGATGAGAAGTCTTGGTCCAAATCCCTTCCCTTGGAATTACTTCCCTCATCCCAGGTGGATATTCTCCTGGTTGCTGGGGAAAGGTTAAAGGAGAAGTATGGACTTAAAGGAGAAGTATGGATAGCCTTTCTGGGACTTTGGTTGATTTTCCTCAGGCTGCATTTACCAGATTGGACCCAGGAAGTGAAATGGATATGAAAACTCATATTTGGAAGGCAAAAATCAGACTTTAGCTTAGGTCTGCAGTATATCAGCATTGTTGAAATTTTAGAAATGTATAAGCATTATCTTCCAGTAGAGATACTTTCTGGACTTTCCAGTGAGAAATTTCGCCATTTTATAAGCTAGGACAGGAGGAAGTTATATTATCTCGAAGTATTAAGACAGGATGTTCCACTGGTGACTGTTCTCTTTCTGCACATTATAGCACTCTGTTCCTTGTTTTGTATTGGGTGTTGTTTCCATCCAGTAACATAGCAAGGTGAATTCAACATCACAAAACTAACCTGATTCAAAACAAAACCAGACAAGAACAAAAAAAAAGGTTTAACTTCTCGACAGGTTAGTATGTTGAATTGTACCCTGTCTGATTGGAGAAATAAAGTAATCACATTTCATTTGCTAAAAAGGCAAAACATGGCCCTGATTTCTCTATATCACATAACCTTTTGCTGTCTGCAAGACTGGTGAAAGTAATACAAAATACTACTTTTCCAGTTCCAAGGTGGTTTTAACACTTGTCTCTGTATTGTGAATTATTTGTAATGCACAGAGCAAACAGTAGAGATTTTGATCTGGCAAATACTTTTGCTGTTAATTACTTTGAGGTAAGTATTCTAAAATCGAGGTACCCCTTGGGGTTTTTTCAGGGTCTAGCCCTGCACCCCTTAATCTGCATCCTAGGAAATTATTTGGTCCTCAGAACATGTATGTTCTAGTGATGTGAATGGGGTAATAAAAAGTAGAAGAAGTCAGATGACACTGATCCTGTAAAGTGTCTCTTATTGAAATGCTTGGAGGATTGTAAAAGTAACAAAACCACCAGAAATGCAGAGTCTTGTTTGTCCCTAGATTTGCACCTTTCAAAAGGCAAAGAATACAGAAACAATGAGCAGAAAGTTTACTGAGATAAATGTACATAATCAGGAAAATGGTAAGTCTGTGCAGAATATTTGTAGATGGAGTTGGAAATATAGTGAAGTTTATGCTATATAAATGCAAGCCCCTTTACTCCATAAAATGAAAAGGATTTACATTAAAAAAAAATGCAGAATCTGATATAATATATGCTACCTGCAAGATGTTTTCTTTAAACATACAGCTTTGCAACACATCGGTTGTATTTATACATTTGTCCACAGAAAAGTCAATAAACATACCCTTTCTGACAGGAAATCATGCCATGTCTACTCTCTGAAAGGCTCTGCAGACACATGAACAAGGAGTTTGATTTCTGAGGATTTCCAGAATATGTTCAGCACAGTTCCTCCTTAAAGGTGTCTAGAGAAACTGGATATTTGGAATATAGGAAGGATCTTCACATGGATGAGAATATTCTGTTAAATCTTAAAAGCTACCTTCCTCAGTGAAGAAGATGTGAAAAGCAGGTCTTTTTACAAACCCCAGTACAGCTGTTGTAATTCATGTTTATTTTGTGAAGCAATATTGCTGTAAAATCAAGTTGTATTTACTCTAATAACCTTTTCTCTCTGACCTTCAGTAATACCTATCGTATGATCGAACAAGATGACTTTGATATTCATACAAGATTGCACACCATTGTGAGAGGGGAGGATGAAGCAGCTATGGTGGAGTCAGTGGGCCTTGCATTAGTCAAGCTACCCGATGTCCTCAACCGCCTGAAGCCTGACATAATGATAGTTCACGGGGACAGATTCGATGCTTTGGCCCTGGCGACGTCTGCAGCCCTGATGAACATTCGCATTCTTCACATTGAAGGTGGGGAAGTCAGTGGGACCATCGATGACTCCATCAGACATGCCATAACCAAACTGGCCCATTACCACGTGTGCTGCACAAGGAGTGCAGAGCAGCACTTGATAGCCATGTGTGAAGACCACGACCGCATCCTTTTAGCAGGCTGTCCCTCATATGACAAGCTGCTCTCTGCCAAAAACAAGGACTACATGAGTATTATTAGCATGTGGCTAGGTAAGTGGGCCACTTTTTATGTTTTTCTCACATACCTGTCAACACTAGATGAACTCAGTAAGTAGGTTATCAGTCAAAAAGTAATATATTTTTTAATAGTACTTGAAATTTCTTCCTACATTTGCTTTCATTCTGTTTTCTGCCACGTACAGCTGAAAGGCTTCAAATGCATTTTAATAAACACTTCTGGACCTTCTGCTGAGTCAAAAATAACTCCTTAAATGGGTAATTTCTCTGAGCTGAGCAATTTAAAAGCAGAACAGTCTTACATGACCAGTTACTTTGGTGTATTAGAGTTTTGCTTAAATAGGGTCAAAGCTGTTCAGCCCTAATATAAAAAAATCAAACAGAATTTCTGTTATGAACCTTTTTTTGAGGAATGCACTGCAACAGGACAAAAGGCTTTTGGTGTTTCATACTCATTGACTTAAAAATAATTCCTGTAAACAGTGGGGTTTTATGTTTGCTTTTTGTCTTTGACATAGAAGTCTCCTGTTGTGAAGCAACCATATGTGGTTGGAAGCTGGAGTCTTTTTCGATCAGTACATTTCGCAGATAAATGTTTATCAAATATACTAAGACAAGTATGACTGACAATTTCAAAGCGCTGGAAATTAAGTCTTTGCTTGAGAATGGACAACTGACACAAAATCTGAGTGGCTTCAGGGATTATTCCAGATTATAGTGGTGTGAGAACGGTCTCTCAATCCTGGTGTAGTCTTGGAAAGCTTCAGAAGCAGGCTTGCAAGTTAACAGTTTGTTGACATTTAAGGTATTGGTCTCTAAAGTTATGAGACATGCTTAGAGAGGCAAATAACAAGCTGGGCTATCCTGTAACTCCCTTGTTTTTTATTCTAGCACTGATTCCTGTATGTTAGATATATTCCAGTCAGTGCCTTGACTTTTCAGGCTTTCACATCTGTAGTTCCAAAAGTATGTCCTTCCTTCCTCTTGCTATTCTATGCCAATAAAAAAACTTTTCTTGCCCTCCATTTGGACAGGTGAAGATGTCAAAACCAGAGATTATATAGTTGCTCTGCAACATCCTGTAACCACAGATATTAAACATTCCATAAAGATGTTTGAACTGACACTAGACGCACTCATCTCCTTCAACAAGAGAACACTTGTTCTGTTCCCTAATGTGGATGCAGGTGAGTAGAATACCTTCATGACAAAGTGACACATAACAGATTATCTTCAAAAAGAGTGCTTTTATCCCACGTCCTCCAGCCAGGTGGAAATAGCTGGATGGTGTCAGCCTCATGCGTGCATCTGCTGCAGCTCCATATTCACATTGCTGGAGGACATTTCAGCTTTTCAGTGTGGGCAGGAAAATGAGGAGAAACATGTGACATGTAGGAGTAGTATTAGTGTCTCTTAAATTAACTTAAAACTACAGGGATCGTTTTGCAGTAAATTCTTGTATCAAACTTTGGCAAATGTGCTGAGCTATGTGATTTACAGTGTAAGGATAAAAACAGAACAAAACTTTATTCAGAGCTAGCAACTCAGTGAATGGCTGGATCTACATTCTTAAAGTAGAACTTAAATAATTTCTTATACTTTGGTTTTCTGTAGGAAGCAAAGAGATGGTTCGTGTGATGAGGAAGAAGGGCATTGAACAT
Organism: Parus major; assembly: GCF_001522545.3. Lineage (NCBI taxonomy): Eukaryota > Metazoa > Chordata > Aves > Passeriformes > Paridae > Parus > Parus major. The sequence continues at coordinate 45,466,552 of NC_031799.1, forward strand.
CATCCCAATTTTCGGGCAGTAAAGCATGTGCCATTTGACCAGTTCATTCAGCTAGTTGCTCATGCTGGTTGCATGATTGGTAACAGCAGTTGTGGTGTCAGAGAGGTGGGAGCATTTGGTACACCTGTCATCAACTTGGGGACACGTCAGACAGGAAGAGAAACAGGTACATGTTTGCTTAACTCTTCAGTATTTTGTAATTCAGGGTATTGCATCAGAGGTCTCACCGTTGCTTTAGTGGAAGCAAGGGGAGGACCATAACTGATGAAGAGTGATGTCAATTTGATGGGCATCTTTCCCTCACAGAAGAAATAAAAACTTTTTTTTTTTTTTTCATTTCTAAAGCAGCTCACACTCTAATGCAATTTGAGGATCTGATCTGTCCTAATATGTTAATTTTTGTTGTCTAGGTGAAAATGTTCTTCATGTTCGTGATGCTGATACACAGGATAAGATTCTTCATGCTCTACAGCTGCAGTTTGGGAAGCAATATCCATGGTGAGTACATTCATCTTAATTCATTGGAGGAGATGTTAAAGCAGCAGAGTAAAAGGCATTTAGTCCTAAGGTTTTTCATCATATTTTATTGGAGCGCTTTTAATGCACTAATCTGAGGTTACAAATGACTTTTCATTTCAGAGCCATGTGATATCTGGTATGCAATAGTATTTATAGAGCAAAATGTTACTAGCAATGTTTCAATACAAGTAGTCATTTAACATCCAACAGAAAGTCAAGAGGCCAAAATTGATGTTAACATAGATCTGTGTGATTAAGAGAGCTTGTTCTTTGGGAACAGGAGGGCATCCTGTCTGTACTCTGACTTGTGCCTGAAGGACACTTTCTCATGTGGTTACAAATAACACTGAGAGCCAAAAAATGGGCAGGATCACGAAGACTACAAAGCCGTGGTGAAGCACATGAAAAACATCACTGCCCAAGTCACTTCCTTATGTATCCTACCAGTCAGAGAAACTGGGAATAGCCAGATTGTGCAGATCAGTGTCTGGGTTTGTGGCTTTTGCTATTGAGAAGGTTTTGGCTTTTATAACAGTGGATTATGTTTTTATGATTTTTAACCTGTTGTGGGGGAAGGGGATCCCCCTGGCTAAAAGCATCACTTCCTCTGACTTCAGGACCAGTGCATCCCTATGATCCAGAAATCAGGCAAAGAGGGCTGGACACCTAAATAGATGAGATTCTAGTAAAACTCAAACAGAAGAAAGAAATTTATGGGATGTGAAAAAAGGGACAGAGGACTAATGGAACACTGTCACAGTATGCAGGGATGTGCGAAGGAAGACCAAAGCCCACTCGGAATTCAGTCTGGCTAGAGTTGTCAAGGACAACAAAAGGACTTCTGCAAGTTCAGCAGCAGGAGCAACAGGAAGAATAGGGTAGATGTGTGGCTGTTGCTGGAACATATGGGTGTCCTGGTGATGAAAGACACAGAGAAGGTAGATTTATGAATGCCTTCTCTGTTCCAGTCTTTACTGCTGAGAACAGCCCTCAGGAATCCCACACATCAGAGGTAACAGAAAAAGGCTGGAGAATGGAAGACTTGTTTGTAGAGGGATGGGTTAGAGATCAGCTACGCAGATTAAAAACCCATAAATCTACAGGCCTGATGGGACGCACACATGTGCTGAGGGAGCTGGCAGATGTTGCTAAGCTAGTCTCCATTATCTTAGAAAAATCACAGAGTGGGGGAGATCCCTAATAAATGGAGGAAAGCCAATGATACTCCCATCTTCAAAAAGGGTTACAGAGAAGGTCTGGCAGGAGATGTGGTTGGGGGGGCCATTTGGGATACAGTGATCATGAAATAATAGAATTCTCAATAATTGGTGAAACAAGGAGGGCCACCAACAAAACTTCTAGACTGGACTTCTGGAGGGCAGACTTTTGCCTATTCAAGAATCTGATTCAGAAAGATCCTTGGGAAGCAGCCCTTAAAAACAAAGGGGTCCAGGAAGAATGGATGTACTTCAAGAAAGTAATTTTGAAGGCACAGGAGCAGGCTGTCCCTGTGTCCCAAAAGATGAGCCATTGGTCTTGATTGAAAAAGAACTTGTGAAGGAACTAAGGGAGAAAAAGAGGATGTATCATCTTTGGAAAGAGGGGCAGGTAACTCAGGAAATGTTTAAGGATGTGGCTAGGTCACGTAGGAAAAAGCCTAGGGAGGCAAGAGCCCAATAAAAATTCAGTCTGGCCACTTCTGTAAAGAATAATAAAAAAATATTTTTATAAATACATTACTGACAAAAGGAGGGGCAAGGATAATATCCATTCATTATTGGATGGGAGAGGGAATTTAGTAACTAAAGTTGAGGAAAAGGCAGAGATACTTAATACCTTTGCCTCAATTTTCATCAGTAAGACAGTCCTCAGGACAACTGTCCTGGGCTGGTAGATGGTGTCAGGGAGCAGAATGGTCCCCCTGTTATTGAGGAGGAGGCAGTCAGAGAACTGCTGAGCCACTGGAATGGTCATAAATCCATGGGACCAGATGGGATCCATCCCAGGGTGATGAGGGAGCTGGCAGATGAGCTTGTGAAGCAACTCCCCACCATTTACCAGCAGTCCTGGCTCACTGGGGAGCTCCCAGACGACTGGAGGTTGGCCAGTGTGACACCCATCCACAAGAAGAGCAGGAAGGAAGATCCAGAGCACTAGGGGCCTGTCAGCCTGGCAAGATTATGGAACAGGTCATCTTGAGTGTGGACACATGGCACCTACAGGATGCCCCGGGGATCAGACCCAGCCAGCTTGGACTTAGGAGAGGCAGGTCCTGCCTGACCAACCTGATCTCCTTTCCTGAGCAGCTGACCCACCTGGTGGATGCAGGAAAGGCTGTGGATCTTGTCTGCCTGACCTTCAGCAAAGCTTTTGACACTGTCTCCCACAGCACACTCCTGGAAAAGCTGGCAGCCCAGGCTTGGGCAGGAGCACTCTTTGCTGGCTGGCCAGGCCCAGAGAGTGGTGGTGAACGGTGCTGCATCCAGCTGGGGACTGGGCACCAGTGGAGTCCCCTGGGGAACTGTACTGGGACCAATCCTGTTTAATATCTTCACTGATGATCTGGACAAGGGGATCAAGTCCACCATCAGTAAATTTGCAGATGACACCAAGCTGGGAGCAAATATTGATCTGTTATAGGGTAGGAGGGCCCTGGATAGCCTGGATTGAAGGGCCAATTCCAGCAAGATTTAACAATTCCAGGTGCTGGGTCCTGCCCTTGAGTCACAAAAACCTCCTGCAGTGCCATAGGCTGGGGACAGAGTGGCCTGACAGTGCCCAGGCAGGAAGGGACCTGGGGGTACAGGTGACAGCCAGCTGAGCATGAGCCAGCAGTGTGCCCTGGTGGCCAAGAAGACCACTGGCATCCTGGCCTGGATCAGGAGTGGTGTGGCCAGCAGGAGCAGGGAGGTCATTCTCCCCCTGTGCTGGGCACTGATGAGGCCACACCGGGAGTGCTGTGTCCAGTTCTGGGTCACTCAGTTTGGGAAGGACGTTGAGAGGCTTGAGCAACAACGTTGAGAGGAGGGCAACAAGGCTGGTAAATGGTCTGGGACACAGGTCCTGTGAGGAGCAGCTGAGGGTGCTCGGGTTGTTTAGCCTGGAAAAGAGGAGGCTTGGGGTGACCTAATCACTCTGCACAATCTTTGAAAGGAGGCTGTAGCCAGGTACATGGGGGTTGGCCTCTTCTCCCAGCAGGCAGTGACAAGATGAGAGGAGAGTGCCTCAAGCTACACCAGGGGAAGTTTAGGCCAGATACTAGAAAAAATTCTTCACAGAAAGAGTGGTTTGGCACTGGAATGGACTACCCAGGGAGGTGGTTGAGTTCCTGTCCCCAGAGGTGTTTGAAAAAAGACTTGATGAGGTACTCAGTGACGTAGTTTAGCTGATAATGTTAGGTCACAGGTTGGACTTGATCATGTCAAAGGTCTTTTCCAGCCTATTTTATTCTGTGATCCTGTTATTTGGGGTCTGGAGCATCTCTCTTATGACGACAGAGAGAAAATGTGGAAGCCAGCCCTGTCTAGAGAAGACAACAGAACTGGGAGGGGGTATCTCTTCAAAACATAAAAATACCTCCAGGCATGTGCCCAGACAATGGTGCCAGACTCTTCTCAGTGGTGCCCAGTAAGAGGACAAGGAGTAATGGCTGTAAACCAAAACACAAGTAACATCAACATGAAAAAGAGCTTTACATACAGGGTGGCAGACCACAGGCACAGACTGTCCAGGTGTGTTGTGGGTCTCCCTCCTTGGAGACATTAAAATCCTACCCTGCACGAGTTCCTGTGTCACCTGCTCAGTGTGACCCTGCCTTGAGCAGGGCTGGGTTTGGCCTAGATGATCTCCAGAGGTCAGTTCAAACTCAAGCTGTTCTGTGCTTCTATGACACGATACTGGATAGCTGATTTGACCTCATGATACATAGAGAGCCCTGAGTGCAAGCTTCCAGAGAAGCTGCAGAATTCTGGCAAGGTGCTTTTCCTTATTCCTCAGCCCTAATGAGTATTGACCCTCATTTCTCCAACACATAAGTTCATATAAATATTGATAGATACTTGTTCAGCTAAGGACAAGGATAAAAAGAGTGTTTCTTAAGAATCTAAACAGAGCAATAAAACTGAATTCTTTAATACCAAGTATCTGATGCCATGTATGATATTTTAGAAACAGACATGTTGAAAACTGACATGAATGTAGTTTATTATTACACAGTTGGCATCAGTATCATAAGTACATCTTATTTCATTTGTAGCACATAAACAGTCCATATTTTTATTTCTGATTTATGCTGTGGGTCTCTTCATTAAACTTAATTTTTACAGGGGTTTTGGCACCATTTTTTTTCAGTTTCCTACATTCCAGTTTCATATTCCAAAATGGAGCTAGTGCCAGACTTGAAAGATCTGTGTGTGTTCTGTAAACCATTGTCTCAATGTACCATATTTCATGACAAACTTTCATAGTGTGAGCTGCAGTATTGGCAGAGTGGCCAGATCATAATATTGCAATGACACTGTTAAACTTTTCTGTCATACAAAGAACTTAATAGACTGCAGTGTTATTTCAAATTTCATTAATTCTTTTTTGTATTATAGCTCAAAAATATATGGAGATGGTAATGCTGTTCCAAGGATTTTGAAGTTCCTTAAATCTATTGACCTCAAAGAACCATTGCAAAAGAAATTCTGTTTTCCTCCTGTCAAAGATAATATCTCTCAAGATATTGACCATATTCTAGAGACACAGAGTGCACTGGCAGTGGATCTAGGAGGAACAAATCTCCGAGTAGCAATTGTCAGTATGAAGGTAAATATTCTGTTGTGCTTCTAAATATCCTGAAAACTTCATTTGGCTTTGTGGATATGGGCTTGTGTTGCAAAAGAGCTCCAAAACAAAGCAGTCTGTTGACTTTTGTTGAGGAATAAAGATTTATCCCCTTCTTTGCTGCCTCTCATACAGTCAGGATACAGCTTGCCTACTGGTTTGCTCTTCTAAGACTGATATTAAACTAGCAATGCCCCTTTGCTGGTGCAAGGTTGTAGCTGCCTCTTTGTGCAGGTTGACTACGGACTTTGAAGAACAGAACAACTTCCGCATGTGTTGGTTCTCGTAAAAGGTGACTCAGTTCACCCTGCAAATTTTTGTGTGTAAAGCAAAACATGGAAGGCTTCAATAGCAGGCTTTTTGCTTCTCCACTGCCTTACACTGCCATGTAACAGACACACAAGACCATTCTGAGCAACAACCAGCATGTAGAAAATCAATTTACTGAGCTCTGCAGCATTTCAAAGATGTGAATAAAACTCATGATGATAAGTCTTCGGCTTTTATTTTCAACAGTATTGGACAATTACATTTACACTCCATATTTGCAGATAACTAGATCAGTTCAATAAGTAGTTGCCCAGAGGGCAAAATAAGGTGCAGAAGCATGAAAGGTTATGTAAAGTGACCTGATACAGTCCAGAATTTTTCCATTCATTTAGAAGGTGTCTAACAGATCGTCAAGGTCTTATAGACAGCTTTTAAAAGTGTAATATTTTTAGAAGCAAAATTGACACAACATTTTTTCCTGTGAGTCAACACAGCCTGAAAAAAAATAATTTAAAAAAATTCTGCCTACTTTACAGAGCTCAAAGTGACATTTATGAAAATTGAAATACTAGCAAATCAGAGTGAAAATAATCAGACTTTCATAACAAAATTTACACAAGAGATGTAAGCATTTAACAGCCAGTGGCAGAATATGAGATTTCATTTTATTTTCACAAAAAAAGATGATTTCAAAAATTCCTTTTTGGAAGCTGTTATGTCTTCTGATAATGTTTGCTGCAGCCTTGTCTTCTAAAACAAGTTCTCTTATGTGCCGTCCAGACTAAAAGTGAAGAAGAAACTAAGCGTCCAAAACTCTATTGCTCTTGTGATGCTGAGATGATGGGACCTGATGTTCAAATCCATTGTCAGTTTGGAATTTTTCCAAGTTCTTTGGTATCAATGACTCGGCCATATTTTTTATAGACTGTCTTTGTTACTCCTCTTTGGTTAGTTACATTACACAGAGGATTTAACAGGGAGAATAACACTCTTAGGCAGAATACCTTCAGCAGTCTCTTGACTTAATCCTGTGATATAAACAATTGATTAAGGTCAAATCCTTAGTACCCATACATTCCAAGCATGTGTCATGAATACTTTCATTACCACTGCGTGACTAGGGTTAAAAATAATCTTCATGGCCCTTCCCCATCCTTTCCAAAGTATTTACAAGGGCATGTGTGACAGGACAAGGGGGAATGCCTTCAGCCTGAAAGAGGGTGAGACTAGATTAGATATTGGGAAGAAATTCTTTATTGTGAGGGTGCGGAGGCACTGGAACAGGTTGTCCAGAGGAGTTTGGGATGCCGCATCCCTGGAAACGTTCAAGGCTAGGTTGGATGGCACTCTGAGGAATCTGGTTTGGTTCAGTGTTCCTTCCCATGGTAGGAGATTGGAACTGGATGATCTTTGAGGTGGTCCCTTTGAACCAAACTATTCTATGATGTATCACACTTGATGGTACTCCAGAGATATTGCGACTCAGAAGTGTAATTTCTTAGAAGACAATTTTCTGAAAATATGTGTGTAATTTTGCCTTGAAATTTCTAGCATTTCTCTTTGTCTGGTTCTGCTTTTTTTGGTGAAATGGCATTGTCTGTGACACCAAAGAAACCTTTTATGCAGTCAGATTAGAAATAATTTATTTTTAAAGCACTGTGGTTTTTCTGTCCTTTTTAGCAGTTGTTGCTTTCCTTTTTTTAAGACTTCAGTGTTGAGCTTAAGTGCATTGCTCTGTCATGGTTTATGCCTAACAAAAGTTGTAGCAGCTCTGGTGATACTTCCTCACACAAGCTACAAGTTCCTTAAAATGTGTATTTAATTTCAGATGGGAAGTTGATTACAGAAGCAGAATGTAATGCCTAATCTTAAAAACTTGTCCCCTTGAGCTATCAAGAACCTTGCCTGCAGGCCCAAGATCTAAAGCATAGCATCTGTATTTTTTTAAAGAGATAAGTTATGGCTCTCTGTTTACAAATTGACCTGTTTTTAATTTCTAGGGTGAAATAGTTAAGAAGTACACCCAGCTCAACCCTAAAACCTATGAAGACAGACTAGCATTAATTCTAAAGATGTGTGTAGAGGCTGCATCAGAGGCAGTAAACGTAAACTGCAGAATTTTGGGCGTAGGTAAGTTAACAAATACTTTTTACATCTATGTTCTTCAACATGAAATTAAATAGCTACTCATTAACTTAAAACACCTTTCTAAAATGGATCTTATGTACTTTAAGTTCTTACATTTTCTTAACAAACGTTTTTAGATGTTTAAACGGAAAATGAGAAGCAGATTACAAAGACTGAAGTTTCTCCAGTTTGTAACAACCATTAAACAATCTGTTAAGTCACAGTAAACTATATCTAAAATGTGTTTCTGTAGCACTCTGGATTTTGAAGCTCTCTGCTGTCTTGGCCTTGTGAATCAGATAGATGTTCAGAATTTCTCAAAACAGCTCTTGAAACAGCTGCAGCTGAGTGATGTTTTCTCTGCTGTCTGCAAACTTTTCTTTAGGGCTAGGGTCAGCTGTGCAGCAGAATTTTCAGATACACCAAGGCAGATTAAAAAGACTAGGATGTTAGGAGTGAATTTGTAGCTAACAGAGACAAAAGCAGCCCTTCTGCTATCTTCTAGTTCACGTGCAGTACAGTTCTGTGTTAAACGGTGCCTATATCAGACAGGACTTCTTCGGTTTAATGGTGACTAGGAGATTTGGGTAGGAGATACATAATAGTTATTTATGAAGATGTTGAGTAATGTCTCCTGGATTTTTAAGAAGGACAGAATCTCTATTTTAGCTTGAAATGTTCTCAAAGAAAAGTAGCTTGTTCCAGATGAAAACTTGCCTGAATCACACACTACAATGAAAAGTTAATTTGAACATGTATTCTTTGAAAACAATGTGAAGTGCACAAAGCCATAAGGAGAAATATTAGCCCTTCAAATCAGATCTTTCTTACAACTTTAATGTTCAATTCAGCTATTTGTTTTAGAGCTTTTATGGCTGCTTTCCATTACAGTGTTTACCCTGGAACCATGTGTATATGTGACTCAATTATATAAGCTTTGTACAATAAAATGGTCTAAAAACTTTGTTGTCTAGAGCTGAATACCTCCATAAGAGACCTTCCTTTCAGTGGTCCTGAGACACTCCATCAACTCTGGAAGCCTCTCCAGCTAGGGAAAACTGGGTTGGCTGATAGAGCCTATTACTGACCTACTCTGTTCAGGAGACAAATTTCTGAACACAGTTTTGTTCTTTCCCAAAACCAGTGTGTTTTTAAGTAAAAATCACTAATAATTACTTTTAGTCATTATAAATCCTGAGAGTTACAGCAGACTCACAGACACTTAACAGTGTTCTAGGGTTTGAATAATTTATTTTTGCTGTTCCGTCTTTTGTACATCACCAACAAGAAACAAAGCTATTAAGCAATTTGCTGCAATCTTGCCTGAAATAGGAATATTAACTCTCTCACTAACATTAACCACTACCCATCTAGTTAGTCTTAAGATACTTTGTGCATAGTGATTAGAGGCATGGCATTCTATGAACTATCTTCTTTACTTAGAGTGTGATTGAGCATTGAAACACACTGCCTGGAGAGGTTGTGGAGTCATCTTCTCTGGAGATATTCAAACTCTATGGACAGAATCCTGTGCCACTTGCTGTAGGTGAACCCGCTTTAGCAGAGAGGTTGGACTAGATGATCTCCAGAGGTCCCTTTTAACCTGAACCATTCCATGATTTTGGGATCTTTACATGTCAAATGTTGAACTGGCAGTAATAATTAAAATTTTTTTACTTTTGTGCTCTGCTTCAAAGCCTAGTATTAGGGGAAAAAATATTGTCATTAGAAAAATAGATTTTTACTTAAAGTCTGTTACACAGACTTAGTTTTCATTTTTCTCTGTATTTTTGTGACAGGTATATCCACAGGTGGACGGGTAAACCCTCGAGAAGGAATTGTGCTTCACTCTACAAAACTGATTCAGGAGTGGAGCTCTGTGGATCTCAGAACTCCTATATCTGATGCTTTGCACCTGCCAGTCTGGGTGGACAATGATGGAAATTGTGCTGCTCTAGCAGAGAGGAAATTTGGTCACGGAAAAGGAATAGAAAATTTTGTAACACTGATTACTGGTACAGGTGGGTATGTCATAGTTCCATGAAGTCCAAAGTCCAGCACCATCACTTAGAGGTTCAGATGTTCTATAGGCATAAAGATTAGCACTATGCCTGGAAAACAAAAAATTATTTTGCTACACTATTTGTTTGGTTTAGGGTGCTTTTTAATTTATTCAGACAAGTAAAACCACTTCCACAATTTAAACTTCTTGATGAAAGAAGTTCTTCTGGTACTGCTCCACAGGCAAGTAAGGAAAATTTGAGCAACTTCAACTGGAATAATTTTGCATTTTTTCAGCTTTATAGCTTAATTCTCTTTCAACTTTAGAAACACAAGTCAGATCAGAATATGTATCTAGAAGATAAGCAGCTGAATATAACAAAGTATGCTTAAATCTCAAATGCAAACGTGGGGTAACTTCTCTCATTTGTGAAGTATATAGTCCATTATATGGTGGCAATAAGAACTAGCTGATGAATCTACACACAGTTTGGGAAGGGGCAGCAGAGGCATCCACATTTATGTGTCCTGGCCCTTTAACACAGAGGTTTAGCTGTCTAAATACAGCATTAGAACTTCTCCTCTGAAGTATAAAATGTTAGGGCCACTTGGGTAGTTTTATTCATAAAGAGCATGACTCACAAGCTTAAAAGATCTGTCAGAGTTCAGTACTATCCATAGGCTTTAAAAAAAAAATAAAAGCATTATACACCATTTTGATCCATATATTAATAGGAAGGAGGGAGCTGTGAGCTTGTGTATTAGGTGTGTCAAATATACAAGAGTTCTTTAACAGTTAGTAATTCTTGGTTTCTAGTGTAGATGAGCACTGATGCAAATTATTTTATCTTGTCTATATCAGAATAGGCAAATATCAGTGTCTTGCAGAACCAGGGCCTTTAAAAACTGTTGGGTAGCAGGGGGTGTTTGTCTTCTTTTGTAACAATAGAAGTCTTTATATCTTTGCAGGAATTGGAGGTGGAATCGTTCATCAACACGAACTGATCCATGGCAGTTCTTTCTGTGCTGCTGAGCTTGGTCACATTGTCGTATCCTTAGATGGCCCAGAGTGCCTGTGTGGCAGCCAAGGATGTATAGAAGCGTATGCCTCAGGAATAGCGTTACAGAGAGAAGCTAAGAAACTGCATGATGGTACCTATTTACTCTGGTTTTGCAAACACAGTTACTAAACTGCAGTATAGGAAGAAATTTTCAAAGATATTAAGAAAAAATAAATCTGCCTTCTTTTTCTGGGAGGAGACAAGAATAGGTGTACAGGCAGCCGGCATAGTACAGATCTTTTTCAGTGGCAAGGAACATTTGGAACCACTGGTCTCAGAATTCCCAGAAGCACACAGCAGAGCCTGTCTCTTCTTTTTAAGCTTGATGTAAACTAATCTGACATGCATTCTGTGATGTTTGGTTTCACAGTGATTGTCTTTCAGCAAAAGCTTCTTGGTCTTAAGTTTGAGAATATTTATATTTTACTTACCTTTGGGTCTGACAAGACTAGAGAATTACCATACTCTAACTGTTTGAGTTTGATTTCCTGCTTCTGCAAGTAGTTTCCTGAGTAATATAGATTGATTACCTACAAATTGTTCAGGATTCAGTATACAAGTAAAAGAAATTAAAATATTTTAATTGCCTAATTTTTCACCCTCTGACTTGCCACATTATCATGTCTTGCTCTTGGCTTTCTCTCCTTTTCAGATGATCTGCTTTTAGTAGAAGGAATGTCAATGAAGGAGGAGGAGATTGTTAGTGCTGCACACCTTATTCAAGCAGCTAAACTTGGGAATAGAAAAGCAGAGAGCATTCTCAGAACAGGTGAGAACATAGCCCAGAGGGTGAAACACTTCCATGATTTTATTTTAGGGGGTACAGAAATGGTAGTGCACTGTAACACTACAAACAGCCTGTACACATTGAGGCCCTCTCAATATTGAAATTACTAATGGTAATGAGATTTTAAATATAAATGCTGGAGAAAATGTCAGCAGAAGCGTTAAAAGTATCTGTCCCAAAAAAAAAAAAAAGAAAATATTAAAAGGTTCTGCAAAGATCAATTTAAAAAAATAAGTAAAGTCTCAATATTATCATATTGGAAAATTCTGGGACACTTCACTGTAGGCAAGTGAATGGCTGGTCTGAGGTAGCAAAGGCAATTTATTTTATGTGTTACTTTACATGGCGTATTTCACTGGTTTACTAATTCTAAGCATAGTCCTCCCTCATGCATAGTGGTTAAGACTAAGATGGTAGAGTGATGCTTTCCTATTTTCTCTTTGCTTACAAGCATGCTTAATGCCTTGTTTTGTCTTTTCACATCCATAATGTTGAATAATGCATTATTTTACAAAAAGAAAATTGCCTTTTCTTTTTGACTTTGGAAAGAAAAGTTAACAGCAGACACATACTACCTGGTAACATAAAACTGTGGAACAAAACACTTTGCTGACTTTCCAGTGTTGCTGCTAACAGAACTGTCTCAACTACTGATGACAGAACTGCTCTGAGTATTCTACTCAATTTCTTTTTACTTCATCATTTCAGCTGGGACTGCGTTGGGCCTTGGCGTTGTGAACATTCTACACACCGTGAACCCATCTCTCGTGATCCTTTCTGGAGTTCTAGCTAACCACTACGTTAACGCTGTCAAAGATGTGATAAATCGACAGGCGCTGTCCTCTGTTAAAACAGTGGATGTGGTGGTCTCAAATCTAGCAGATCCTGCTCTTCTTGGGGCTGCTAGCCTGGTACTGGATTATACTACACGTAGAATATACTAGTAGAATGACAGAAGAGTCAGAGTTGGACTATTCAGATTCCTAATGGGTGGAGGGAATACTTTGCCCCAAATTTTAATTTGATGAGAGCAGCTAATCAGAGTAGTGTTCTGAGTAGTTAGTGACTACTTCAGCATTTCCTAATTGAGGTATTATCTTTTTGTATTTTTCCTAAATTTCAGCTGACTTCATTGGAAGTAATGTGCAATTCTGTTTTTTTTAAGCACCTCTGTTGGTAAGCCTATATGTTACTTTTGAGTGTGGCTGAATTATTTATGAGCATCTCTTGCTGTATGGGGATAATGTGTATGGTGTGTAAAATTATTATAACTCTTGGGGATCCATATCTCATTTCCCACATATGTGAAATGAGAAGTTTACCAGCTTTTCAGTTTCCAGGATTCCACCCACAAAGTAAATAATGATGTAATCACCAGTAGCAGGTAGTAATTTTTGTGGGTGGAAACAAAGGCCTCTACAATAAAAAAAAGGCTACACCTAGAAATTCCTTTTCATTAAGGACATGGTAAAGGAAACCAAGTTTATTTATTACATCATCTCTAAAGGACATAGTCCCATTTTAGAATCTTTGTATATGAAGGGAAAAAAACGTACAGTTTAGTGAGCTTACAGCCTGCAGAGGAGTCCAAACAAACTGATGAGTATAGCAGTGAGCATCTTTGTCTTCTGGCTATGGCCAATAGTAAATTGTTTGAATTTTAATCTTGGGGGATTTCTCAAGAGACTTAATCTGCTACTTTCAGGGAGGCTGCTTCTTCTTTGGTAGCCAGTTAGCTGAAATTCAGCCACGTGGCACAGCTGATCATAAACAATCTTTCACTGCAGAGTGACATGATGCATCCCCTCAGCCATTCGGGTGGCTGCAGGTGCACTGCTCTTGTCCTGCTTTCACCATCAGCTTTCAGGATGGAAAGTCAAATCTGACCCTTCTCACCTTCAGAGCATTCAGAAGCCTAGGAGAAAAGTATGTCAAATACTAGTGAAGGCTTGCCTAAGTAAGCAGTGGTTTGTATTTCTTTAATGAGTCCTTGATACATAGTGCTGTCTTTATCCAGCTGCTTTTTTAGCATACTTTCAAGATGCTGCAGAAATTGAAATACCAACCCATCTATCAGCTAATCCAGAAAGACAGCTCTGGAGGAACAATCACAAGACTATCCTGTCCTGAATTTAATGACCTATCTTGACATTTAACTCAACCACGGATATTCTCAAAAGTCCAGTAAGGTGTTAGCATAGGGGCTATTTCCACGCTTGAATTTCTTCTCCAATCAAAATGAAACAATCTTCTGCAACCATTACCCTCTGCTATACAATGAACTTGGACTGAATAGCTCCTAGTACACTCACCTTCAATACCAGAGCTTTAGCTGTATGAGCAGGTCAACGAGAAACTGCAGTGAGGGTAGCTCAGATAAGGAATAATGAGGTTCTAGCAGTGAGGAGGCCTGTCATTTGATCTTTCCATCCTCTAACCATCACAAGGAATGCCTGGCTGGAATGCCTGGCTAAAAGTGGGACCAGGCTTTTGCTTTCCAGACCCTCTGAAGCTCTGTATTTCTGGTATCTAAGATGTCTTTCCCTAGCAGCTGAAGGGAGGGTACAGGCACAGAAAAAGCACGACAAACTAAAACACAGTTGAAAAGTGTTACACCTTTAACAAACGATTCTTCAAATGCTTTTGAAAATGCTTTTTTGCTGTCAATTGGCCAAGAACCTGCTGCATATGTACAAGCAGTTTATAAAATCAGAGAGAATAAAAAGTCATATTTAATAGCGTAATAGTGGTTTTGTCTCTCCTTCTTTCCCTGTTCAGAAGCATCCTTTTAACTTCAGGTACTTCAGTGTGGACCAGAGATTTTATGGACATAAGCCCTCAGTTGTATACAGTCCCAGAAGGAGCAAACATCATATGTTCGCAGAATATCTGCAGTAATGTGTTTATTTGATGCTGGTCCAGTGTCCTTTAGAGTAGTCCGTACCATGAAGATCGACTCAAGTAAGGGCAAACCAACCTTTATATCCAATACTGGGAAAATGTGCAGAAACGAAGTCCCTTTCCCCAGCCTTTACCAGTATTTCAGAGCCTAGAGCTCAGAGCATTCTCAGTACCTGCACTGGCAGCACCTGTTCATTTTGCCTGTTGCATTTTGGTTGGTTCTGCAGTGTCTGTGGCAAGTGCATGTGGTATCCTAACTGTGGGAGCCTTGGCAGGAATGCCACCCTCTGGCCCTCCAAGCAGAACTGTGTATGATATCAACAGCTTGGGCAGGACAAGACCCCTCATGAACTTGGATGTTCAGCATTACATAAGCAAGCGACAGCAGTAGAGTACCAAAAGACTGGAAAGCAAACTAAAACTGGAGTTCTTGGTTCTCAAACCAAAAAGCCAGGGCTTGGGACCGTAAGGAAAAGATGAGTTTTGATAGATACCTTTTTACAGATCACTGCTGATGCTTTGCAAACCACATAGCTAATCCATACAGAGGATTGTATACTTCAAGGTTTAGAATTTCTTTTTGGCTTCCTGACCATCAAGTTAATTCAGTGTTCTGAATCTTTGATCTGCCACCCAGACACTTGGAAATAACAAATCCATTAGCTTTCTGGTGGTGCTGAAGCACCGTCTTTCCTCCATTTAATTATAACAAAATTGTCAAAACTTGCAGGAATTACCAATGGAGGAAATGGCAATTTTGTATTGCAAAAACACAACCCAGAGTAAGGTGCGGATAGAATTTATACGTGGATTCAGTGAAATCTGAAATCGGGGTCCCTTTCAAATGCCATGGAAACATCACAGGCATTAGTAAGTATCAAACACCTGGGCTGTACACCCCCCTTTTGGACCATTCCAGATAATTATATTTGGATTAGAGCTAGTTCCACAGGACAAGGTCCTGCAGAGGAACATTCTTGCCTGCATGACAAGTACTGCTGGAGGAATCCTCTTGGCAAAGACTGTAGACACCCATGTTGACCATTCTGAAATACAAGCCTGTAATCTTTATGTTTCCCTCTTAACTGGTTGCTCAGAAAATAAAAACAAGAAGCAGGAAAGAGATAAGCCACACTGTGGACTCTGTGTCTAACTCTGAAACAGAGAGCCTGTAGAAATTAAAGGCTGCATAGCTCTCTCAGTCCTGCCTGAGAGGCTGGCCTGGGAAATTCATGGGAGGACTCAAAATAATCCTCAGAGACAGAAAACAGCCTTGCAGGTGCTGTTTGTCTGTCCCTTGTTTTCTTTGCAGGAGAAAGTCAGGGGGTAGTGAGCCCCACTGACCAATGATGGTGATGTAGTGGTTTGCTAACCAATAAGAGTTTCCTTTCTGTACTTTCCACGGATCAGTCTATAAAACAAACCTGAAGTAATAAACTAGAGATACTCTCCTAATCAACTCCCTGAGAGTCTGTGTTGCTCAATCCCAGCCGTTCCTAACAGAGCGACACCACACCATGTTGTTTTATGGCTGTTTAAAACTTAACCATGTTCCACAGGCTAAGAGGATGAATGCACAGTGCTGTTGTTTTCAGGCTCCCTGCTTTCCAGTGAACCCATGACCTCTCCATCCCTCTTCTTTACAAATGCTCATTGTAATTTCAGATTGCCTGGCTGCTGGCTGTCACTTGATCAGATGCTAAACAAAGCAAGTTCTATACCAGGATGTGTTCAGCAAGAGTCCACAGCTTCTCTCTCAATACTGCATGAGATCTTCACACACATGCAGGTGGGATTATGTTTGAAGGATAGGAAGCATCCAGGTTTTTTCCCAGATTCTGAGTAATGCTATGGAGATAAGCAGCAACAGTGGGGAAGTTAAAGCCAGTGAACAGGACTGAGCATGCACAGCCAGGCAGAGGTAGCACAACACTGTCACATGAAGTTACAAAACAGTGACAGATGCTGATCTCTGAAGAAAAGAAGTCAAGGCTTAGAAATACAAACAAGATTTGTTCAAATAAACCTGGGAATTCTTTTGCTCTGTCACAAGGTCTAAGAATCTAAAACAATTCTCAAAAAATGTCCTGACTCCAGGAGTGCTGCATTTGGTTCTGAGCTCCCCAGTACATGAGAGACATGAGCACACCAGAGCTCAACAAAGAGCCACAAAGATTATAAAGCATTTCTCCTGTGAGGGAAGGCTGAGAGCTGGAACTGTTCAACCTGGAAATGAGAAGGCTTAAGGGAATCTTATTAATGTATATAAATACCTGAAGCAAGAGTGCAAAGAAGATGGAAGCCAAGCTTTTTTCATTAGTGCCATGATAGGAGACACTGGGCACAGACTGAAAGGCCTCACAGGAGGCTCCATCTGAACATCTGGAAACACTTCCATACTGTACAGGTATCCAAGCACTGGCAGAGGTTGCCCAGAGAGGTAGTGGCATTTCACTTCCTGGAGATCTTCAGAAGGAGTCTGGATATTGTCATGGGCAACAGGCTCAACGTGGTTCTGCTTGAGCAGAGGAGCTGAACTACATGACCTCTAGAGGTCCCTTCCAACCACAGCCAGTCTGTGATTTTGTGACAGTACTGATAAAGGAAACAGTGAGCTAGTATACTCAATGTCATTTTACATTAATTTTACATACAATGTAGAATTAAGGCAGAAGAGTTAATCTGCAAAATCTGCACCACAGTTAGTGGAGGTAATCACAACCCACAGAGCTGCATTTTAAGTGTTCCAATAGGATGAAATATGTAAAAAAATCTGCAAACACATTCTTACACTCTGCAAACCCAGCATATAAAATACTGTTTTAACTTCTGTAACATTGCATTGGCCTTGAATTCGAGTCCTTGCCCATTTTCTTGGATTGCAGCTCTAAGCCACATCCATAGCCAGATAAAATATTATGTAAGATAGGAAAATAAATGCCATTACTCAGTGTGCACGAGCCCCTCTAAACAATAGATCTTTCAAATTCTCCTAAATTCATATTAACACTTTAAAGACTGTACATTTAAGGTAGTGGACTTCTCTATTAAATTATCAGCTCATTTTGGACATATTTATTTTCAGAGTTTTTTAGTGTGCAGCAAAAAGCAAATTTTCAGTCAAGGCAAATGCATAACTAGTCAAGGCTAGCAATGAGTATCAGTATTCTATGGACTTACTTCGTGCTTCAGTCCTGTTGGACTCACCTGCCACACCCTTGTGCAGTTCAGAAGATACCTTCTTGTCTTAATTTTCCATGGAATCAAGCTTTCAGACCTGTAATCTACTATCAATCAATCATTCTCATCACCACCCACCAGTAGTATCTGAATACACTTGGAAACATGAGAGTAGCTCCAGTCATTACAGACAATTGTGAGGTACAGCTTAACTGCAGCCCAACTGGAAACCATTTATTCACTACCTTACCCACCACAGGAATGCAGCTGCTAGTGAGACAGCTGCTGTGCAGCAACATCCTGAGCCTTGGTACATCGTAGTCTGCACCTGCAACCCTTTCAGACTGCCTGGACTAACCTTCCAGCTTGTACATAGAAGGTATTAAAGCAATTACGCTACACAGTAGCTAAGATACTGTGTTTTTATAAACATGGTGAAATAATGTAGGAGATTGAACAGATTAGTTTTATAAGACAGGCAGCTAAGGGTAAGGTTTAACAGAGCAAGGCTAGAATATAGCTCCTGTGACTGTTAGTTGAGCCAAGGAAGCAGAACAGAGATTTTTCTGAGTTTGTTTCATATTCAACTACCTTGGCAGACAGAACTCCAACCTAGACATGAGCAGCCTTAAGAGCAAGTCTTCCCTTCTCTTGCTCTCCAACTCTCCAGTTCACCACCCTAGCGGGAAGAAGTGTCTGCAATGGTCAGTGAGGACAAGGACACAGTTCAAAAACATCCAAGTACACCCCAGACCTTCGCATATGAAGACAGCATTGAAAACCTAGCAGAACAGAATAAGCAGTAGAATATCACAGGTCTTAACTGCTCAGTCCTCTCTCCTGTGTGTTGAGCCTGAGACAGACAGCCAGAGTGACAGCAGAAAACTACAAAACCACTTACCTTACTGCAGAAGGCAGTGTCTTCAGTCCCACTGGAAGCAAGATAAGCCCCTTAACAAGCCTGCTGTTTTAGTTTTCTTGAACTGCTGTCTAGTGTGATAAGAGAAGTTTTTAAACTAAAGCTCTCAAGAGCTTTAAGAAAGCTTAAAGAAACAAGCAGGGCAGCCTTGCAGAGACCAGAAGCACTGCTGGCTGGACATTCACCAGCAAAGTGAAATCACTAGCAATCAAGAGAAATGTTTACTCGCACTTAATTCAAACACCCTCTGTCAAAAGGAAGCAGGAGACCTCAATTCATTCAAAGTCAACACATTTTGCTGTTTAACACATCTTTAATATCAGTAATGTGGGAAGTGATACCTCAGTGCACAACAGCACAGAGACTACAATTTTGGAGGTTCTCCCATTTCAGACACAGAAAGGAAACATCAGGAAGAACATGCAATCAAACAATGATCAGCTCTAGATACATCATGATGTGGTCCAAAAAAACACATTGAAACAATTAATTAATTACTGCAAACATAACTTCTCTGAGTAAGGTTAAGATATTGCATTTTAGTGTTTCCACTGAGCTTTGCTTCAGCGAACCAGCGGAGCCTGCTTGAGCGAGATGAGGACTGAACGCATGCGGGACACATCTTTTGCCTGCTTACTAGACTTGGGATTAAAGTCACAGAGCTGAGCCACACGTTCCCACTCAGTGCCCGGAAAAACTTCTTCTGCATCATTCACAAAGGCTTCTTCAGCTGCCCTAAAAGCAATGCAATGCACCTTGTGTTAATGCCCAGCAGATAAGCCCCTCCTTCCCTCTTACAGGATGCAGTTTCTTTCAGCATGTTTCATAAGAAATGTGACCTGACAGCTGCTTGTGGACATTATGGCCACGTAAGCTCCCACTGCCCCAATCCTGGAGATGAAAGTAGATTGCAGTAGTATGCTATGCACAAGCAGTGCAGAGGATTGCAGAGGATTGTGTAAAATGTTGGAATACAGGTGTTTGGTTTTAAGAATAGTTATTGAGTTTTTGCCTAAGTAGTCGCCACACAAGCTTCCAGGAAGTAAGGTACTTCTATGTAGGCATTTAATTTATGGAGAAATGCCCAGGTTTTAACTAGTTAAGCCTCTGCCACTTGATGGCTTATACTGGACATCTGCCAACTGGAAATTTACAACTGCCTGCAAGCATGTCTTAAACAAATTCCATTTGAGGATTTGAATCAGCCCCAAGGCCTACAGGCCATCATAAAACTATCTGCTGATGATTCCCAATGCTGTAGTGAAGCAGCATGAATCATAAGGAATTTAAGCTATGAATCCCATGCTTGTGAGTGCAATAGACTACAGCATGTATCTTGGCAGAGGAGATGACTTGTTTGGGTCATCTCACAGAACATATTTCCCCTGCTCTCACCCTAAGGAGACTCTACGGAGGCTTTTGATATTATGTACTGGATAGTGCCAGTGGCATCCCAGCTGTATTATTTTGGCTTTTCTGTGCTGCCAATAGCATTGCTTCAATGCAGGAATAACACTCCAGCATCTAGTTTACATGAACTGTGGGGCCCTGGTAGCTGCCTGAGTGCAGAAGCAGTAAGCATCAAGAGATCAAACCAAATCCATCTACTCCAACAAGCAGTACAGAGAAAGCAGTGAAAATGACTCTCCCATGAGGGTTCAGCACTATTCACAGGGATGATAAGGTTACAGACACCACTGAAGACAAGGATCACTACAACACTGCTACTTTATGTGACATGACACTTTTAAGGGGCAGTGAAGATTTTTTTACTTAACTGTTCTAGGCTGTAGCAAGGATGATTTATGTTTGTGCTTAAAGGTGAAGAGAAGAAAAGAAACAAGGAGAGAAAGTTTAAGTCAGATATAGAAAATGAGAATGAGTTTAATGCAGATGATTAGCTGGCTGAACATGCACTAGTAGCTTAGCCTACATTCCGGAAACAGGCAGCCAGTTTTATTATGCAGCACTTACACTGCACATTTGCATTGGACATATGAAAATAAGGGTTTTATTGAAAAAGTGTTACAAAACCAACTCCAGGAGATTTCAGAAAAGTTAAACACCACCTGTAAATCCATCATTTCACAAGTCTTGGTTTACATCCACCTACAGTTAGCTGTGAATTTCACACCAAACTTCAATATTAATGCACTCAAAGCCACAACACGGCTCACCAGTACACCTTCTAAAGGTGTCACCTTAGAATCTGTGGCATATCCATCTTTCAATTCAAGTCTACAAATTAAGGGAAGAAATTAAAATACATGAACAAGCCAATGAACATTGCAATCCTTCTACCCCTCAGAAACTAGCATGCTCACTGGGGCTTGAAAGTCTCAGCTCTGTTTTCACTGACCTATTAGGCTGGTAAAACATCTACACTGCTCCTTAATGTCTTCCCAGCAGTTTACACTGATGTCCCAATACCACATTCTTGTACTTTCCACCTGTTCTCTAACAGCCTCCTACTTCTATAAGCACGCACATTTTCTACCCTGATTTATGTCAGGCAATTCCTTTCTACCTTCCCTGGCTTGTGAACCTTTATGTGCAAGCATTGTTTGAATATTTTTCTGACACGTAGGCAAGGAAAGTGGTCACTGCCTATCACAGAGTTAAACACTGCTTCTCTGTGGAAGGACTAAACACAGCACCCATGTGAAACTGCAGGCACTAACCCACACCCCCAGCAAGGCATCTTGCTAAGCTATGTTCACTGGCCTAGAAACAACTGTAAACCCTTAGGTCTAAAGACTACTGAAGTCAAAATTCCAGTGGTATGTACACTACACAACTTAAAGTGAAAGTGCTAGGCTTTGTGCAGTGCATACAGGAGAACAGCACTTAACACTGCAGACCAGAAGCGGTCTAGGAAGTAAATATTCAGAAGGCACCTTCAGACATTTCAGCACTATTTCTGATCCTGCTTATTACTGTGTTGACTAGCAAACAGAATTAGTAGTTAAGCAACATACACATAACCAATCACGTCAGCGAAGGGTTGTTTGTAGAAAGCTTCATCTGCCACCCTAGGTAGCAAGTAGTCCAACAGGCAGGCAAGCAGGCAGGAGAAAAGAGATAAGGATGAGAAGTACGGAACACAGCTAAAGGCAGTTTTAACAAGCACATTAGCCTTGCATCACCTAGACTTACTGTAACAGGAAAGCAGTTACCACATGGAATGTGTCAATTAAGCCATTGGTCAGAGAGGCAACACAGAAATTCTGCTACATCCTAGAAGTTTAGACCATCTAGTTGAGGACTAGAGCCCCAGTATTAGCAGTAAACCACTTCCAGAGGATAGAAACTACCATCAGGCAAGAGATCTCACCAGGATGATGAGAATGCCAAACACTTCTGTGCAACACCTGTTTAACGAACCCAGCTCCAGACTCCATATCCTGCACTCAAACACTGGCCGTAATAAACCTATGAGGGCATCATGAGCTCTGGCCACCTACTACAACAGTACTAATCCTGTTGCCCTTTCTTGCCCAACCAAAAGATAGTGAATTCCTCACTGAATGGAAGTGGCAAATCCATAATTCTGACAGCAGCACAGACCTCCTTTATTCCTTTAGAAAGAAGAGAGTTGTCTACCTAGGACTTAATTTAAGACAAACCTGATGGCCATTTTGATAAGAAAAGTTGTATTTCAAAAAAACAAACAAAAAAAAGCCAACAACAGAATTAACAAAACAGCAGTTCATCTTGAACCCTGTGAGTTCCCAAAATATAAAGTAGTCTTGATGATTACCTGGATAGAATGAAGTAGAGATTTAAGAGGCACTAAGTCAGTTCTATCACATTTACCTTCACACAGCTTGAAGTCAAAATTCCACAGAGAACTTCTAATAAAGTGTGAGAGCTTACTATTCCAGCAACCAAGTTATCACTTTCTGACATAGGACCCATAATTAGACAATTCAAACCAGTACAGATACAGTCAGCATTTAGTTTTTCACTAGCAGGACTGAGTCATGTTATACCTGAACTGCTTCCAAAAAGAGCAGCAAAAGGTTTTAAGACATTTAATGAAATTACCTGTAGCCAAGATTAACTAGAATGCCACTTCCATATGTTCTAAAGTAAGCAAGTAAGAAAGCTAGTATCAGGGTAGGTAATTGAAGATACTGAAGGCCCGTGCAGGTGGGAGTGTGACAACAACTGAGTAGAGTAAAATATTTTCTGGCCATGTTCAGGCGTCATGTCCTAAGGAATCTTCAGTAATACTTGATCATCATCTTAATGCTTCCTGGACATTTAATCTAGATTATTTAAGAAAAGTTAAAAAGATAGGTAGTAGGAGTATTTACTTTAATGATCTGAATGACTATTGCCTTAGGATATACAAGAAATACTCTAACCTCCCTCCACAATTATTTTCATAACTAGAACCATAACTCTTCTGATAGCTGAGGAAACTTTACCTGTTACTGGCTTTTGTTTTCTCGAGCTTTTCATCTTGCCTTGCATACCACTCTTCCAATTCTTTTATTGCTTTCTCTTTCCATTCTGCTTCCTGCTTTCGCGAGTTTGCATCTGAAGATTTAAGAACTGCTTTGTCAGTCATGTTTGTATCCAAATGCATCTTACAAGCATTTCAACTGATGATTTAGGGTGCATCCTAGTGCAGACAATTGCTTCACCAACTTGGGTAAGGGCTAGGAGATTTCCTGATTCAGGCAATGAGAACTCTAAATACTACAAACATTCAAAGGATTAGCTAAACAGAATTCCTGTGCTGCATGACTGGGACAGTCCACTTTAGTTTAGGACAGGAATTTTGCAGAGTAGTTCAGATTCAGTGGATCCATTGGTCTGCAAACTGCTCAAACCAGAAACACTTACCTTGCTATGCCAGTGCTGGAACAAAGCTTAGTAAAGCTCTGTGCTTAGACAAAGTGAAGGAACCTGGCACTCCACATACTTTTACACACAGCCTACAGCTCAGGACAACCTCATCTGCTGTAACTAGCCCAAAAGAGGAGTGAAAGGGTCAGCTCCATCCAGAATTACATTTTACAGAAGGCTCTGCCCTAACAATTTCAAGCAAAGGCTCCACCATGTAAGTGGGAAGCGCACCAGTTTGTAGTCTCTTATATGCTGTCCATGGGTAGGTACCACTGCATTTGATAGCTGCATTTAGTCTAGTTAATAATCCATTACTTTCTTAATTTAGTTATTAGATTAAGATCCATATGACAACAGATGGTCTAAGCAATTACAAAATGAGTAATCCTTATCCTTTGAAATAAACTACTGCTTGCAGTATTTACTATCATCTTTGTAACTTAAAAAAGTTGTTCATTTTCTGTCAGCTCATCTCTAAGTAACGGTTCAGAGAGCCTCTTGCTTGCTGACTCCCACACCAGTATTAAGTCTGCTTACTAGAAGATTCACCCAGGCTTGCTCCTTGAACTCAGGAAGCATGTTAAGACTGAAGAGGCAGTGCGATGGTTCAGAATTCTGCTGCTTAAGAATCATAAAATGGCTTGAGTTGGGAGAGGCCTTAAAGATCACCTAGTTCCACCTCCTCTGCCAAGGGCTGGGACACCTTCCATTAGACCAGACTGCTCAAAGCCCCATTCAGCCTGGGATGGGGCATCCACAGCTTCTCTGGGCAACCTGTGCCAGTGCCTCACCACCTTCACCATAAAGAATTTTTTCCTAATGGCTAATCCAAATCTACCCTCTTTCTGTTTAAAGCCTCTTGTAAACTACACACCCTTGTAAAAATTCCCTCTCCAGTTCTTTTGTAGGCCCCCTTTAGGTACTAGAAGGCTGCTCTAAGGTCACCCAGAGCCTTCTCTTCTCCAAGCACACAACCCCAACTCTCCCAGCCTGAGTGAAGCTGATATTAAGTTACTCAACAAATACCATGCTTACCAAGTTGCTCCAGGCGCTCCTTTTGCTCCTCTCTCCACTTACGAATACTTTCAGGTTCTGATTGCAGTCGATCTGCTTGGGAGATGGCAGCATAGCAGTCTGTGGGACCATTACTCTCCTTGGAGGAAAGAAATACTAAAGTCATTTGTACATAACAAGAGGATATTTCAGATAACTGCCTGCCAGCTATATAAAATTAGATTCTATTTGAACAGAGCCAATAATACATTCATTTGATGTTATAACACATTTGCACCATTAAAAAATCTTGCTACAAATTACAGCAGAATTGAAGGAAATTAAGACGACTTCCTGCAGAAATCAAGGATCAAACAAAAATTCAAGACAACTGGAAATGTAAGTGCCATGAACACTTAGTGTCAGAGCACTAAGCCTGCAGAATCAAGAAGACAATGCCTAGCACCTAATTACACAGCTGTAGGCCAGATCTTCTGTGAGTTAATCTCTCCTTAAATATTTGCTGTGAAAGTAATTTTCTTTATGGTTTTGTGCACAGGAGTATAAAACATTCTTTGCAGCTTGTTTGTCTACTTCAAGAGACATTTGCATGTCACATTACAAAATTTGGATTGCTCTATGTAGCTTATAACACAAGAGACATTTCAATATTTAATCAACAGAACAGTGAGAGTACTAGAATCCTTTTCACAATGTAACATCTCAAAGGCTTAAAATTAATAGGGGTAACATTAATACACCAGATTTACAAAGCTAATAAATATTATGGTATTTGCTACAGAAGATACTTGAAGTTTACCAATTTTTATTGCTTCATCCTACCCCTAACAGAAATAAGAAATACCACTCCTAAGACTACCAGGTCAATTGCAATTGACCACAGATTTGGCTGTGCCTTGCCCCTCTCTGGACCTCCTGTAGCCCTCAATGAAGGACTAATGCAAAGAGAAGACACTAGGCTGGAGCAACACCACCAGGCTTCACATTTCATCCAAAGAAAAATAAAGTGGCCAGACAAAAGGCCAGCTAGTTAAGGTAGCTAAAACCTAAGTTATGTATAGCCCATTCAGTCTCTTCTTTCTCATTAAGAGGAAGCTCTGTCAACCAAAACAACTGGTCTCTTAGAATTCCAAACACAAAATCAAGGTATCTAAAGAGGGCAGTATGCCGTCTGTTGTACAAGGAAGCACAAAGAGCCTGTAAAATACAAGTTGTCCCATCAATCTCACAGTAATGCTGAGGATATAAGAATGTCAGCAGCAGTGATAGCTGCTTATGCCTCCACAAAGCTCAGCATTCACTTAAAACTCTAAGGAGAAGTACATCGCTCATACATTGCTTCATTCCCAAACATTCATTTAACAAGGGTTAACGAGCCAACTGTGACACCAGGCAATGACCATGCCTTGGACAAACTGGTGTGAAACTCAGTTCCAACAAAGTGATTGCCTCAGCATGCCTCATACCTCCCTGACACCAATGAAGCAGGTATCTCCTCCTTTTGTCATTACCATGGCATCCTTTCATACTGTGATTGAGCTTTTTAGCCATCAGTTTGATTTCATGCAACTTCATGTCACTAAGAAATGTACAGAGTTTTCAGTCCGTTCCCTGTAAGGCCATGTTGATAAGACAACCAGGATGCATTAATTATCTTTAAAGAGCAAAAAATCTGAAAACTCTGCTTTAAACTAGGTAATCAGAGCACACTTTCAGCTTAGCAGTCAGTGCAAGTCAATGTAAAGTCATACCAGAGAGCCTATCAGTCTGCTTTACAGTGCTTATGTACTGTTAAGCCACATTTCAAAATGAACTGCTGCTCTATGGTGCTTCTAAGTTCAGAGGATGGGCATAATTTAAAACACTGACAACTTTATGAGATGAGCTACCAGAATAGAAGACCCTCCTCAGAAATGAGATAAAATTACTTTAAAAACAAGAAATAGGAAGTATTAGTCTACATTAAGGTAAAGTTCTCAGCACATTCTAAGTACAGAATACTTCTATCTTACCTGATAGACATCCCCGTTAACCACTCCATCAACAGCATCTGTAAAGAGGTGACTTGTTTAGTCATTTGAGAAAAGATAGAACAGCCAGATTTACTGATTTCTGTAACTTGTATGGAAAGCTTTACTAGAGTATGTAATGTGGGAGTTGTGAAAGTGATTGTTACTTGATACCCCGCAGGGACACTTCCTTCTCCCTGCACTTTTTTGCACAGGCATGAAAAACCAAGGGAGCTACCATTCTGCAGAACTAGAAATACCAGGTTGTTTCTTCATCATGAGATCCTGCTTGTAACAACAGAAGAAGCTGAGAAGCTGCTACAGACTGCATTCTAAAGCTACTCCCACTTTGTCCTCCCCCTCTTAGAAGCTGACTACTATACAACTGTTCTGAAGTTAAAAGGATGACTACCACTTTTTTTAGTATCTGCCTGGAAGATTAAGAATCCTGCAGCCAACAACTGGTAATTCTTATCCTACTGTTGTTATCTCCTAATTAGCTCAAAAGATATAGCTAACATTCCTAGCAAAGTCACCTTTCTGCTACCACCTGTGATGATATGCTTGATAGCTTTCTGCTTCAGTTGCAGCATTATTATCTCTGAAGTGACAGTGGCAACAGAGCTTCAGGCTCAGGTACAAATCTTTGCCAAAAAAGCCTAAAATTTCATCTTTTTAAAACAAATCCATAGGGAAAACATGCCAGTTGTGAGGCAAATTTTTAGGTTTTTGAAACTATTTAAATCTCTGGACTCTATAAAACATACCAAGATTTTCAAGAACTGCTAAATCTCAGCAGGGCATCTCTCTGGAGCAGCACAACGTAACATCTGTCTGCATGATATACCAAGTATTCATGTTACTCATGCCACCACAGATAAATCTATCACACAGAATTGTTCCCACCATAATACACCCCTCAGTGAAAGAAGTGACTGCAACAAACAGTAAGCAGAAAAATCAAGTTATTTTGCACCACCTTCTTAAAAATAGATAGCTGACTGACCTAAAACTAAGTGAGTTATGCTGCTGTGTCCTATTGTTTGTGGCTAGATATGCACCAGTATCACAGTACTACCAGCAAATGGCACACAGGAAGTTCTTCATGCTACTTTATCAGGGAACCAGGCAAGTGTTTTACATCTTTATCTCTGAGCCCCAAAGAGCAATCATTAACTGTGTCATGTAGAGGACTGTAAACTCATCACTTCAAGAATGGCAGTTAAGTTGGAGGATACTAATCCCCAAGAACATAGTTACTAACTTTTGCAGGGGAAGACTCACAAAAAAAAAAAAAGCTTTTCCATTATGAGAAACTGGTATTTTATAACTAGACTCCTATATGAGAGATGGTTGCTACTTTATCAGATTCCTAATCCTCTGTAAGGTACAGGAGGGCTTTACAAAGACTAAAGTGACCAGCTGGGCGAGAGAGCTTATAAATCATGACGATGCTTCCAAGGACAGTAATAATATGTTTAAGCTTTCTTGTCACACCAAAAAAACATTCATTATAGTCTTCACTACTGAGGGTGGTAGTCTGCTCAGGTGAAAGGAACAACATCACTGCTTAAAGCTGTGCCTGAGATGAAACACATAGGTTTGTCTAAGGCCCATTTTTGTTCTGCAAAGAAACAGCCGCTAACAGACACTGAACTAAGTGTTTCTAGAGGGCACCCGGGTCAGAAGCATTAGCAATATTAGAACAAATTTCCCATCTGTTCTGAGCTCCCTAGAACTTGCAATTAAGCTGCAGAGTCAGCATGCTGACTGAGCATATCACAAGCAGAAGAGGAAACAGAACTGTACCAGCATGCTGTCATCTGCCAATGCAAGTGTGCTAACTGGAACAAGACCAACAGTCAAACATTCCTTCACTTCAGCTCTCCAGTCTTTGTGCTTGTATAATTAAGTATGAAGTGTAGAAAAACTACCTGTTTGCCAGCCTTCATATCAGTAATCAATGCTAGTTGTGTATCAGATTTTTCTGTTCACAGAAACATGCAATTTCATAACCTTCGCACAGAAAAAGCCTAAATACTGATAGTGGCATCATAACATTTTCAGAAGCCATGAACAATGAGACCATTCCTACTGGTTTCAGAGTCCATCTAATTCTATCACAGTATTGTATCTCCTGAAGTTAAAATTCACATATTTAGAACCATCTCAGTTAGTAATGATCCATACTCCTTGCTGATTGCTTTTGAACTTAAGATAAACTCTTATTTTTAAGGGCACTGTTGCAATGAACACGCCCAAACATCTACAGTTCTGCAACACATGCTGACAATATGGTAATAATGAACTTTCATACAGCAACACAATTATTTTTTAGAGTCTGGAAGTGTCTGGAGAGGATAACTCATACCAGCTGCCTTAAATTCACAGAAGATACAACACCCAAGCTTGCCAGAAATAGAAAGCTAGCATCAATGCCCTCCACATTTACTACAGCTTACAAAAGAAATGGCTGGGTAGCTTGAAGATAAATACAAAAACCATTTTGTCATTTCAGTCCTAGAAATCAATATGGCCTCAGAGGTTTATCATAATGATGATCAACTATCATGAAGTCTACTATTGGCATTATTACCACTCACTACCACTTGGCCTAAAAGGAAGTTAGCTTAGCCTTGTTCACCAGCCTCTCTAAAGTCTTATTCTCAATGCAAAAGAGGACTGTTACCCAGAATATCAGAGGAAGGGCTCTGCAGTACACTGAAACTTTTTTTTTTTTTTAATACATTAATACATTGAAATATTTGAAGTATTTTTTATGAGTTACCTTCAGCATCTCTTTTAAGCAATAAGTACTCTAAGTAGTGCTACTTTCAGTGAGCTAGCAGCTCTAGTTAAAGGAACAGAAGAACATAAAGTTTAATATATTCTGACATAAGGTTAAATAACTCCACCACTCAAGGCCTAGATTCCCATCATTTTCATTTAGGCACAGTAAAGCTTTCCTTTTACCTACCTCTTACCCGTAAGATGATAAGAAAGAAGAATCTTTCACAAAACTTTTGTTTACATAGTTATGGAAGAACCTGGAGAAGAAATTATTTTTCTAGCCATAACTCATTCTCATGCCTGTGTGCAAAATAAAGCCAAGCAGCTCAGGAAGTGTGCTTCTTTCCAGTGTTTTAGTTCTAATCTCCTGTCCTATCAAAACCCATTAGTCCCCTCATTTTCATTATAATCAATAGGCTAGGACTAAAACACACCTGCAATGATAGTGTGCTGTAACAGCTTCTGCAATTTTCCAATGTAACAGCTTCTGTAATTTCCACTAGTATCTTCTTGAAAACAAAAAAATTTATTTTTCTGTCTTGACTTCATAATAATGCAGCATCATTAACACAAGCTAGACAGATATCATCCCTTTATCAAAACTTTCTCAGTGCTGTGTTATGGGGCTCTGAAGCCTCAGATGCTGATTGCATAGCAAAATCCAGATCAATGGCTGTTCAAACAATTAAGAAAAAAATCAATAGCTACAGACAAGAACTCTTTCTGTCTGTTGTGCTAACTACAGAAACAGGAGGAATCAATTCTTTCCCAAACAATTTTAAAACAAATTGATACTCAGTTCCTAAAAGGCAATTAAATTAAATACCTAGACAAACCACCAGACACAATTAATTTTCTTAATTGCTAGTCTCATGAATATCTTTCAGAGACAGAAAAACATAATTCAGTCAAGTTCATATAAAACTTACAGAGCGTGAAAATGTGAAAGCAATGCTTGAGACTAGTCAGCCTACATTAAACTTGTGTATTTGCATGATTGTCTAACTGCTTGTCTTTTAATTAAATTCCCCTAAGAATCTACTCAACAAACTGCCATAAGGATTTTATATTAGCATACATAGGTCCAAGTATCTAGACCACACATTCCCCCTTGAACTCTCCCTTGCTCAGAAAACATACCAAGTGAATTGATACAACCTTAAGACTTACTGCTGTCACAATCTCACTGCAAATATATGGACAGTGATTCATCACTGAAAAAGAAATCTCACAAGACATCACATTACTAATACCTAGCCAACAGCACTGTATTACTTGATTTATACAGTACTCCCTGTTTTCTGGAGCAGGGATTATGCTTCACCTCCAAGGGAAATAAGATTAGGTTTTTGCATGCTCAGGCAGCTTGAATGGCATAGCTATTTACATAATGAATGGCCTACTGGATCAGGCCTGGATCAGTATTCCAACCCTCATTAAGGCAACATGAAATGATGCTGTGTGGGAAACACGAGCTTGGCAACATTCTGCCATTACCCCCATACTCACCCATTACGACAATTAATGGAACTCCTAATATTAGTATTTTCAATTCATGATGCTTGCTTTTGTCCACATATTTGTCTAATCATTTACCAAGAGACTGAAATTGAAAGACTGTTGATGAGACGCTATGATTCTTAAAAGTGTATTTCAAGAAGCTGATGACTGCTTGTCACTATATCTGAAGTTAAGATCTTCAAACTTCAGGTGAGAGCTGCCCAAGTTATTACTTTTGGCCCAGTACTTAGAAAGAACTTATCCAGCAGACCTGTAAATAAGGGGTTCAAAAAAGGTTACGGTTAAAAAAAGTAAATCCACAAATCCCTGGTCACGATGCTTAAGGATTTACATAAGAACTTGCATTGTTTCAAGAAGAAATTTGCATTCACCTATTCAATTACAGAAGAGTTTAATGAACTGATATGCCAGAGACTACAAATGTCTGATATTTATAAGAATCAGATGGTAAGAAATGCCTAACACAAATGGCAACAGAAGTCATTAGATCATTTGTCACCATGCCTGAACCAGTACATTTTGCATGGCTGAAGTTTGTGCTTTTTAACATGGGGGAAGAGAGTACAGGCTCTGACAGTCAACAGAGATCAATGTTCTGGTAAGAAACAGGACCACCAAAACTCCACAAGCATCATCTCCCATGCCTATTTAACAGGCCAGAGCATAAGTGCAATCCCATGGCATAAAAGAAAGCAAGATAACATATAGTTCCTGCCTAGACTTCCCAGATCCTTGGATCATATTATCATATTTATTATTTTATGAACTTTTTTCTAAAGATCTCTAATAACCCTTTCGCACTCCATGACAAGTCAACTTACATGACTTGAGAAAAAGTGCTTGAAAGGCAGTTTAAGAGCTACTTTTAAATATCAAAGCAATCTAGAAGCATTGAACAAATCAACTTTTTGACAAGGAAACAGTTTGTAACAGGCATCACTGTATGTATGTAGAGAACATACTCCTCTAGTTGTTCTAGTGAGAAAGGCCATTGTGAGAAAGGCCAATGATAGATTTTTTTGTAAACTACAAAAAAACAAACTACATTTGTTTTCAAATGGCTACTTTAATTTTCTAGAGTCTGTTTGGAACATAAAGTCCATGCATGTAAGGATTATGTTTGTCTAAGGCTTCTGAAAATAGGAAGTGTCCATTGTGTCTGTTTCTGCACTATACATAGAATATGGAAGTCAAATTATGTGTGATACCAAAACAGGATGGTGTTTTGATAACAATTATCCTCAATTTCTTGTGCTGGAGCAAGATAGTGCACAGTAAACAACTTTTTTTTCAGGCGTATGAAATCCATATGTTTTGGAGCTTATGAGTGAGCTGACATTAAGGGCAGTGCTACCACTAAATAAGGTCTCCACTACCCAGTTTATCTAGATGAGCGCTATTCACAGAGAGACTACAAACTTGCCCCCTCATACATAAGATACGTCAGTAACTTCTGGTATCAGGTTGCAAAATGAAGACTTAATTCTAATCATGTTCCGACAATTAACTGGGGAGCAGTTATTCAACTTAATCTGAAGGAGAGTGGCATCCTACTGCAGTGACAAAGGGATGTCACATGAGAGCAAATATGTCCCTGTGGTGCTAGTGACAAGTAGAAGTAAAGTCTTCAGAGAGTGTTGCAACATCAACCCCTTTCCACTCAGGCCTGTTAAAACCTTTCATAAGGAGAAGTGTTTATTTTGGGCTGCTTTAGCTACCATTAGACTAACTGGAAACACACTGACCTATACTCCTCAATGCACGGTTCCCACCCTTCTCCAAACGCGGGCTCTGCAGTGCTGGGTTTGCTACATTCAGTACAAAGGTTACCAAGGAACAAAGGCTAAAGGTTTAGTAAAATTAAACATTAGCTTAACTGCTCTTATGCTTTAAGACTAAGATCACCCTCGCTGAAGACAGAAACTCAAGTGGCGGATTTATCCGGCTTTCAGAAGCCTTCCTTCAGGCAAGCTCCTGGATTAGACGAGATCAGCACCGTTCGCATTAGGATACGGGCACGCCTTAGACATCTTCAGGGGATACAGACTATAACCGAGGGAGCAGGGAGGTAGCTTGCCTTGTGGCACAGTGCACCCAGGCCGGCCCCGGCCCACCCCCGGGACCACCCCGGCCAGCGGGGGCCCGCTCGGGGCAGAGCGCCAGGGCGAGGGTCCCGCCCGCGCCGCCCCTGACGGACGAGGGGAGCGGGGACCCCCTCACCCCCCAGCCCCACCCGCCGCCCCCGCAGGACGTACCCAAGCCGAGGCCCTCGGGACCCTGCAGCGCCTCGGGCACCTCGCCGTTCTCCAGGATGCCGTAGCCCTCGTCGTTCTCGATGCCCGCGATCTCGTTCTCTTGCTGCGCCAGGAAAGCGGCGGCGGGATCCTCCTCGCCACCGTCGGGCATCCCGTTCCCGGACAGCGGCTGCTGCGGCTGCTGGGCACCGAAGAGCTCCGTGTCGGCCATGGGTGAAGACGAGCGGGCGGGCAGCTGCGGCTCCGCACCGCGCCTACGCCGGGCAGCAGCGCGGAAGGGGCGGGGGCGCCCGCCTGCGCCAATGAGCGGCGAGCGCAGCCGTCTGCACCCAATCAGCGAGCGGCCGTGGCGGGGCCTGTGGAACGCGGACCAATCAGCGCCCAGAGAGCGGCGGGCGGGCGGGGCGGAGCGCGGTCCCGGTGCCCGGCCGCGGTGCCCACAGGAGCCCGGCGCACCGGCGGGCTCCGCTCCCTCGGGCTGCGGCGGCACCGGGGTCGCCTCTGCCAGCCTGCCAAAGCACAGGCGCTCCCTTGGGACAAGACACGGGTCCGTCGGCAACTTGGAGACAAATTCAAACCAGCAGAATACGTCCAAAACATCGGTTGTGTCAAATATCCCTATCTCGTGATTTTGGGTGTCTTCTGTCTGACAGGGAAGCTTAAGTCACAGAAATACAGAAGGTGTCAAGTTGGTAGAGTGGGTCATTTGGTTCAACCTCTCTGCTAAAGCAGGGTCATCCCAGAACATTTGGTACAGGACTGTGTCTATATGGCTCTTGAATATCTACCGTGAGAGAGACTTCACACCCTCTCTGGACAATCTGTTCCAATGCTTAGTCACCCACACAGTAAAGTTCTTTCTCAGATTCAAGTGGGATTTACAAGTGCAACAGTTTTTGCCAGTCCTAGTGGTTAGCACCATCAAAAAGACCCTGGCTCCTGCTCTTGACACCCCTGCCTTTAGATATTTATTAATTAATAAGGTCAAACCTTATGAAAAATGAGGTCAAACCAGTGTAAATTCAGGAAGCATGTGTTCCATTGACCACGTGTTGACAAAATGTTAGTTGGCAGGGCAGTGATTTCTGATACAATTTTTTTGACGGTTGCTTTGATCGGTTTCTGTATCTGGCTTATAACACAGAGAGAATCATAAAATCGTAGAATGTTAAGGGATTAGAATGGACAAAAAGATCATCTAGTCCCAACCCCTGCTTTCTTGAGCAGGGAAACCTTCCACTAGAGCAGATTACTCCAGGTCTCACCCAACCTGGCCTTCAACACTGACAGGGTTGGGACATCCACAGTCTCCCCGGGAAACCTGTGCCAGCATGTTCCTGCCAGAAGACTAAAGAATTTCTTCCTAATATCTAACCTAAATTTACCCCCTTTCAGTTTGTACCCATTAGCCCTTGCCCTGTCACTACTGTTCCTGACACTGACTCCCTCTCCAGGTTCTCTGTAGTACCCTTCTGATACTGGGAGTTTGCACAACCTTCTCCAGGATGAACAGACCCAACTTCCCCAGTCTGTCTTTGTAGGGGAGGTGGTTCAGTCCTCTTAACAACATCGTGGCCTCCTCTGGACTTGCTCCCACAGTTCCATGTCTTTCTTATGCTGAGGACGTTGGAGCTGTGTGCAGTACTCCAGGTCGGGTCTCACATGAGCAGAGAGAGGGACAATCACCTCCTTGGACCTGCTGGCCATGCATAGTCTCTATTGGCACAGCACAGAGGGGAGGGGAAAATATTGCTGTAAGAAAGGAGAAAATTATGCAGGCAGCCCTCAAGCTGGTACTGTTGCTGCAAGTGGTTAATTCCACTTACATGTTGCCTATGTGTGTATGTTTTATGAAATATTAGAAGTAATGCTATCCAGGCTTATGTTATAGTCCCAAACAAGGTTCAGACATATTGCAGAAGGAGGCCAAATTCAGAGAAAAGTTAAACTCTGAAAGACAGTTGTTTCCCGTGTGAGTTTAATGGCTGAGATAAACCACATGCTGAGTGACCCTTTTCCCCCCGTCAATGTAATTTGCTAGAGAAAAAAGCACAGGTAAACTCTGGTAGTACGACAGAGAGCTGATTTCATCTCATTTAGTCAAATTAAATATGTGCCTTGTTTCTCCTATGAAAACTCAGAATCTGGTATGGCAGGAGGCTAGACTTCCCTGAAGTTTGTCTTTCATTAAAAACACAGCAGGGATATTTATTTTAAACAATCTCCAGCTGTCATAGGGAAGCTAAAGAATTAAAAACAACAGCAGTAAGCAGGCCTATAACTCACAACAGATGATAACAATGAAATGCCATCATGAAGTGTATGCCATGGTCTCACAGAAACTTTCTGGCTTTGTTCCACAAGTTCTTCTAAAAACATACTTCTGTGTTCATTTTCATCAGACTTCTTTCCTTATATGTAAATAAAAGTAATATTGCACTGCTTCCCTTTAACTATGACGAGTGAATTTTGGATGACTGTCTAGCTATTTCCTCTTTTGCTTTACCACTGCCTCTTAGCCCTCTGTGGGATTTCTGATGGCACAAACACAAGTAGGACATTGTGATTTAAAATGAAAAGCAAATCCGGTTACTTGCTTGTCTAAAAATTGCAGAATAGGGATTAAGGAATATGAAATATAAGCAGAATTGCAATTTTTCAAATGGCCCAAGAAAATTATTTTCTCTATTCCATCAGAATGAGTAACTGAATGTCATTCCTTTAGATGCAAAGGAAAATACAGTGAGCCATTAAATCTGTTTTCATGATGAATTAAAAAATGTTTACATTATCTGTAATTCAGATGCGCTATGAAGTGTTCTTGCACTGACAAAGCTATTATTGCTTTACTGCTTTCTCACCCTGTAAAAGAAGCCAAGATACCTCCTTTTGTCAAGGCAGGTGTTACCCCTTAGAGAGTAGTACAAAACATAAGAGTAGCACACCCTTTGTTATTCATCCATAGTCGTTTGTTGATGTGCCACACTGGGGAGAAGAGTTTATTGCAGACATATTAGATGAATAAACCCTCATGGAAATATGAAAAGGCAAACAGACTACAAAGAAGTGTCAGGATTGTTCTCTTTCTCTCCATTCTTTGAAAGATGGTGACATTTAATTCCAG
Organism: Parus major; assembly: GCF_001522545.3. Lineage (NCBI taxonomy): Eukaryota > Metazoa > Chordata > Aves > Passeriformes > Paridae > Parus > Parus major. Next base: position 45,502,714 of record NC_031799.1, read on the forward strand.
TTTCTGTATGTACTGAGATTTGGTTTAGAAGTAGTTTAAAAATATGTTTTTGAGCATCCATGAAAATATGGGTTTGCAACTCTGCACTTCCAACATTAAGAAAGTCATTGCAACAGGGTAGTGGGATTTCTCTGACTCTTTCACAAAGCTTTTGATTTAAGAAATTAAATAATTAGTAGAACAGATGTTTCTAGAGAAAAAAAAATTGAAATGCAAGTCCTTACAACACTCTGTAAGCATGCAAATGAGAAAGACATTGCACAGCTGACATCTGGACATGAATCACTCCTCAGGAAACCTCTCTAACTAAAGAGATCCAGCACAAGAGCCCGCAGTTGGTGGTAAGTCGAAGGTGAGTGCACACAATGACAAGGACTTGATCCAGTTCCATTGAAACCAATTAAGAGGTTCCCTCAAAACTGCTGATGGCTTTCAAGCAACTTTCAAGCTATAGACTGAAGTTAGAAAAACCTCCCAGCTTTTTACTTACAAGAATCTAGTATTTATAACTAGACTTCTGTGTCAGAAAGATGGTGCCTACTTGGGATCAGATTGTCACTCCTTTGCAAGGTATAAGAGCCAAAAATAACTGGTTTGAGAGGCACATAAAGCTACCAGCATCAGTCTGCTCCACAACAGCTACCCTGCACATCACTTCAAATCAATCTAGAAGCTCCCTCGAAGCAGATTTTTAAAGGTCACTGCGCATACACTGACTTGGGCACTTACAGCTACAATTAACAGTTCTACTAAATGGGTTTATGAGGACTGAAGCCCACAAAGAAAACATTTGTACACGTCACTGCCATTCAGTTCAAGCCCATCTGCACTACAGACTCATGCTGCAGCTGTTCACCTTGTTTTGATGGGGCTGGATTTAAAGCCAAGCCAGGATCTATAACTCATTGACAGCAGCAGCTTAAAATAAGCCATCCGCCTGCTTTGACTACCTAGGAAGATCAAAGAGCAATTCTCCTATTCAGACAATCAAACCAGAGACATGTTTATTGCTACAAATTGCAAGAGAAGCCAGACTTTAAAGATACGTAGTTCTCATCCCCAGAAGAAAGGCAGTTTTTTCACGAGGGAGGCTCCTTGAGAGCATCAAGTCACCTGCTAGGCAAGAGGATTTGAAGAGGCCCACCCTTACTTCACATGCATATTGACAAACATGTCTTCTGCTAAAAGACCTCCAGTACCACAGCAAGACACACTGCTTTCCATTTACCAAGCTGATTTGCTGCCATGAGAATTTAATTATGTGAAGGAATGAAGAGACGCTTCTGGTAGCATCCACACTGTTAAACACAAACATCCCAAGAGGCGCAACTACTTCCCAAGGAACACCCAGAAGTCAGTAAAATAAGGAACATACCTACAACTAATAAACATGTGGTGCTATGCTGCTTTTTTGTTGCTCCGACAGCTGTATCTAATCATCACAGCTGTGCATGGTATTTAAACAGAATCTGAGTAAGGACAGAATAGACATTGTTCCCTACATAAGGGAAGCACAGAGCTGCACAGAGATGAACAGAGTGGAGGGTTACACTGTCAGAGCAGAACAGCAGTAAGTAATATGACAAGAATAGTATAAAGAGGCAGGTTTACAAATACAGGATCAGGATACTTGAAATTATATGAATGAGTAAGCAACACCATGAAGGTAAGTCTTGCCAACATTTTGGATGGATAGAGTGGCCCTCTCCTTAATACAAGAGTACTTCAGTCCTTTAATAATCTTTCTGTCTTGCCCTGGATTCACTCCAGTATGTCCATGTCCTTCTTGTTCTGTGGGCCCAAAACTGGATTCAGCATTCCAGTTGTGCTGAATGCAGAGGATCACTTTCTTTCACATGCTGACAGTGGTCTTCCTAGTACAGTCCAGGATGCTGTTGGCCTTTTTCATTGTGCGGGTATATAGCAATATAATAGATAGATGATAGGTAGATGATAAGTTTCTTGCTCCCAAAGACCTCAAGGCCCTTCCTTGCCAAGCTATTCTCTAGCCCCCAGAATGTACTGACAGCTGGAATTATTCTTATCCGTGTAAGACTGCACTTCCTGTTGTTGAGCTCTATGAGATCCCCCTCTGCCCAGTTCTCCAGTCTACCAAGGTCCCTCTCAGTGGCAGCACAACCTTGCTGTTGTACAATATGTGAACTTGCTGTAGCAGCACTCTGCTCCACCATCCAGGTTGTTAATGAAGAACCTCAACAGTACTGGCCTCACTATCATTCCCTGAAGTAAAATGCTAGTGAACTTGCTTCCAGTTTGATTTTGCGCCACATATAACAACCTCTGGACCCAATTGTTCACATAATTGTCTCACTGTCCATTTATTTATCCCATACTTTGTCAGCTTGTCTTGTTGGTACGTTGTGAAAGACAGCATTAAAACCCTATTACAGCCAAGGTAAACAATGTCTCACTTTTCTCCATTCATGCAGCAGGCAAGGCAACTCACTGTGGAAGGTTATCAAGTTGGTTAAGCGTGACTTCCTTCTGTAAGTGCATGGTGGCTTCTGATGACTTTTTGTCTTTACTGAGATTGGAAATGGTATCCAGGATTGGTTACTCCATCATCTTCCCTAGGGCTCAACTGAAACTGGTTGGCCTGTTGCTCTGCTGATGTTCTTTTTTGACTTTCTGGAAGATAGCTGTGACACTGGCTCTCTTCCAGTCTTGAGGAGCATTCCCAATTGCTGTGGCCTTTCAAAGACTATCATGGGTGTACTCCCAAAGACATCAGTAAGCTTTGTCATTGGTGGAGTATGTAAGGCCTATTTGTGTTGGAAAGGTAGAATCAGAAAGGAATTATAAATATGATTCCTTAGCCAGAGCTTAGCCTTAGCTAAGGCTAAAGGAGAAATACAAATGAAAGCACAGTTTGAATAATTCAAAGAAACCAGTCTGGTATGCCGGAACACATTCTTCCCCACAGTAAAACTAAGCCGAGACCCCTCTCCCCAGCCTTGTAAGGAAAGGTCTGAAGGACCCTGAGATAACTAAAAATATGCAAAAGCAGCGATTTCTATAGGTTGCACACAAATGTTACTGTATTAGTATACTTACAAAGATTGATTAGCGAAGGAATAGAATATTCAATGTATAGATTATATAAGTAATTGTAAAGGAAAGCTCGGCCTCTTTTTCCAGCTCTCTCACTTCTGTTCTGGTACTCTCTTTCTTAGCTATCTTAAGTCTTAAACTCATGTATTCATCTTCTACCCCCTTTTGTATTGTTCCCTCTGAGCCTGCTTTGAGCTTCATCTGCTGGCTTCTAGCAGGGCTCTCTCACCCACACCCTGAAATAAACTACTAACATCCAACTCGACTATAGAGGTCTCTGCAGTGTCCACGCCCCAAAGTATCTCTTACATATTTGTTTATGTGCTCCTTAAGCTGGTCCTTTTCAACTTGGGAAAAGTTTATTTTCTCCAATTTCTCTGGTTCAGCCTATTCCTCTGGTTGCAGAGCCTTGAGATTCTTGAATGGAATAAAACATTAGGAATGTTTTATTGCAACAGACCTAATAAGGTGCTCCAAATTTACTCATAATCCAAGGTGGACAGTTTGATTTAGGTGCATACAAATCCAGTGTAGAGATAGGTGTCTTTCTGATAATTGAAACAGTAGCATGTGACTCCCATGGATCATTACTTCACAGTCAGAAATACATGAAAAAATAGAACTAGGTTTTTCATGCCTTACCATTTGTTTTCTTAAAAACATCTGCTTTGATAAAAGGAGTCAGAGGAAATGCACAGAAAAAGTCTTATATGTTGCGTTTTCATAAAAATGGAGAAGTCAACATTTTTGTGGAGCTCTGAGAGGTGTATGAAATAATAAGGGATAATGTGCTTGAAGGGTCCCATTTAGTTCTTGATATAAAACTTATTCATTATCAGGAAGAAAAAGCCCTGTGTAGGGATAGAAGAAAAAATTACCTATTTGTAGGTATTTCTGGAACACATTTGCAAGCCAGGTCATTGATTCGCCTTTTCAGGATAAAGGCTTATTACCAAAAACAAATAAAAAAAATATCATGTAGAACTGCTGAAGCCTGCAAGAAGCCTCAAATTCCTGCCTTATTAAATTTGCTTCATATGCCAGCAAGGGAGATGACTGATGTTATTGTGAGGTAACTCAATCATCTTTGAAATGCCAATTGGGAGGGTTCCTTAAGCCTGAATAAGGGCAATTCATATCTTCAAGAACAAGTTTACAGGAAAACATTTTGAATTCCTCACTAGTGAAAGATTAAACAGAACCTCTGATTCCACAAAGCAATGGCATGTACGTTTGACTTTACAGTTTCTTGTTGTAGAATGTGCTGCATGTGAAGTTCTTATATCCAAAGGAAGAATTGTCAGACTGCCTGACAGAACTGTCCTGAGAGAAAAATGAGTTTTCCACAGATGATAACTTCCTAGCCTGCCTGATCAAACTGATTGCGACTGTGTAGGTAATAAGCATCTTTCTGTCCTATAATCTCATCCTCATCTTCTCTGGCATAACTGAAGAGACCTATTTAATTTAAAACAGAAATTTTAAATTCCCCAACACCATCAGAAGTACTCAGTGAAAAATTTTATTTTGGTAGTGTGAAAATGCATTCAGTAAATTAGTTTCCAGTCAAGTTTTCTGGACAATCTGTATTATATCTTTGTTGTCCAGTTTGGATTCCCAAGGCTACTTCACACTACTTTGTCTCGGTAGTACTTTAGTATCACTTTTGAATGTAGAACTTCTGCAACTCCTAAGGTAATAAAACTAATTGAAGTATTAGCAAGTAAGCTACCACTTCTTTAATGCATTACAGTCCTACCGACTTCCTTAGAAACAATGAAGCAGTGGCCTTTTCTGGATTTGATTTACAGACACAAAAGCATTCTGTGAGGTGCAGAATGAGTATTTCACCTTGCCCAAACCCAACACAAGTCACAAAAATTTGAGAAGAATCTGACTACATAAAAACAACTCATGCAAAGAAATATAAATGAAAGTAACTCTTTAATTGTATTTCTGCTGTAAACTACTTTTCAAAGTGTGATTTAAATATTTTTTTAATGGCTTAATTGAACCTGAAATAAGTGACAGACACTTGAAATACCAGGATTATTGAAGCACATACTGAGTAGAAGTCACTGCAGACTGTTGCAACGTAAGGAAGTTAAGAAGGCTAAGGCAGAAGGGAAAAGCCATTCTTTATTGACAGGGATTTTTCTTTTTAACCTTTTTTAATTAATTGCCATTTTTAGAAGAACTTTTTAAGTTGACTGTATGGAAAACTGGGTAGTCAAGAGCTTTTTGTAGCTCTTTTGAAGCTCTTGGATCTGCCATGATTTTCTCATTTCCCTCCTGAAACAGCAACAGGTTTATGATTTCCATACAGAAGGTGAGGTATTTCACCACTTTCCCCTGTCTAAGTGTCAAAGTAATCTACATTCTGAACACATAGAAAGCACCCATTCAGCTGCCTTATCACAAAATACATTAACTTGACTTTTTTTTTTTTTTTTTTTTTTCCCCTGGGTAATCAAGGCAGTAGCATCTATGCGAATGGTTATTTTTCTGGTCAGAGTTCAGTTTTCATTGTAACACTTGCAAGTGTTAGTGATCTATTTCCCTGCAACAGCATACCTAGACTCTGATCTGCTGGAAGAAAGCAACTGGATCCAGATGCAAGACGTGCCTCTTTGAGTGGGAACTTGTGACTAACATGTACAAACCAGCCGGGAATGGGTTTGGCTATGACCTCAGTCCACAGACTGTAATGATGAGCAAGCAGGTCAATGGTGAGCGATGTCAGCCAGGCAGGCCAGGAGGCTGAGATGCAGACTGGCACTCCCACAGCTCCACCGAGGCAGGACTGACAGCCCCAAGCTAAGCTGACAAAGAAACATTCTGTTTATTCTCACTGTTTCGTGTGTCACGGGTTTCTGCATCACACACTTCTTAACTGTTCCTCTGACAACAGATGTATTATTTCTGTCCTATGGCTCTCCCTTATGCCTTTTATAATTGCATGGAGGCTTCTTAAACTAATAATTTACATTTACACACCTCTCAGAAAAGTGAGAGTATTAGACCTCTCCCTCTCTGCCCTCAATTTACAGAGTGCAGCCTCCTCCCTCCTCTGCTCCTACAGAGTAGAACTGAAGTACAACCAGATTAGAATGGATGGTGTCTACTTATTCCAAATGCCAATTCAGAGATGCTAAAGACCAGATATTTTATACATGTATTGTGTTAGTTCAGCACACTTCTCATACTGATTTGTAACTCCAACAATTCAATAGATCTGTAATCTAAACAATAATGCCTTGAATAAGCCAGCTATAAGAATTTAATTTGACAATTACGTGTGAAAAGCTTATTTTAATGACTAGCCCAGTGTCATCAAGAAATTTGGTGGCAAAACCAGTGACTCAGAACTGCCTGTTATAGGGACCAGCTTTCTCTTCCCTAAAGCTTTGGTCACTGTTTCCCTGCTGTCTTGTGAAACACAGAATATACAGACTAGGACAATCATCTCCACTATATCTGGTACTGAGGCAAGATTGCTCTTGAGGGGGATATTTTACAGACTGTTCACTAAGTATGCTGAAAGAGGCAAAAATGACTGAAAAATGTTAAAACTAGCCTCTGACATTTGAGGGTTGTATTGCTATAGACATGTGTTTTGTGCCATAGCCCTGATCATGTGTGTTGTCAAATCAAAAATTGCAAGCCAGTGCACCCCAGTGATACACACAGGGATGAAGCATAGAGATCTCTGTTCCTTCAGCTCAGGAAATAACTGAAGGAGAGAAGATGCAGAATGAGGTAGAAAATATACTGATGGTAGGCCTCTGGCTATATTCTAAATATTTACTAATTTTGAAGACAGATCATAGTCTTTCACTTGTGATTTTTAGGGGAAAAAGATGTTTAATATCATCTGCCTTCTTCTCAAATAGACCCCTTATTTATAGCCCCATTTGCCTCATATTACTCCTATCACTAGAGAAAGGCTCTTTGAGTTTCATGACTCAGTCTCCTCAGCTGCTATTTCCAGCAGTATTTCTTATGAAACCAGTATCCTTCAAGTTCCCCTTTCCCCCAACTTTCGGTCCAGCTTCTTATGCTCCTCAGATTTTTGGGCTTCACAGCATTCTCAGCAACCCACTGGCCCAGTATCAGCCAGTACCACTTTACTCTGTCACTCTTCCCTAGTTTCTCCTTATATCTTTTCCCTTCTAAATCCCTTCTTGGCTCTGTAACGCTTAATCACTGTTTGTCAGTAAGAGTCGTCTCATTCACATCATCCCAGTCACCCTTCCCAAATATTGTATGCAATCTTCATCTCTCAGACTTCATGTGGAAGTTATTTAAACAGTTACTTAATCTCCACAAGATCTGGTGAAAGGACAAGTCAATCCATGACTGTAATTTACTGAATTGTTCGCACATCTGGATTCATTCTGAGTACACAGGCTTGTTATTAAAGTTGCATGAGAAAGTTGGTCAGACCAAAAGAGAAACATGCTGGTGTTAACTTGTCATGACTTGTATGAAAACTAAAATTCAGATGTTGGGCTGAAAATAAGAAAATCTACAGAAATCAAGTTCTTGCTGTCACCACAAGGAGATATAATGCCTGTCACTATTCTCTGGATGGCCCAATAAAAAAATTAGTAAGAAAACTAATGCTAACATTGCTAGTAAGAAAACTAAAGCTAGCATTGCAAGACCACAAGAACTGGTGGGCTGTTATGTTTGTTATTAGTCTGAGTGAAATTACTCAGTGCAAACTGAAGTTGAGTACCAGGTGTCTTTTGTTATGATGTAGAGTTTAAGCATGGGATAATACCAGAGACCTTGAAAATACATGCACAGGCTAAAAACAGGTCACGAGACAATAAAGATCTCACTAGCAGCCAGCTTCTGGTTCTTGAGGAATTCTAATCTTAAGTGCTGAGAACACTGCTTTAGACATAACAAGGAGGACAAGGAAGCAATCAAACAACAAGTGCATGTGGTGTATGCACTGTTTATGAATAAGACAAATAAACTATGTGGGCATGGGAAGTTAACACCCCTAGTATTGCAGAGTATATTATCCAAGGAAAGGAGACCAGAGAATTAAAATTCACTGACAAACTCAAACATTTTTGAAATTTACTAGAACTTGATATTTAAAAGGAATTCCTGCTGGCAAATGGTTGTCATCACTGGATCATCATGGAATTTTCTTCCTAAAACCTATGTCAAAGCTGCAAGCACATCATCTGTTTCAAGGACCAAGGCTCTTCAAATGTCTTTTATCATGCCAGTCAAGTTTTAGGGCAGTATAGAAGTCTGTATCTGAGTTCATAAACTACATGCACTTGTTGTCTCAAGTTCTGTAATTCCTGAGTAAAGCATTACTGGACATAAATTAGGTTTGCCTAGCATGATAACTATCAGTGTGACAACCATCACACTGACCAGCCCTGTAATGGCCAAGCAACTGCACTAAACAATCATTGTAGGTCTCTTCCAGCTGGAAGTATTCCACTGTATTCTATATATGCTTCTCATTATTGTCTGTAAATACATCTATTAAATCCTCAGTGTGAATTGGCTCTCCCGCTGAAATAAAAGACAAAAACCTGCAACAGAACCAAGGTTTTACATATCGCACTGAAACACTGACTTTCACAGAATACAATGCTGGAATTGTTGTAGCCAGACCTTCATTAGGAAGTTTTAGGGAGTGTAAAACTGCCTGGGTTGCAATTGTTCAAAGTTTCTGTACTATTATTATTTGTTTCTTATTTTTGTGCTTTACATTAGGAATACACATATATATGTCACTATCATCTTACCTTCAATTCTACTGCTTTAATACTGAATAATTAAAAGCACAGGAGCTCAATCATCTGTCATTTTTAGGCTATAATATGCAAAGTGTTACTCTGTCATTGCAAAATTACTCCAGAAGTTAATTACTTGTGTTCTGGAGGCATTTTTTTCCTGCTTCTTTATCTGATGAATGAACAAGGAACTTGCCCCAGGAAAGATGGGGGTGTATGTTCTGTGGAGCTGGTGATAGGAAGAACCTAGAGCACTTAAGGAGCTACAAGAACAAGCTGGGGTTTTGACCTCAAGCCACGTAGTTTAGTTGGAGAAATGTCTCATGGGGTAGGTTGTATATTAAAGTGTAAATTAAAATTCAATGACACATAACACACTAGAGGCTAACTAAAAAAACTGCAACTAAGAAACACTGAGCAGCTTTTTCAATCAGCAAACTTTTGGGGTAAACTTCATTATAATTATTCTCAGTGTTTGTATGCATGCAGTATTAAGGTTACATTCACAAACTGTTTTGCATAGCCATTATTGAGCGTCAGGTGTTTTCATAAATTGTTAGTTAATTTTTAGTATCCTAAAGTTCAACAGACTACAGTATGGCTTTCAACTCTATGTAATTCCTGAAATTATACTGTTATAGCCCATATGGGGTACATCAGTAATACCTGCAGTTTCAACATTCTGTTTTTTCTCTGGAAAATTTTCATAAAAACATTAAGTATGCATTATGCATTGCATAAATGCAGCCTTCTTTATAGGGACTGTATTTTACTCAGATCTCTTTCTGTAACAGTCGTTCAGCACCCCTAAAAAAGCTATGCCTGCGTTTGAGTCCACCTGTGACTGTAGTCAATGTAATTGACCAGTAGAAATAGTTAGTATGGGTTCTGTTGTCAGGAAACTTTCTCGTCTATGAGACAGCCTCAGGCAACTGACCTGCTTCTGGAGAACTGGCCGATTTTATACAGATACAAACATTTTATATGGTCTCCAATTCTTGGTCACACAATGAAAAAGAAAATTTATATTTATACAGTGCTCTCATCATAATTTACAAAACTCAGTTCTTTGTAAAAGACAGCATGCTTTTCAAGAGCCACTGGCATATTGCAGTATATCGCTCATCAGGGCCATTTCTAATTTGAAATTGAGACAATTTCTTAGGCTATCTCTCATGCAGTACTTCACAGCTTAGAGTCTCCTGGTTGTGTTCAATCAGTCACTGCAGTCTGTCAAAAGGATGCAGTTCTCCTTGGGGAAAAGTCAATACCAGCAAAAAGCATTACTGTACCATAATACTGTACCATAACTGTGGTACTAACACTGTGTATCAGTGGGGCCTTGAGACTCAGCTTCATATCCCTCACCAAAACAAAACAAAAAACCATCAGACATGTACCATAAAATCGTAACTATTGAAACAACTGATTTTTAGTTTCATTAAATACCTCACAGATGGGCCCAGAATGTCACAAGTGTACCTGCATGTCAATCAGAGAAGGATTCTGGAGTAAATTAATCTCAGAAATGGCCTCAGCCATTGCTTCACATTTTGCCATTTATTTCCATGTATCCTGGGAAGTTTTGTCGGATCCAAGTCTCTACAACTCCTGAAAGGAGAATGTAGTAGTGTGGCAGGGGTCGGTCTCTCCTGCCGCTCCTGCAGTGAGAGGACAAGAGGAAATGGCCTGAAGGTGAGACAGCGGAGATTCCGATCAGATATCAGAACAAGAAGTTGTCACTGTCAGGGTGGTCAGGCACTGGAATAGGTTTCCCTGGGAGGTAGTGGAGTCACCATGCCTGTAAGTTTTTACGGATCTGTTGGGCGGAGCACACAGCTGGAGCGTCTTGCCCGGCAAGCCGCTGCCGTGGCGCCGGGGCCGAGGGCGCGCGACAGGAACCGCTGAGGGCGCGGCGCCCCCTGCCGGTCGGGAGATGGCCCCAGGACAGGGAGTCCTCGCCCACCGGCGGCGCTGATTGGCTGCGACTGGGAGGAGGCGGGGTGAGGCCGGGAACAGCTGCGCTGATTGGCTGCGGCTGGGAGGAGGAGGGGTGAGGCCGGGAACAGCTGCGCTGATTGGCTGCGGCTGGGAGGAGGCGCGGTGAGGCCGGGAGCGGCGGGGCCGGCAGCGGCGGCGCAGTCGCGGGCGGGCTGTGAGGCTGGCGCCATCTCGCCATGGCTCGCGAGTTCGAGCTGTGCCCCGGGCGGCGCGTCGGCGGCGACCAGCCCTGCTTCATCATCGCCGAGATCGGGCAGAACCACCAGGGCGACCTGGACATCGCCAAGCGCATGATCCGCATGGCCAAGGTGCGCGCGAGGGGGTGGGCTGGTGAGCGAAGCGCCGGGGCGCGGCCGGGGGACGCGCGGGAGGGTCTATTCTAAACACAGGTTGTCTGCAGGCAGATCTTGCATTTGACTTTGTAAAAGCGTCTGGAGCGCTTGTCGTGCGAGGAGCGGCTGAGGGAGCTGGGGTTGTTCAGCCTGCAGAAAAAGAGGCTCAGGGGTGACATTATCACTCTCAACAACTCCCTGGGAGGAGCTCGTAGCCTGGTGGGAATTGGCCTCTTCTCCCAGGCAGCCAGTGACAGGATGAGAGGACGTGGCCTCAAGCTGTGCCAGGAGAGGTTAAAACTGGACGTAAGGGAGAGTTTCTTTACAGAAAGGCTGAGCAGACATCGGAATGGACTGCCCAGGGAGGTCGCGGAGTCGCTGTCCCTGGAGGTGTTTGAGGCAGGACTGGACGTGGCACTTGGTGCCCTGGTCTGTTTTGACAAGGTGGTGTTCGGTGACCTCAAGGACTCCATGATCTCAGGGGTCTTTTCCAACTAATTCATTTTGTGGTCTTGTGTCATGGGCGCAGCCCCGCAGCTGGGGCATGAGCTCACGGGGAATTTAGGAAGTATCAGGCAGCTGCTGGAAAGTCTCTAATGAACGTCCAGTTTGACTTGGTTGACATGTAGGGCTTTATTGCAGTAAAGCTTGTGTCATCCAGATAGCCAAACTGCCTTCAGATCCGAAGTTATATCTATTAGATATATATATCTATATCTATAAATGTAGATATATACATTATATACATATAGATATATGTAGATCCGAAGTTATATCTATTAGATATATATATCTATATCTATAAATGGCACATCATCACAGCTTGGAGCATGGTGTATTCAGTTCTGTACTGGGGTATAATTGTACTGGAGATGCTCTAATGAGGATATATCTTCGCTGTGTGACTTCAAATTAATTACTATTCCTGGAGGTGTAATTAATTATTATTCAAGAGGTGTCTGGTGTTGGTGATGTGATCTAGGGGTAACTGTGGTGATGCTGGGTGGATGGTTGGACTGAATGATCTTAAAAGCTTCTTCTAGCCTTGATGGTTCTATGAATTTCAGATTCATGCTTCTTGTTCCAGGGAATTCTGTGTCCTTTTTTAGTGTAAAATTATCAGTGACACCTAATCTGGGAAAAACACCACAGAAGTCAAGTCTTCAAATAAGCAGGATGCATAGCTAAGTAATTTTGTAGGTTTAATGCAATTTCTCCCAGCTGCTGCTCTACTAAGTGTATTGGGTGTTCGAAATAAAAGATTTCATGTCTGTGTAGGTCCACAGTCACTCCATGTTCATTACCATTTCTGTGATTGCTGTGATGATAATGTGAAAATTCCACAACAGATGAGCATATCAGTTACTCACTCCTTCAGAGTTGAGTGCAGTTGCACTGCACTTCCACTCAGTGTACACCAGCTTGTTTTGCAGGACTGTGGAGCAGACTGTGCTAAGTTCCAGAAGAGTGAACTGGAGTACAAATTCAACAAGAAAGCCTTAGAAAGGCCCTACACCTCTAAACACTCCTGGGGAAAGACCTATGGGGAACACAAGCGCCACTTGGAGTTCAGTCATGACCAATATAGAGAGCTAAAGAAGTATGCAGAGGAGATTGGCATTTTCTTCACAGCTTCTGGCATGGATGAGGTATGTAAGCCATACTGGAGTGCAAGGGGAGTCTGGCTGCCATTGGGTATCACCTAGGTGAGACCATTCTTATATAAAAAGAATATATGGACAATCAATTTCTGACTGAGAGACCTTCTAACTGAGAGTAATTTTCCAGTTCACCTGTGTCTTTACAATGGGTGGCTGAATATTTTGGAAGACTTGCCCCATGTGTTGAGATACTGATACACAGTAAGTAATATCAGGGACAAGGCTTCTTTTTGATTTTAATAAACAATTGAGGCTTTGAGAGTGTAGATCAAGATATCAGTCAGACTTCGCTCCCATGTTGTCTGGTGTGTTGGTTTCAAGCGTGTCAAACTTCCTTCTGTATTTAAACCAGATTCCTTTCTTGATCTAATCCCTATTATTTCCCTCTTTTTCCTCATTTACTAGACCCCTGTTGTGTTTCTAAGCAACAGAAGTGTTTATGCCCCTATTTCTTTAACTAAACTCCTGGAGGGGCTCAGCACCTTGGCTTGCTACTGCTGAATTATCTACTGATTTTTGCCAGTAGACTCTTAAACAGTCAGTCATCAGCTTCACAATTCCATGAAACTCCTCCTGCTGTTCCCCCTTAAGACATGTGTACTGTGGCTGTTGCATGTTGCTTGCCTCAGAATGATGGTGTGACATTATTAAATGGAACATACATTGAAATGTGTAAACAAGGTAATGTGTAATGTGAAATGTGTAAAGGTCAGGTAACACTAGAAGTAATGTATAGATTAGAGACTACAGATTTATTTTTCTTTGTGACCTAGAAAATACAGAGAACCAAACTTAAAGAGACCCTATCGGAAGTAAGCTAGCCACTCTTGCATATGGCCAGCAGAGCAATGTCCCTGGCTTTCTGCAAGTAGACATATCCTAGATGGGACAAGGATGCTTTAAGGTGATCTATTCAGTGTCTCACTCTTGCAGTCAGAGACAATTCATGATATATCAGTGTAATTTCTTATAATTTGTTCTCCCTCTTCATCTGACAGTAGACAAATGTTTTGTGTATATGGCAGTAGCTCAGTGCCATGGATTCAGAAATAGATCTGTGAAAAGAGAGTGTGGTGATGTTTCTTTCATTGCTGTCTTAACATCTAGAAGACCTGCTGAACAACATCCACTCCTTTAAGAAAGGAGTAAATGAACCCAGCAGTCTTGGACTTCTATATCTGGGAACTTGAAGACCCACATGCCTTTGAGGAGAAAAAAAGCTCCACACTCCTTCTTTGATGTTAAAACCTCTGCTTTCTAAAGGCGGTAGTGCAACACAGAACACCTTTTATTGGCAGCAGCTAAGATGACTTTCTGCTGGTGGGATCCCTCTTTTTCTCTTCTGTGCTCCTTTGTATGTGGCTTCCTCAGCTAATTAATAAAACTGATACATGTTTGTGCCTTCTTTTTCAGCGCTAATTACATTACACAGCTCCTAAGGTTTCTGAGGGTGTTTCTGCAAGACAGGGGTTTGGAACTTAAGGAAAATATTGCCTAAATTGACATAAAAAGTATTTGAGAATACATTAACTTCTGAAAGTTCTTATACATTAACTTATGTAAATTTAACATAATCTCCAGATTTGTTATCTGGATAATCTCGAGAAGTCCAGTCAAGTCAAAGAGGTTAAACTGTTTAACTGTGTTTAACTGTATGAGGAAATCAATGAAGTGATGTGTGAAATAAATACAAAGGCTATGAATAACTTCTTTATGTATTCTGTTCCAGTGTGTACTGGAGACAAAGCAGGATCTCATTGAACCACTCCCTTTAATGTCATTCCTGCTATTTGAAATTACTTCCTGGTTCTTGAATCTCTTAAAGAAGAGCTGCTAATTTTCAAGAGATATTTACCTAATGAAGAGTGGCCTTAGATGCCAGGTCTACCTGTCATATTTAATTTTTTGCCATCTTCTGAGATAAGATCTATGATTTTTTTAATATAGACTAGTCATTCTCTTTATGTACAACACATCTGAAAGAACGATATTAAATAGTGAATAGAGAGATGTTTTACATTGCAGGTACAAGAAATTGAATCTGTGTCGTATTGATGATAGAAAAATTAGACCAAATAAGATGTCATTATCTTCAGGGACATTAGTGTTCTTCCTCTGGCACTAAGTAAGTTTAACTGCAACAAGGAAAGAGCTGAAGAAATTAAAAGTTTGTGGGTGGTTGACAGGGAACAAACATGACTATTTCATTATTTTCCCCAGAGGTGAATGGAGGATTTAAATACCTCTTGCCTGTGATAGATTTGGAATTTAAATTTTCTTCCAATAAAATACACATTTTTAAAAGGACACTTACTGATATAATACCTGTTTTCACAAAGCCTCTAATAATTCTTGAATTGTCTTCAATACAGCACACATATTTTTAGGCAAAGGCAGAGTATAATTGGTATTTAAATAAATGGTTTTATAGTCTTTGTTTTAGCATATTTTATTGTCTAGTAGCACTCCCAAAAGCAATCTCCTTTTGGATTTCCCTCCTTGGGTGCTTTTGGGCATTTTTCCTGGTGCTTATTTAATACGCTCATACAAGTTTTCGATATGATGCATCTATTCTATTACCTGTGGTTTTAAACATTCTGTGGCTTAATGTTTCTGATCTGCAGGATGGGTGTGGAAAGAAAACGGTGTGTGTACTTTTATAGCGCATTTTTTCTTCAACAGGCAGACTTCTGTCTGCAGGTAGTTGCTCTCTCTAATAGTGTTTAAAAAAAGAGAGAAAAAAAGCAAGAATGCTGTAGTACACAAGTTCATCTTTAAGCTGAGGTGGAGCTCACTTGTACTAAGCAGCAGAATGTACAGCTGGTGTTACCAGCTTTGGTGGGAGACCAGAGACTGCCTTCAGACAGTGATCGCAGTCAAAAATCTCCACTAAAATAGAAGTATGAAAGAAGGCATCATAAGTATACTCCACCTGTAGAGAAATCAGAAACAAATATTGTCAGGATAGCAAATGTTGCCTCAGAAGAAGTGCTTTTTGGGGAGATGTCTATAATACCGACCTGTTTAATAAACTTTGGGTTTGCTGTGTTAAAGGGTTGTTTATTTCCAAGTACAGTAGTTCTTTATCCCTTGATTCAGCTGGAGTGTTAAAACACAGTGATTTCTTTTCCTTGTAGATGGCTGTGGAATTTCTACATGAGCTGGATGTTCCATTTTTCAAAGTAGGATCAGGAGATACAAATAATTTTCCATATTTGGAAAAGACTGCAAAGAAGGGTAAGCATTTTCTTTGACCCATCTTGGTGAACATCACAATTTCGCAGTAGCTCAGTTATTAGATTTTTCCTCGAGTGCATTTTTGGGAAAAAATCTGAAGTTTCTTTAAAAGAAACTCACCCTTAGACTTTGAAAAATATAAATTTACCCAGCATTCTTTTCTAGTTTTACTGAATTAATTTACTTACAAAGAATTTAATTTAATCTTGGGTAGCTTTGTTGTAGACCTGGTACAAAACTTGTGGCTATTTTCCAATGGCTAGGTCGCCCAATGGTGATTTCCAGCGGGATGCAGTCAATGAACACAATGCATCAGGTTTATCAGATTGTGAAGCCCCTCAATCCAAACTTCTGCTTCCTGCAGTGCACCAGCGCGTACCCACTTCAGCCAGAGGATGTCAACCTCCGTGTTATATCGGTCAGTGAGTAACCCAGAGCATGCTGTGGGTGGGATAGCAGAGAAGGGCTGTATCATTTTACTGGGATAAGACTACTTCAAGGGCTTAAGGTGTGCTGGAATTTGCTTCTGAGAAGTTACAGCATGTGTCATGTTCCTCTAATTAACAATGCAAACACTGAGTTTAAAAGATCCACCAGGTCCTTTTTTTGGCAGAACTCACCATTGAGGAATATGGTAAAGTGTGTTCACAGTTCAACAGAGGAAAACATGACATAGGGTGAGCTAGTTAACCCTGTGGTTTACAGTGCTAAGAAAAATCACATAGACAGTTACCATTAAGAAGGTGCATGAAGTGAGAACATAATTCAAGATAGGGAACTAGACCAGAAAGTTTGTTAAAAAAGCTGCATGTGTCTATCAGAGCAATGAAGAAAATTGATTAGACTCTACTATAGTTTCCTTCATTTGAAATATTACTTAGATACACCAAATAGTGATGGAAGAAAGTTTTTCCAAACTGGCCAGTGTTCAAGCACTACCTTAGATCTGTGCACACATAGTACATTATTTTTAATAGAATGGCACATGGCTGCCTTTAAGTGCCTTTAGGATTTGTTGGCTGTTCTTTATGCATGGACAGAGAATGCAGTCTTTAAAGATTGCTTCAGATTTTAAACACAGTGTTGAAGAAATCTGTTTTGGCTACAGATTAACCAATCCACTGGGTTCTTGGATGAAAATAGGATACTATTACTGTTAAACTACACTGATACAGGCATTGAATAGTAGAACCGAATTAAAAGAAGAAACATAAGTTACAGAAAAGAATGTTCTTCCTTTTTCTTGTCAGTATTGATATTAGTCAAATTTGGAATATGGTGATTGTTAATGCAGTGTGACTTGATGAATTTAAAAAGTTGCATTCTCTGCATAACCAATTGCTTGTTTTATGGCACAGTATTTGTCCACTGTTAATGACAGTAATTAATAATGTGAAGTTATCACTGTTAAATTTGCTTTGTCTTTGAAACTGCTACCTTGGTAATTCAGACCAACTCTGTCATGATTCAAGGCATATCAGTCAGCTTTTCCTGATATCCCCATTGGCTATTCGGGGCATGAAACTGGCATAGCCATTTCAGTGGCAGCTGTTGCTATGGGTGCTAAAGTACTGGAGCGCCATGTGACTCTGGACAAAACATGGAAAGGAAGTGACCACCAAGCATCTCTGGAGCCAAATGAGCTGGCAGAGTTAGTGAAAGCCATCCGTACTGTGGAAAAAGCAATGGGTTCTCCAATCAAACAACTCTTGCCCTGTGAAATGGCTTGCAATGAAAAGGTAACTTTTGATTTTTTGGTTTGTGTAAACCTGCAGCTAATGTGGACCTAAAGCTAATAACTCAATATTCAGAGAAATAGCTTGTAAATTGTTTATTGCAGTAGTATTTCTGCCTCTACATTTAAAAAATTTCACACTGCACAGTGTTGGCTGTTTTGATTATAATAGAGTTCTGTGTTTATCATCCAGTGGTTAACTGAGTTGAGTAGCAGCATGCAATCATTTAGGTTGGAAAAGACCCATGAGGTCATTCAGTCCAACCTAACACTGCCAAGTCCAACCACTAATGTGTGTTCCTAAGTGCCATATCTACATGTTTTAAATAACTCTGAGGATCATAATTCAACCACTTCCATGTTCTAGACAGTCTGAGTGCTTAATAAGCCTCTTAGAGAAGAAATTTTTCCTAATGTCCAGTCTAACCCTCCCCTGGCACAACTTGAGGCCATTTCCTCTTGTCAGTTACTGCCTGGGAGAAGAAACCAACCCCCACTTGACTACAGCCTCCTTTCATGGAGTTGTAGAGTGATAAGGTCCCCTCTGAGTCTCCTTTTCTCCAGCCTAAACAACCCCAGTTCCCTCAGCTGCTCTTCATAGGACTTGCTCCAGACCCTTCACCAGCTTCATGACCCTTCTCTGGATTCACTGCAGCACTTCAATATCCTTCTTGTAGTCAGGGGCTCAGAAATGGACAGGACTTGAGGTGTGGCCTCACCAGTACCAGTTACTTGGCAATAGTAATAGGAATAATATCTCCATGATTGTATATGAGCTGCTTTTACACTAAGGTAAAATACCAGTCATTCTAATCAGATTCCCTCCACTGTGATTTTGAAGAATCACAAACAGTGAGCCACTGTCCAGTTTCAGAAAACATCTGCATGTTCCTGGCAGCCTGGTTACAGTGAAAGTAACCATGCTAAATTAATCATCATTTGGAATAAGTAATGGAGAAGGCAGTTCTACACAACCTGTTCTCAAATAACTGCAGAATATTTTTTATCCTTTTTTTTGTTATGCTAAGCTAGCAATGAATTTAACTTAAACATTGGTTGTTTTATTTTCTCCTCCCCTGTAGCTGGGAAAGTCAGTCGTGGCAAAAGTGGCAATTCCTGAAGGTTCAATATTGACACTTGACATGCTGACGGTGAAGGTGGGAGAACCAAAGGGATTTCCCCCAGAATCCATCTTTGATCTGGTGGGACAGAAGGTTAAAAAAAATATTGAAGAAGATGAAACCATCACTGAGCAAGTAGTGGAAAATCATGTGAAAAAAGTGAAGTGCTAAACCAAAGCAGTCCATTTCATATTTCTCAATGCACTACTACACAGTGTGTTTGAGAATAGCAGCATGGTAGATTAGAAGAAAGGGGTATAATTATGAGGGTGCAAACAAGTTAGAATTTTCAGGTTCTTATTAGCAGGAAGTTTCAGAAGCAAGGGGATATAAATTATGAAGATTTTATTAGAAACTGTATAGCATCATGCCTAGGAAATGCCATGATCCTCTCTTCTCCATTCCACTTAGCCTAGATTAATTTGGAGTATTGCCAAATATAAGGTCACAGTCTGCTGCTTTCCAGCTGTCCTCTTCTGTTAAGAATACAGTAAATTGTGAGAATTTTGTCTACACTTTCAATTGTTCTAGCCATGTATCTTTTGATATTCCTCTCTTTTCTGCCATTTGCCTCACCCCTGTGATAGCAGGACTCTGGTTGAACACAGATAAGTGGAAGTTTACATACACTGAACAGAAAACTACAAATGCAACCTGGATGGATTTTTTTTTTAAGATGAAAGTCTTAAAAGTGTCATGATAAAGCAGTGGGTTGTGGGAATCTGTATTCTGTGGGGAAATGGGCTTCTTGAGAAAGCTAGGTTCTCAAGAGATAGTACCAGGAACGGAAGCATATGGAATATTTAGAAAGGTTCCATTTAAGGGGCAAGAGAGCCTTTTATAAACTGAAAGGCACAAAAGGCAAGCCAGAGAGATGGAGCAGGGAAGAAAAGTAGATGTGAGATGAATCAGTAGAAATAAGCTTAACCTGTGCTTGTGAAAAGTATCTATTGCTAGTTGACTGAAGTCTGGAATGTTAAGTCTATTCTGCAGAGCATTTGGATGCCTCTGTTTGAACCTGAGTGGCAAGTTCTCAGGTAGGAAGCCAAATGCTGGTGAAGCTTGAGCTGCTTTTTTTTTTCTGTACTAACCAGCAAATCCTCTACATTGGGGTTTTTCTCTCAACACTGGCATGTGAGATGGCTGAGGCTGACTGCCTGACTACACCACACCATTATGCTTCAGCATGATGGTTGGTACACCTTTTGTGTGCTCTGCTCTTGCTTCCCAGCTTCTCACTTTTCAAGTGAGAGATGCAATCCCACTCCTATTGGCTGCTGCTTTTCCCTTTGACCAGAAGGTAGCCATATAACAGCAGCTGCAAACCAGCCATTCTTCAGTTACATTGCTTAGCACAGCACTGCTTTGCAATAATTCATCTGCTTTTTTTTATGTGATGGAATCATTTACTAGTGATGGTTACTTGGAACTTGCTACTTTTAGGTCATGAGTTGGTGAAGTGTCTTGAATGTGGTGGTGAGTGGTTTTGTTTAAACCTGTTTAAACATAAATTGTTTACTTCAAAAATGTTTACCCTTGTGCAATTTTGAGGAAACTGTATTCATATCTTTAAATGGGGAAACAGGGGTAGGAAACTGTATTCAGATATTTAAATAGGGAAACAGAGATTGAGTCATATATATACTTAACCATATGTGAGCTGTGACTGATGCAGTATATTTGCCTTACATTAAAAAACTACTCAATTGTTAAAAGATGTTTGTTTGTTTTTTTTTAATTTCAAATTTGAAAAATAAATTTATCTTACAAAACAATCTCTTGTTTATGCATTTCAGCCTATGGTCAGACCTTGCCATTGCCAGCACTGGTGATGCAGGGCCTTTAGTATTTGAACACTGCAAGATTACCCAACCAGTTTCAAGTAGCAGTGGTTTTTCACTCTTAACTGGGCTGGTCCTGGAGACTGCTGTAAGCAAAGACTCCAGAAATTCCCAGGATTTTAATTAATGTATTGGTGGGGGGAGAAATATTCATATACAGAAACTTGCAAGCTGTGTCTCCTGGTTTTATGCGGATGTTCCAAATTGGACACAAGGATAAACAGGCCACAAATGCACCTCTAGCCTGGTGATTTTATTCCACCTGCGAGCCTTGCAGACATTTCATCCTCTGTTAGGAGCTCTCATCCTCTGTACACAGGTTTTTCTCATGCTTCCACTCAGTGGGAAGAACAGGGTCACCCAGAAGTCAATTCAGAGTTTCTGTCATATATAAGACCAGCTACTGACTATTAAATGTGGCCACAGAAGCTCTAGCTTCAGAAGAGACTTTTCCAAGAGTCTTTGATCTTTCCAAGATGACACTGAAATATGAGCTAATGCACTTAATGCATTTATTATCCAAATTTGGTCTTGTGAATGATAACAATATGCAGTATATAATCTCAAAGCTTGAACCAAACTAAACCTCCTGCCATACACAACTGCAGTCTCTCCAGGCCAATGAGGAGAATAAGTTAATTTAAAAAAATTTCAAAAAGTCAATATCCAGATTCCAGTCTAAGTTATGTTTCTTTCTACCTGACTTCTTCCATTTTGCAAGTCAAAAAATACTACATACAGCACTTCAGGTGGTACAGCAACACCATTTATAAGGCAAATCGTCTTCCCCCATTGAAAAATACATACACATTAAAAAATACAGTTGTTTTTCTTGAACTTACTGTTACAAGTTGGAAAAAGTACAGTAATAGTACGTACAGTACTTTGAGTGGCACATCAACATCATTTATAAAAGTCAGATCACCTTCCCTCATTGGAAAAAAAGAAAAAAAACACATTAAAAATCACAGGTGGTTTTCCTGAACTTACATTATCTTCTTAAAGCATCAAAATTACAACTTCAATACAACAGAGAAAAATTCATGTAGATAATTGCTGAAGTGGCACTAACAGAAAAAGCATGAAATAGGCTTTATTTCACATTGTTTCTTACGTTAGTTTGCATGTTCTAATGGATCCTTCCCAGAGTCTCAGGGCTGGATAAACTGGTTCTGTGAACTTGCAGTGGAAGGTGTGCAAATGAGCCATGCCATCACTAACATTGTAGAATGAAAGAATTCCTGCTTCATAATTTAGAAAAATGCCAATGCAATCAGGATCATCTTGTATCAGGATGGGGATTCTCTCTCCCTTGTGAAATGCCCAGTACTCAATATCAAACTTCTTAAGGCACCAAGATGCTCTATTCCAGCCCAGTCGACAGGCTTCAGAGTCTCCTTTCCTGCCAATGGTAGGGTAGGCTGCGCCAATCCACCATCCTGCTCCAGCATGAAGCAGGTCAACTTCCCAGTAATGGCTCCCAGAAAGGAATGCATCTCTGCTTAGCACTTGCCATAATTTATCAAATCTCTGGGGACTACAGGGGTAAAATATTCTCCTCCAGCTACAGCTTACTTCAAGACGGTCGTCAGACAATTTCAGTCTTGGGTGAATGCTGTCATATTCCCAGGTTGGTGATCTTGCATCTGCGGTTAAAGCCATAAACATACTTGCTACATTGCTCATGACCCTTGGAAGAAGTCCAAGTTACAAAATGCCTGCAAAGGAGCCCACAGTTGGCAGTGTCTTGGGACAGCCAGAAAGCCTGCAGTCCCAGGAACACAGGCTGGGGGAAAGGCATGCCAAGGGTATCACAGCAGGGCACCAGCACTGATGCCTCCACACATCACTAATCAATGCTCTTAGACACATGGTCCTGTGCAGGCCCAGGAGTTGGACCCTAGTGATTTTTGTGGGTCCATTTCAGCTCAGGAGATGCTAGGACTCCAGTATAATCATACTTACGTTTTAAGAAAAGCAACCGATCAACAGGAGTCATGGTTTTCAGCACTGTCCCAGGCTCCTTCATTGCAGTGGGATTAAGGCTACTGAAAACATCTGGGCAAAGATGAAAAGGGACAGTCAGGGAGTCTGCCTGGTTTTAACTATCATTTTCCTACTTCATGGACAAACTGTGCTACTTTTCCTTTTACTCACTCTGTATGCTTTCAGCATTACGCCCTTTGGATAGCATGGAGATGCTGGACTAGTGTTACCAAAGAAATATACAATTGAACACAACACCAAGTAATCACCTGATTTCTTAAAAAGTAGCCCTTATCAGATGAAAATTATCAGGCAGCTGAAAATAGCTGCAGGTGCTTGCTGCAGGGCACCTCCACTACGCTTCCCAGCAGTCCTGCACGCATCCTGCAGCAGCCTTTCAGATCAGGTCTGGCCATTGGCCCCAGCAACCGGTACTGTCTTTTCAGTGGCAATTTCCCAGTAAGGGATTAAAAGGCAG
Organism: Parus major; assembly: GCF_001522545.3. Taxonomy (NCBI): domain Eukaryota; kingdom Metazoa; phylum Chordata; class Aves; order Passeriformes; family Paridae; genus Parus; species Parus major. The sequence continues at coordinate 45,525,949 of NC_031799.1, forward strand.
CTGGGTGAAATGTGATGGCCAGTGTTGCCTGCTCACTCAAAGAGCAGCAGGATTTTCCCACTTTAGCTTTGTTATTTAGCTTTGTGGCTCTGTGTCCCATCAAGAAAAACTTGCCTTAATCATGCCAAAGGTCATTTTAGGATGAAATAACAGCTCAAAGACAATGGGATTTCTAAATAGAACACGTTAGCTCAGCTTTACAGTACCAAAAATCATCTTTTTTTTTTTTTTTTTCAGGCTGAGGTAGATCACCAAGGGCATCATTAGAAAAAGCTTTCAAATTTTAGAGGTAGCCCAATGCCAGAGCACTTATACCAAATTGTAAGTAACTGAGAGAATACATACATTCTGTATGTGTGATGGACTACATTAAATTTCATCGAAATACCTGAGAGAACTGGGAGGGGGGGAAGGGGAAAGCAGCAGGCAAACCAAAGATCATTTTCAGAGGTGGAAGAGAAACGTTCCTAAAACACCACTGCTATAGCAGCATTACACCCATGCTGCCCGAAAACAGTATCCATGCCTGAAACACTGTTGTTTCTCCAGATAATTTGGTTAAAAGTCCTGTTCTTGCTTTAGAAGTACATTTTATTTGCAAAGAGAACAGAAGAAAGCAAAATTCAGAGCACTCTCCCAGGTACCTTCTTTAAGCCGGGCTTCCAATGGTTTCTGTAGAATGGACTGAAGAACTCCGATGAAGTGTTTATAATGATTAAGTAAGTGCTCAAACAAGAGAGGTACTGGATGCCACTCTTCCAACAAGTGCCTGGATTCCTTCATTTCCTTCTCAATTTCTGTGTACTTCTGAGGGCAGAAAGCCAAATGCTACAATTAGCAGAGACTGACATGAATGGACTCTTCCCTCCCACAAGAGGACCACAGAGCAAGGACAGCTCTGTCACCAGGTAAACCTATGGGCCATAACAGGCAAGCTTTGCTGAGCTCAGCCTGCCTTTTAGCTCATTAGCCTGCCCATTACCTTCTCCTGCCAGCCCTGTGGCCAACCCTGACATGGAGAATCCAACAGCCATGGCTAAAAGAGATCCCTCCAGGATGGAAATGAGTTTAGCCTGGCCAGGACCCTCTGTGTGAAATATCATCAATGACAAAATCAAACCATTAAGTTTTAAAAGCAATTTTTTAGAATAAAATCCAGCCTCCCCACAAGAAAATCTCCACAGAATCACAAAGAGCAGCTCCTGTGTGGAGGTGTGTTGCTAGCACACACAGCAGAATGCCAGGGCCATAACACAGCAGTGGAAACCCAAGTCTGACACATTGCAAGGATGCAAAAATACACCAGAGGCACCATCCTGTGGCATCTTTTGACTTGTGTCAGGGCATAAGCACATGGCAACACACTCTTCCCAAGGAAAGTGGAGATCATTAGGAGAGAAAAACTGATGTTTATCTGTAGGCAAAAAGAAAATCGTTGCCCCCTCCAGTGAAGTGATGGCTATTGCTTATGATGATTAGGATTTCTTGCAATTAAGGAAATCACACATTTTAACTTCCCTCACGAGGTTTCCTGAGGGCTGCCTTTTCTCAGGTCTTCATATTACACTGGACAAGGAAAGACGTGATACAACAGATATTTTAATCTACATCAAGATTAAGACACATGTATAAAAGATGTCTTTTCCATCTATACTTAAAATTAACATGAATTTCATACAGACCTGAAATCAATGCCATAGCAGGAACACCTAATAGCTCAAAAATCAGCAACCAAACCTATTCACCGAAACACCAACACAAAGCAAATTACAAAGCAGTAAGAAAGATGCTGTTTACATACAGAAGGATCTACAGAACATATCACTAGAGAAATTTGTCAAGGACTGTCAGGGTAAGAGGTAGAAGGACACCATAAAATACCACCTCCAGCAAATGAATAGGATCACTGTCCTGCTGTATTTGTTTGATTCGATGTGTGAAGGTCTCTAGGGTTGCAAGCTGTTGTTCACAGGACCTCAAATGCTGATCATGTGCTCCCAGGCCTTGCTGAGTCTTTTCATCAATGAAGTTTTTTGCCAGACTCTCTTCTTCCCGAAGAAGTAACTGAAGCTCAGTAATTTTTTCTGACAGCTGCCATTTGATGATATCAGCATGTGCCTATGGATAAGCAGAACAACATCTCTCCCCTGCTCAACAGACCATAAACACTTCAGATATTTCTCTTTCAATACTATGTTTTGGTTGAATTTTACTGTTTTTCTCCATCTCTTGAGAAACATATCTCTACTGCTTAAGGCAAGGCGGGCATTATCTACCTGCTGATGTCTGGATGGAAAAGATGGAGGGAAGATTCCAAGATGCCTATTTATGTAGAAAAATCTGTTTTCAGCTGGAATTAACAGAGTACCAATTGCAAGAAGAAGCAGTTGTCCTTCAGTAGCAAGACTTCGGCTGCTTTTGAAGCAAGCTAGAGACAAGTAGCTGGTAGGAAGAGAAAACCACAAAAATGAAGTGGCATCCGACCACTAAGTCTCTAAAGCCCCCTCAAGCTCTTACTGACATTTCTGTAACAGAACTGCTTAGAGATGCTCCTTAGAGCAGAAGCCATTTCATGCTCTATAAATGAGGTGCAGTTTAGCATACATTCCCATTCTTAAGACAGAATCAACCGAACCTTTCTTGTGTTTACTCAACTCTGAATCCAGGAAATTCAATATTGCTGTTCAGTCCAGTGCAAAATATGTAAGTGAAGGTAGAATAACATAGGCAGCTGGGGCTACCTACTATTCCTCTGCATAAAAATTTCACCCTTGGTCTTCCAGAGATGTTCATCTGACCAAGGAATGAGGACCAGGTCTTTGGAAACTCTCCCTCTTCCCTCTCTTTGATAGTATGATACATTGTGATGGATATACTCTTCTGAGAAGCAGTAAGTGGCTGGGTCTCTGAACAGCTACAGAGAAAACAAAATCCCTTGGAATTTTCCCTTGGTAAATGACAATCCAGTGGAGAATGAAACCACACTTTACCTTCGCATCATTTATGGCCTGCTGTATTCTCCTTCTGTTACCAGCTTCTTGCTCTTTTCTCTCTTCTAGATTCTTCAAGCACAATGCCATGCTTTCCTATACAACAATGAAACAAAAATATAACATTGTTTCCTAACAACATCTGTTAAAACAGAAGCAACTATCCAGCTTGATTCCATATAGGGGGGTACGGAAATACTCAGTTTCAGAATCATAGAATATTCTGAATTGAAAGGTACAACTCTTAAATGAATGGCCTTTCATGAGGCTTATTCAGTGCACAGTGATGAACCATAAGGATTTCAGCATGTCACCTGGTGGTTATACTGGTACGGTTTGCACAGCTGTGAAAATAAGCACCACTTTCTTAAGGCACAGGGAAACCCAAAGTGAAAAAAGCATTTTCGTCTTTACATCTGTGGTGCTGTGTATTTCAAGATTATGTGCTACTGCATTTAGCAGCTGAAGGGCAGCCAAGTACTTTTATTTAGAATGTAAGTGGAAGGCTCCACTTAGAATCAAAATCCAGTGAATGTTCAGGATGCTTCCCAGTGTATAAAAGACCACTTAGATACCCCACTATCACCACTGTAGTGCTGCAGTCTGAATGTCTGCAGCAGCTAATATCAGATTATTAGCTGATTAATAGTAATTAATGCTCTGTCGGGATGGCTGGTAATCAATCACAGTATCTGTGATACTTGTGGTGTGCCCAGCACTGCATAATCAATATTCTGCTTACGTCTTGCCCCAGTTTCTCATCCGCAGCCCTCTGAAATTGGCTGCCCTCTGCCCAACAGATGGAACAGTCTTGGTTTGCCTGCTAGTACATTTTTGTCATTAGTAACGTGAAGAATACAGTCAATGCTGCCCCACACTCTCGGTGCACTGGTGCTAAAACCAGTAAATACCAGATGTAGTGCCAGCTGTAGCTGCTATCAGTGTCCTCTTCTGCATCTGAGACCCAGTCAAGAACACCTGCATGCACATGTACCAGTTCACTGCAACAGCCCCAGGGCAGCACAGCACTTATACTCTGCAGCATGGACAAACAGAGCGTGAAGTGTTTCTTCACAAGCAACTGTTTGTATTTCTGACGTGTCTCCTTAGAAAACACATGCACCCTGTTGTTTGAGTATGACAGTCAGAAGAAAATGAGCTCCCACCAAAAAGCCAGAGAGTCTGCATCTGAAGGCCATTGACACAGACACATCCATGCAAGCAAGTAAATGTTCTTGCACAGAGCAAGACACCCATGCTATTTATTCCAGCCACAGTTTTCCAGTCTTGTCCTTGAAGAGTTCTACACCACTAGAGGATTCAGGACTTCTACCAGATATCAGCCTTCCTTAGTTTATTTTGTAGCCTAGACCTCATTTCCTTCCTCAAAGACTGACAAAGATCACAGAGAAAAACCCAATCTTCTTTTTTTGCTAGTAACACAGCTTACTTTGTGCACTCACCATGACCATATGCAAACTCTTGGGCCAATCCCAAGCATTTCTGGTTAAGCATTACTTTCTTTACAGAGGCACATGAAAGACCTGCTTCCTACCAATTGAAAAGTGTGCCAGCAACACATGTCTTTCACCCTGAGGAGTCGACACCAAAAAAACCTCCTTTAGGGACTGTCTGGGTGCTTTAACTCATTCAAGTGAAAACACTGTAAAAGAAAGAATTTCTGAGATGACACTCCGAGCTCCTGTCAGGCTCACAGGACACTTATCAAGTGCAAAGAATGCTGATCCTGTGTGCTGCATTCAGGAACACAGGGAGCATCCTTTTCAATGATTTTAAACAATCTCTGATCCAGGGATGAAGCAACTGATGGACCTCACACAATGGTTCTCATCTCTTCTTAGCTCTCACAGCTAGAATTTGCTGAAAGAGCTGTGGAAGATTTTCAGTGGAAGAAGTGCTGCCTGGCTGATGTCACACCACAAGGGCTATACTGAGTAACTGCTCACAGCAAACGAAATCACTAGTCAAAGTGCCATTTCTTGGGCTAAAACTATCGACAGTTTGTGCCTAAAATCTCTGCAGCCCTAAGCCAGTAGATGTCAGCAGATATCTCCTAGGGACAGAGGGTCACAAGTTTCTACACCGCTCACTTCCTGATTCAGCAGAGACAAGTCTCTATCAGCAGCACGTACTTCCCTGTGCCCACCAGACCCCCAGGGAAGCAGCAGTCTGTAGATTTGTGCGCTTTACTTTGCCTCAGATCAGGTGCCACTGCACAATACCTGCATCATCCACACGCTGCCACCCTGCAGTGAAGGGAGCACAAACACTGCAGTCCCACCTGCAAGAGGGACTCTTTGGAGGAGAGCACACCAGCAGTGCTCTGCATTGCTCAGACATCTTGAATGGTTTTACTTCTCTGCTGCTGCTGCTGCGTGTGGCAGCCTAGTGCACGGCCCTCTCTCTGCCCTTGTAATTAATGCTCTCCAACAGGAACTGCAATAAAATGCTCCAGGAGTTTATCACGACCTGTGCACCAGCTCACAATCTGTGTGGACTTCCAAGCAGAAAGTTCTGTAGGAACTGTTCCTTCCTGGTGTATTCTGTAGGAAACCTCCTGGTAACACTGCTCCAAAATATCACACAAGGAGTGGGAAAGAACTGTCTGAAATTGTAGAGGGTGGGAAGAAAAAAAAGAAAAAAAAAAAAAAAAAAAAAAAAAAAAAAAGAGAAGGTTGGGAAAAAAGGAAAGGAAAGAGGAAAGGAGAGAGGAGAGCTGAGAGAGGAGGAGGGGAGAGGGGAAGCTTCTGAACATCAAACCTCTGTGTTACAGTATTTTAAGTCTCCCAAGCTTAGCACCACAGCATGCAGGCCTTAGCAAGCCTCCTGGCAGGCTCTCCAAGTTTAAAAAAAAGCATAAGCAGGAGTATTGGCAAGTATGCAAAGCTTCCTGAGGATATTTGGTGGACAGCTATACTGGGATGAAGGAAAAAAGGCTTAGGGAAGAACCTCTGGGCTGGCTGTAGCTGGGATGGAGTTAATTTTCCTCATGGCAGCTTGTGTGGTGCTGTGTTTCAGACATGACTATACTGTGAGTGCACGTAAGACTAGGAAGGGACAGAAGCAGGAGATGACCCCTGCTAATCAGAGAGGTAATCCGTACCAGCCACCATCACGTTCAGCAAACTGGAAGCAGGGTGTTGGGGTGGGTTAGCTGCCTTTTGCTCAGGAACTGTCTGGTGAATGTCACCTTTGCACCACTTCTGTTCCTTTTCTCTTCCTTCCACGTATCCTTCTCCCGTTAAATTTATTTTTATCTCAGTCCATGAATTTTCTTGGTTTTAATGTTCCTCTTTCTCTGTCCCACTGGGCAAGGAAGGTGAATAAACAGGCAGCTGTGTTGCACTTAGATGCCTGCTGGGGTTAACCCACAACACCCCAGAGGAGTTATCAAAGAACTGTGCATGGGCAGTCGCTGTGATCTAGCCAGCTACAATGGTGGGGCTGGGGGTAAACAGAAATGACCTCTCCCCTCCCCCTGAGGCATTAATGTTTCTGTCAAAGGTTCTTCCAGCCTGGCAATAAAAACAAATTCCCCAGGGCAGCCACACTCCTCTAATTCTGCATACAAAGTCTGAGGATAAAATGTTACCTAACAGTCAAAGCCACTTCCTCCTTGTCACTTGATTTATACACCTGTTTTGTGGACGCTTGGGTGTGACCGGTTAAGTCTTTCCTTTCCGTGCAGGAACCATATCCTTGTGCATATCCTTGTGCAGTGCTACCAGGCTGACCCTGTCTGTATGGGGTCTACAAAGCACTTGTTGAAGCACAGACAGTATAGAAACTTTGTTCTGCTAGTCAACGCAGCCTACAAACCTCGAACTCCACAAGGTGTTAATAAGCAAGGCTGAAGATCGGCTTAGTACCGTGGCACTACAGTAATACTCAAAGATGCCTCCATCACACCCTAAACAAAGAAAACCCAGCGGCACAAGTTCCAGAAACGACGGGACATCCGCCAAGGCAGCAAATCAGGAAGATCTTGTCTCCGCTGCCGGTTTATGGGTGCTCCCTGCGGCACTCGGTGCCCGGGCCGGCGGGGCTGGGCGGCACTCACCTGCGTGCGGCACACGGCGTGCGCAAGGAGGCAGGCTCGGTGTCCGCGGTGCGCGCCCAGCGCCGGGCACAGAGCGCACACGCAGCTCCCGCAGTCCTCGCAGAACAGCTCCAGCGGCCGCCCGGCATGGACAGCACAGCACAGCCGCGGCCCCGGCGCTGCGGCCCGCGGCTCGCCC
>NC_031799.1:45533310-45595496 GCF_001522545.3 Parus major
AGGAGGATGCGGGGCAGGGAGGGGCGGATGCGGAGGGTGTGTGCAGAGGCGGCGGGGCCGCACCTCGGGCAGGCACTTTGCGTGGCCCGCCGTGCCGCTCGCCCTGCGCGGGGGCGGGCGAGGAGCGGCGCCGGTCACTCGCCACCGGAGCGACCCTCGGGCAGCGGGGCTCTCGGGCAGGCAGTGCCGGCAGGACCTGCGTGAGCCCCGGAGAGGGAGAGCCGGTGCCCTGGGAGCTGCTGCCTCCCTCCGAGGCCCCGGTGGGAAAACCGATTTAATTTGTGGAATTTCAGCAACGTCGGCGTGGGCTTCAGTGTCATGGGCTGAGCAAAACACTTACCTGATACAAAAATATGGGGGAAAATGGTATTCGGAGTATGTTTGCCACTTTCTGTTTTTCAGTTCGAGTTTTGTGCCCTGAAAGGTCTCATTTGTGGAAATCAAAATGGAGTGCTCGCCCTCTTAGAGGGTTTGCACACTTACTTCCATTGGCCGTAAGGCTTACCTGCATTCAACCAAATTCATACTAGTTTCTCTATTCTTTGTTCTTCCTCCGAATAAAAGGAATACAGGGTATTCACACACACTCGCGCGCACACACACAAAATGTGAAAAATTAGGAAGATACTTAAACAAGATTTTTGGTGGAACATGTGAGAGTCATAATATGTAATAGTACATGGGAATGTGGAGCACGGAGGAACAAGGGCAGTCCTGCTGAAATCAGGCAGAACTTTGTGCCTGCAAAAGAGCTGCGACATAACCAACGATTTAGAAAGCACCTTGTACATACAAAAGTCAGGTTTTTTTCTTGGAAAGTGTTTCATTCAGACCCAGGCTACAGCCATGGAATATTAGGGATCATTGTGGATATCTGTAGTTTGTTTGCTCTTGTTCTATACACACAAAGAGAAGTGCTAATGCCTGCATTAATAAAATTAGGGTTTCACACCCTCTTCAGGACTGTGTTCTGGTGCTTGACCATCTTCAGAAAGAAAACTTTTCCTACAGTCAATCAACATTTTTCTCATTACAGCTGGAGCCGTGTTGTTTCACTGTACCTTTCCAAGGGGAGTTTCAACCTCTTCTTCTCAGCCTATGCCCATACAGGAGCTGTACACAGCACTGAGTTCTCTGACAGAAGCTGAACTATTCTAGTTCTTGTGTGTTTTGAAATGCTAAGCTTCATCTCCACAACTGTCTTTGCGACTTCTGCAGGAGGGTTTGCCTAGTGGAATCCATATGTGTCATGTCCAGAGGAATATGTGTGTAAAATAAATGTTCCCATCTGACCATTCAAGAGCACTCTGGCAGTCACACCACCAAAGACTGTAAATGAGACTGTAACTGCTGGGACTGAGGGCCCTTCACAGGGGTTCTCCAGTGAGCCAGAGGGTCCCTGCCTGACTCCCTACACACCCCACACTCACAGTCAGATAAGGCTTCCTTAACAGTTCAACCCCAGGTTTCCAGCAGCAGAATCTCAGAGCTCTAGATCCCTAAAGAGATTTATTTCTCTTTAACATTACTTACTTGTTACTTTGTTACTTTAAGAGTAACAGCTCTAGCTGGTGACCCAAGGAGGAGCCCAGAACAAAGGATTTCCTGGATTTTTTACCTTCATAATCCGTGTAATGGAAAGTCTGGGGTCTTCCTGCTGAGTCTTTGGCTCCTGCAGTGCTTCAGTGTCCAGTCCCTGATGGTGCCACAGGTCCCTGTGCCCCTTCCTGTGCCAAGGGTTACCAGCTCATGGCCTCTTGCCTTGGGCTCCCAGCCAGAGCTCAGCCTGCAGCTCTCATTGCAATTGCAACCCGAGCTACCTGCACTGAAAGTTTGTCCCTGTTTTTGGATTGAGCATGCCTGCCAATACATTAAAAGGGAAAAAGAAAGATTTCACAGTATTTTACACAGTCCTTACTTACAACATTATTACAAGTAACAGAATTAAGGCTAACATTGTTGTCATAGGTCAGAAATTATTATCAAGACAAGGTCATGAAAGGTTCTTGGAACTCTTTTATTGTCCAAGTGGTTTATCATTTACAACTTGTTGGATATGAGACTGGTGTATCCTGCTTTCCTAACACAAAATTTTAACAGCAAGGTAAGAACACAGTAGGCCAGCATATGGTCCCTCCCATTTAGGTACTAATTTAACTTTTTTGTGAGAATATCTTGATTAACACTACATCTGCAGGCTGTGTATCATTTACTTCTATTTCAAGTGGGCTAGGCTGATACTATTGTGCATAATTTCTCCATTCCTCAAACCCTTTCTATATTTTATATGAAAATACTGGATCAGGTGTTCTTTTCCATCCAAAAGGCTGGTCTTAACTTTAATATAATTTCCAGATATAGCTGAGTGCCTTCCAAAGAGGCTTTCTGCCAGTGCTACAGGTTGTGATGGAACATTCCAAACATTCCACAGCGCCAAATTTAGCGTTTGTGGCCATTTCAGGTAAGGGCATGTGCATATTTTTTATGTTCTGTTCATCCTCTTTACTTGTCCTGAAGATTGTGGGTGATACAGTTATATCTATCTATATATGTATATATAGATAGATACATATATAATATATATATGCTCTATTCTCAAAGACTTACACAACTGTTTGTTTATATTAGCTGTAAGATGAGCACCCCTTTCTGGTTCGATTGGCTCTGTAGAACCCTGTGTCAAGGGATAAATTTTTTAAGCCAAGGCCTTTTCTGCTCCCTTTGTGCCAACCCTTTTTGTTGAAAAGGCTTCTGCCCAGTCTTACTGGTCTGCTATCACTAGCAAATGCTTACACGCAGCCGTGGGTGTCCACAGAGTCTATTTGTAGTCACTGAGAAGGGAAGTAGGCTCATGAAAAGGGAAGTAGGCTCATAGTTACTCATCCTAACTCTGAGCTTGGTCTGGTACTTGAGAACTTCTGATAGGCTGGGAAGCTGTTTGTGATTCTTTCTCCAGTGGCATAAATTCCTGGAGCTGCCCATTTTTTAATTCTTTTTTACTTGGCTAGTTGTTGCCTCTGCCTTTCCACTGACTTTATTGTGAAACCATCTAACCACACAGATTAAATATCTCTTTGACAGAATTGGCTTCCCCTTGGTAGACCATCATGGTAGACCATATTTCATCATAATCTTTTGTCACCTCCCACTTTTTTCCATTGTTTCTTTTCTTTTGTTGAGTAGTCCTTCTCATACATGGTCTTAAGGTCACCCAAAACTGGCCATTCACTCTGGCCATCCAGAGCCACAACAGCACATTCTCCATCACCAGGAGAGGCTTTAGGCTCACTGGACTCAAGGTGCTACATCTTTTTTATCTGCCATTGTGAGGATCAGTTCATATGTATGTGCCCATTGTGGTGTTAGAGCTTGGGCTGCAGACTGTCAACAGAATCTCTGCATCATGTGGGATATAAAATGTTCCAGGGTGTCTCAGGATAGGGGGGGACAACTCATTTCTAATATTTTTGCTGTTGTTGCCACTGACTTAGGCTAGTGCTCCTGCTGCAAGTGAAGCTAATTTAATAGAGTAATATGCAAATGATCTCTGATGGGGTCCTGAATTGTGCTTTACCACTCCACTGGCTATTCCTTTACATTCATATACATACAGAATGAAAGTTTTTGTATAACCTAGGAGCCCAAGACCAGGAACAGACACCAGAGCTCCTTTTATAACATTGTAAGCTTACTCCTTCTCCAGGTCCTATGCAATGGACTTTATCTCTTTGTTCTTGGTTGCCTCAGTCAGAGGCTTAATCAATTCCTCTAACAGAAGAGTTTTTGGCCAACAAAATCCCACAGCTCTGAGCAAACCTGGTACATGCTTTTCATGACTGGATGTGGAAGCCTAATTATGGCCTCTGTTCTCTCTGGATCTGTCACTCGTCATCCCTTCCCAAAATAAGGCCTAAATATTTAATTTCTTCTCTGGCACACCTGCCACACATTTGGATGGAGATACAGAGATACTGGCTGTTCCCTATTTTGGCAATAAATAAATATATATGTCTAATATATAAACACTCCTGTCACAATTAGCCAGTGGCAGATCAGTTATATACTGTACAATAACCAATATGCCCAGTAATTTTATACCTTAATTGCAGTGCATTAAGTGCCAATTTCTCTGCAGATTCAATGGGTCTAATATTCTATATCCTGAAGATCATAAAAAAACTTTCAAGAATTTTCTTGTTTACAGGTCGTTTTTTTAAATATACACAGAATTATCATGATTCAAGCAAGTACTAGTCCAGAGGAAATCTCAAATATGTGTAAAACATAATGCAGTGTTTTCAGCTGACATAAACCTTCTGGAGAACCTCCTCTTGGTATTTCATGTTTACACCACAAGAAGCAATTCAAATAGTTACAAGAGCACACAGTTTGAAGATGAACATTCCTCTACATGCAGATCTCCCTGAATCCCGCCCTGTTTTAAAGAGACACAATGTGCATGTATTAGCAACACAGTGTAAACTATTTTATATGGTGTTTTGTGCACTCTCCAGAGACATGTTTTATCTATGCAGGAATTGCCTCAAAAAAAAAATGTCAGGAGATGGGTGGATCACCTTGGATATCTGCTGTGGATATGGATACAGCCCAGCACAGACTGACACTCCCTCCCCAGAATGGCCATGGGCAGTGAGAGCTCACCAGGCGCTGTCAGAGCTCTCCTCAGAACTCCTGATGGGCTATGCCACTGCACTGGGTGCCCCACAACACCCATCTCCACTGGTCTGGATGCAGGGGTCTGAACCCAACACCTGAGTGACTGGTGGAGGGCAGAGCAGTCATTGCTCATTCATTTGGAATGGAGCTTGCCTGTTGCTTGTGAGGGACTCAGACAGATCTCTGGTTACAAGGAATTTAATCCTGGTGTAGCAACAGAATAAGAGTGTGAGCTGGTGCCTTGAGGAGAAACCCTGGACAAAGGATTACCTGGGCTTTTTTACCCTCACAGTTTGTATGCCAGAAAGTCTCTTTTTACTGTGTCCTCAGCTCCTGCTGTGTCTCAGTGTCCAGTTCCCTGGCTGGTGCCACAGGTCCCTGTCCCCTTCCTGTGCCAAGTTCATGATCTCCTGCCTTGGGCTCCCAGCCAGAGCTCAGCCTGCAGCTCTCATTGCAGCTGCACCCTGAGCTACCTGCACTGAATGCATTCCTCAACACATGGCTGGGCTTCACCACCACCACGAAGCCACACAATGCTGATAGAAAATACCCAGCTCAGGACTCTGGTTCCTTTTCTGGCAAAGTTAATCCCCAGCCTGTGCGTGTTCAGCCTTAATTGTTGCAGAGTCCAACCATGAAGTCCTATCCAACTTCATGGGTTGGATAGGCCCAGACACCTGCCTTGATCTTTGTGAAGTTCATGCTGGTGCATGGACTGGTGAAGACACAGGTTCATGCTGGTGCATTTCTGCAACACCACACAGTCCCTCAGAAGACTGACTCTGCCTGCCACTTAATCTTTCCTCATCCTGTGCTTTATACTCCCCTTGTTTGTAATGACAGCAAACTCTGAGGGCATATTCCATCCTGTTGCCATGGTTGCTGATAAGAACATAAAGGTACATTGGGCTCATCTTCTATCTCAGAGGAATGGCACAGCTGCCAGTTCAGGTGTTCTAGTCTATCTATCCAAACAATGTCATGAGTTTGTCTGTAAGGACAAATTTGCACGTTATTAATACCTAGGACATTTCCCATTACAAATTATCTTGTTGAGCTGGATTTTCTGTGCTTTCTAGTCTTTTAAATAGTTTACTGTGGAGAAGAGAGTTGTGATACAACTAAATAAAGCATATGTAAACACTGCTGGGTAACCAGGTGCTGCTATAATGCACCAAAATGAGATGTAATTTCTCCCAGTACTTTACTGTGTAACACTGGGGGAAAGTGCTGCTGCACTGTGGTTGTGAGAGGTCTGAAGATTCTATTTGCATCTAGCTTCCACACTCATCTCTTTGGAGAGAACACCTTTAGTCTTTCAAAACAGGTTTTAAATGTCTCAGAGTGTGCCTCATGCTGTTTTTGCCAAGAAGAATCATCCTGCAGCACAGGCAGTGGAGAGAAGAGGTGAATCAAAAGAAAACAGGAAATAATAATATTTTCCTCATTCAGCACAGTCTCAGTGAGACAGCCAGCTGAGGAAGACACGTGGGTGGAGTGCGTTGGTAGGGTCAGAATGGGTGTGAGTCTTCATCTGTTAGTTTTGAAGTGAAATGAACTTTCCTTCCCCTGGCTTGGATCCAATATAAGCCTTCTGCAAAATAGGGATGTATTTCTGCAAAAGTTCAGTGTGAAGCTGGCAGCATGCAATACACAGAGACCAGGCTTTTGTTTAGGTGTAGCCTCCTCTACTTCTTTGTACAGAAAATTTCTAATACAAGCTCTGACTTCATCTGCATACTTGTGTGTAGGGATAAAGGAGGGAAGTCTGTCTTAGTGTACAATTTACAGGTCTTGGTGCAGATCTGGACATCTTTGCAGCCATCCACAAAAACCCAACCAACCACCCAACTCAAAACCAGGTGGAATCACCACTTTGGCAAGGACACTGAGGACAGTATTTTGAAAGGCACTGATTCACCACCTGTATGCACTGGGCAGCCTTGGGTCACTGCCACACAAGGGCTGAATGTTAAATAAGGCTGAACTGAAGAATCCTGTGGGATTCCACAGTGGGCTGTTTTCAATAGAAGTCACTTTTCCCACTGGCTTAAGAAGAGTAGCTATTCTTACTGCAGAAATCAGAGTTTATCTTGGTTTGGTTTGCCTCAGAGCTACCCATTTCCACAGGGACCACACAGGGGAGATCTATTTTATTCTGAGTCAAGAGAACCTTCTGGAAACATATGAACACATGAGTGTATTTTAAGTATTTTAATTTTACAGTTAGAAAAATGCCTTAGCGGTGCTGTGTGAGTTCAGTTTTCAAGTTCAAATCCCTTTTTTTCCTGAAAAACAAAAAACTCCTAATTTGAAACTCCTGATTTTACTGGCACTGGATGGTCTTTCTCTTTTGACATTTTCATCAAGAAACTAAATGAAAGTAGGAATTCTTTTGTGGCTTAGCTGCCCACTATTTAATTTTAAAAGACAGAAGATCATTTTAGGCTACAAAAAAAAATCTGTGTAGATATTTCTTTCTAATTTTTAGCAGAATATACTTTCAAACACATGCTTTTCAAAATATACTTTCTGCAGTTATGTGGAAAGATTGTGTGCATTAAAGAAGTGTCAGAATCACCTCAAACTGACACAAAAATTTTGTCTTTCTTGTACTATCACTGAGTTGGCTGTGTACTGGCAAACCCTTTCAACACACACATTTTAAAGCAGTGAAAAGTATCCCAGGTAAATAGGGTTAAAGAAAAACTAAGTGCATTGTTTTATGCCTCAGGTTTTAATAGTGACAATAAACCTTGTGTTGCCTGGTCCTCAGAATTGGGAGGACCATGACAGTGGGAAGTGACTTTCCTTTTTTTAGACCCTGAGATTGTCAGGGACCAGTTGTATTAGTTGACTGTTCGTAGGTCTTGTGTGGCCAGATGGGTTTCATCCCGGAAGGATGAAGGAGGTGGTGGATGTTCCAGCAGGACCCCTTTCATAACTTTCTAAGTTCTTGGGGGTCTGGAGAGGTGCCTGCTGAGTGGCAGCTAGTCAGTGCTATCCCAGTTCACAAGGACATGAGGGATGACTTAGGGAACTACAGACCTCTTAATCTAACTTCAGAACCTGAAAAAATTTGGGGAAGATCCTACTGGGTGCTGTTGAAAGGTATTTAAAGGATAATGCAGTCATCAAGCACAGCCAGCATAGATTCACAAAGGGAGAGTCCTGTTTAATTAATGTGCTATCCTTCTATCATGATGTCACCAAACTAGGGGATGAAGGGAAGGCAATGGATGCAGTTTTTCTGGATTTTAGTGAGGCTCACTGTCCCTCACGCACCCTTCTGAAGAAGTTTTCTGGATGTGAGATGATCAGACAGGTGGTGTCCCTCAGCGGTCAGTGCTGGGAGAAGTGCTGTCCAACTCCTTTGTCTGCAGCACGGACAGTGGGACCCAGAGCACCCTCAGCAAGTTTGTCACTGACACCGAGCTGTGTGGGGCAGTCAACACGCTGGAGAGAAGGGATGGCACACAGGGGGACAGGCTGGGAATGCACTGCTCTCGGGTGGTTTACTCACCCACCTGATACTCTTGTCTTCCCTCAAGGCTGATCTTTGATGCTGATGGTTTACCAGAGGAAGACAAATTATTTTTAGGCAGCCCAGGTTAAAATTGTTTTCCTGGGTTGTAAGTGCACATTGCTGGCTCATATCTAATTTTTCACCAGCTAATGATGAAAATAATCAAATATCCCCAGGCTCTTCTCTGCAGGGCTGGTCACAGCCCATTCAACCCCCAGCCTGTGCTCATAGGAGGCACTGTGCAAGCTTTCCAGCTTTTACCCTTCTGATTCACTACCTGATCCCACCAGTGTGGGAGCGAGCAACTGCGTGGGGCTTTGCTGATGGCTGTGGTTAAACAAAACACAGGGTAAGGTGCCCTCTGGGACAAGCCAAAGTGGGCATGGACATGGTCACAGGCCAGGAGATGTGTTCTCCCTGAGGTAACCACAGCCTCTAATGCTGCACCATGAATGGATGCTGCCTTCCCCAGAGTTTCTCACTAATCCAGATCCTTCCCTGTCACAGGGGAGCAGTGTTCACTTCACACGTCTTGACGCCATCCAGAACCACAGTGGTTTACTGGTTTCCCAATTACAGGTAATTAGCTGCCAATGGGCTTGCACTTCTAGTCTCCTGAGAGGTCTTGGGTGGATGGATTTCTCCAGAATAACTTCTGGAGAGGCGGTAGCCCTGCCTGCAACTGGAGTCAACCACTCTGTCTGGGCAAGGCTTCCCCAAATGCACTCTGACACATCAGCACTTCATGCTCTTCTGGGTGGGTGAGGGCTGAGAGCAGCTCTCTGGCAGCGGGCTGGCACCTGGGGAGGCATTCCTAGGTGTTCCTTACCAGCTTTCCCTGAAACTAGTAAAGGCAGAGGCATCCACAGTATGACCCAACAAGCCTTTCTCAGCCCTGACCATTGTTGCTGGTGGCACAGGGCCCTCAGACAGAGGATGGGAAATTAAAGAGAGGAAAAGGGGACAAAGAAGAGAATAAGAGCTTGGGATTAGCCCCCACATCCTTTGGGAGGCAGCACACATACAGGGAATAGGGGTACATTAGCAGCCTCAGCTGCATCTCCCTTCTTTTTCCTCATTTTGGGGTCTGATTAAAAAAACCCTCCCCAGCTAAACTTATAGGGACACGCTGCTCCATCCTGGGCTACCTGTGCCACCAGGGGCTAGGTTAGCTTTTGGGTTTCCCTGAGTGTCCCCAGCCATGCACTCAGCATCTCAAACGAGTGCCTCTTTGTAACCCTGCTGCTCCCCATCCCTCTTGCACCTGCCGACAGCATAAGGTGCTTCTGTGCTGACAGTGGACAAGTGAACATCTCCTTTTGCACCTGGGCCACAGCACAAGCCATGGATTTGGCCTCAGCAGCATCTGACAGAGTTTATCCTTGGCTTGTGCACTGAATGCCTTCAGAGCAGGAGGAACACCATCCCAGACCCCCAAGATACAAGGCACTCAGTATTTACATAAAATAGAGCAATTGTAATTCACTGCTTTACTTCTAAAACATCTCAAAGGGTCAAATTTTGTACTTCAAGGAAAACCCTTTCATTACACAGGCTATCAGGTCCCCCAGCCATGTTTCAAAGCATGATACCACATCTGAAAACTAGCTGACAGGAGAGAAACAAAGTGTAACTGGCTCCTTTCCTTCCTTTTCAATCACATGCTCTTGGCTTCTCACATGACACTCCCCCAGAGCCCCGACAGATTTCCTGCTTATTTGGTTTTGGTGACAGGCAGGAGTTTCAGCCCCACCTGCCCGCCCCAGTGCGAGGAGTGCCACGTCACCCAAGTGACAGTGTGGGTCTGGAGCACAGGAAGCCACATCAGCCTTCACTGACTGCTGTGAGCTGAGGGCTGAGGAAGATGACATCCTGCTAAGGAAAGCTCCCAGGCTCAAGGCAAGCAACTCTCAGCAGAGCCCTAGTGATGCTCCTGCTTTCACAGGCAGGAGAGGGATTCTCTAGCACCTGATGGTCTAAGTCCCAGACGGGATCAAGGCTGCATATCCAGCATGGAGATGCTCAGATCAAGAAATACTTGTTTCATGTGGTTTGGTTGGAAGACAGCTAGGAAAAGGCAGCAAGTTTCAATGTAAACACACAGTCTGGATATGCAGCTGGGAAAGGAATTACTACTCAAGGATAGGAAATGTAGAATTTCTGCTTGGCATTCTTATCTATGCATTCCACAGACCCACTCACCCTGTTTTGCACTGAACTAATCTTACTCTCTTTTCTCTTTCTTTTCTTTTCTCTTACAGTTACTGCACTTCAACCATGGATTCTTTCTGTGACATTCTGTTTGCTACAGAGAATGCTCTAACTGGCAGTAAGGCAAAGATCTTTTTTTCCCTATATTATCTTTCCCTATCTACTTCTATTTATGACAACATTCTGATTTCACCTTCTATTTTTCTGTTTTGCCTGTCCACCAGGTTTTTGATGAACTGTAGCATCAAAAACACTCTCTTAGGACAACCCAGAAAAGGTAGCACTGAAATCCACCTGCATTTATTGGAAAGTGAGATTTTATTAAAAGAGGTGCTCTCTGTCCTCTGCCCTTTGCTTACCCATATTATCCTGGTTATCAGTTCTTTGCAATACTTGCTCAACACTGCCAGTTGCAGAGCAGGTGGCTCTCACCTGAGTAACACTTGGTTGTCTTTCAGGGGCCAAAGTACAGCAGCTGAAGTTCCCACCCAAAAGGCACATAACACATCTCCCTAGAAAATTTCCAGGGAAATAGAAACTGCCCCACCAAGCTGTGGCAGATAACAACCTGCAAATTCTTGGAAAAAGAGTCCAGGAATACCAGCAGGTATGTAGGTACCATTTATGTACCATTTGAGGTGTAAGAGGGGAATTACTATGTAATAATGTAATTATTGTATAATAATAATTTAATTATTACTGTGCAATAAAGGCAGCCACAGCTGCATATACATACTAAGGTCAGCTTTGCCTTACTTGTCAAAAACAAACCAATACCTCTACATCTCAATCTGCTACAATTTATATGCCATGTCAATAAAATCACGCCATTCATGGAAACCACCCTTTCAAAATGAAATATCCTCCTACACACCACTTTCCCTTTCATGGAGTCTGGCTTTCATAAAAAATATTGGTACCTCCAGGGCAGAAAGGATGCCAGGCAGAACACTCCCCGTTTGAGGACTGTGCCTTGCACAGCCCTGCTTGCTGTCAATTTGCAGCCCATTTTTGCCACGGTGACCCTGTCCCACTGGATATCCCACTGAGGATAAAAGCACTCCCAGTCTCATTCACCTAACAGCAATGCCAGCGATATCTCCGAGATGGAAAGGTGTTACCTAATGTCATGGCTGTGCCACAGAGCTTCAGCAGGACTGTAAAAGATTCAGTGCTCTCTACAACAATCACAGCACCCTCGATAGCATCTAAGGAAGAGCTTAGAGACCGGTTTCCCCCAGCAGTACCATGTGGCAGCAAGGCTGAGCTGTCGGCACAGCTCGCAAGGAGCTTTGTCACATTGGCAGCAATACTGTCCTTAGATGTGTCTGTTCTGTGCTGTCATTGTCACCACCGGCAGGAAATTGGTTCAGCATGGCAGTAAGCCATAATCCCTCACTATTGAAGGGGAAACACACCATGTGGGGAGGTGGGGGAAGACAAAAGCGAGGGGGAGGACTGGGAGTACGTAGAACTCGCAGCGTGTTTTAATGTTTTGTGTTCTGTAACTGCAGCTCTGAGACACAGCACGGGGCAGTGGAGGCAGTGGAAGAATTAGCTGCTGAATTGCTGCCATCTGCAGTTCCTAGGGAGACTGGAAGCCTTCTGTGGGTTAAAGCATTTTGCCTCATCCAACGGGCACAGTGCAGCAGGGGCTTGTTGCGCCTGGCTACAAGCTTTCCCAACTCTCTTTGGCTCATTTTTTTCCCTTCAGGTCCCAAAACAAGAACGAAATAGAAGCGTGCCTTTCCATTTCCACCGTCCTACAGAGCCACCTACCTAACAGTAGTTGTGTTGGCTAGAATTTCTGCCATGAAATGAAGGCAGAAATTCTAGCCAACACTCAGTAGTGTTTCTGAAGCTCAGGGATGCTGTGATCTGTAAGAAACTTGATGGATGCTGAGATTTCCCCTGGCATCTGATCTTGCAAAATCCACCATAAGCAAAATTACAGGCTCACTAAGACAATCCCCAGGAAGACCAGAGGTATTTGGTCTAAGTGTATTCACAAAGAACAGTCTCCTTAATTCAGCAAATCTTGTCTGTCCTCTGAATTTCTCATACCCTGAGAAAGATCTACCAAAGCATTGCTTATTTTCTTAATGGATTCAGACAGATTGTACCTTTCACTTCAGGAATGGAGTTCTGTCAAAACAGCACTCCTACCTCCTACCTCAGGAATAATTCAGCAGCTAACCATTCCACATGACCTTCGGTTAACTTCAAGGCTTGTGCTTCTAGCTCTCATCACGAGTCCCTGCCCTGCTGAAGTAAACCGAAGTCACACAATTCTTTGCTTCATTCTTCTATTGAATTTATGAAACTTGACTTGTTGAGGACATTCCACAAAAGTGGGGGTACGCAGAATTGTATGACCATACAAATAACTGTGACTGTGTTCCCTGTGACTTCCTCGGCATCTGGTATTGATATTCGTCAGTAAATGTCAAACCCTACAGAAGTTGTATAGTTTCCTGTCCTTATGTGTACAGTTAATGACTGTGCACTGTGGAAGCACATTCATTTGTTGAATGAGACACCCCATTAATAACAGACAGATGGTCTGGTGATAGAATTAATTTCAGTATGTGAGTGAGCAGTCACCCAAGACCAAAACTGACATCTTTATTTTTTGATGCTGTGTCATTTGTAGCATTCAACTGCATTTATTCCTTTTGTGGCTAACTGATCATTCTCCATGCTGAAGTCTTAAAGATGAAGTGCAATCACTTCTTTTCATGCTCTGCAATCTCCTTTCCCTGCTCTATTTCCTAAAATCTCTTCATGCTTGCCAATGCTTTACCAAGATGCAATGGTACAGAGAGGAAGATGATAAGCAGTTTGCAGTAACTATTTTTTTTTAATTTGGCCTTGCTCTTCAGAAGGAAAAGACATAACGAAATGCCTTAAGGCCAAGCAAAATTAAATCATACAGGTCCAAAGTGCTCCTGGGCTCTGCATGTTGGACCAGATTTTGGTAGAAAAGAAGAGTAAGTTGCAACAGAGTAGTAATAACCTCTGTACACAGAAGGGATATGGTCTATGATCAAC
Organism: Parus major; assembly: GCF_001522545.3. Classification (NCBI taxonomy): domain Eukaryota; kingdom Metazoa; phylum Chordata; class Aves; order Passeriformes; family Paridae; genus Parus; species Parus major. The sequence continues at coordinate 45,546,776 of NC_031799.1, forward strand.
AGCAGGTCAGTAAATCACAGACCAAGAGCAAGCTGTAAGAGAACCAGTATTTCAGATATTGCAAAAATGTGTTTCAGTAGCACCGGTACGCATAATTACTTCTTTCAATTAGCATGATTGTTTTAGGAATTTTTACAGAAATTATTCTGAAATTATTCTATAATTACTCTCTCTATATATATTATATATAGTATATATTATATATATATATATAATATTATATAATTACTATATATATTATATATAGTATATATATTATATATAGTATAATATATATTATATATTATACTATATATAATTCTGTAATTATTCTGTAATTAATATTCTAATTATGATGCAAAACTATAGCAGCTACTTGCTAAGGATTTTTTTAAGATGGTAGATCATATAAACATTATGGTCTATGTACCTCATTTCATTACTAGTCTGCTGCACATGGAAAAAGTATTTCAATTCTGAGAACAGTTCCTCTTGTTTCTCTTGTTGAACTCACAGATTTATCTTCAGTTTTTAAATAAGACTATATGATGGCCCAAGCTCCTAGTACTCAAATGAGGTGTGAATTGCTTCTTAACTTCTTTCTCTGTAGTCTTCCCTTAACTGCCTCTCCAAAAAAATCAGACATTCTCCAAACCCTAGCAAACATGGTTTGGTAAAAATTATAAATCTATGGGAAGAAACAGACAGAGGAACCTGGTGGGGTATCTCCCATGACATTTATCATGGAGGACTGGCTGACCTGGGCATCTGCATGACTGTTAACTTTAGACTTTTCTAGTGGTGCCAGGATGAGCCTCTCCAAGATGTCGATTTCAAAATGAAGATTTGCTAAATTTTGCTCTAGGTACTAGAAGTTTGATGGTACTTGAGTTCTTTCACAACTGGAAACTGCACTTTGAGACACAGTGATACATGCATTAAGTGGCACAGTGCAATCCACTGCAAAAGTCAGCAAGTGAGACTCTGTCAGGCAGAATATACATTTCAGAACTGCTGGCTCACATTCTATTTGCATATTTGAAAAAGCACAGAGCTTTGAGGATGCAGTAATTCATAGACTCAAAGAATATGCTGAATTGGAAGGGACCCATCCAGATCATTCTGTCCAACTTTTGGCCCTGCACAGCGCCATCCCCAAGAGTCACACCACGTGCCCAGGAGTATTGTCCAAACCTTTCTTGAACTCTGTCAGGCTTCATGCTGTGACCAACTTCCCTGGAGTGCCTATTCCAGTGCCCAAACATCTTTTCTAATAATCCAACCTAAACCTCTCCTGAGGTCAGTCTCATGCCGTTTCCTCAAGTCCTGTCACTGGTTGCAACAGTCAAGAGATCAGTGCCTGACGCTTCCCTCATCATGTGAGGATGTTGAAAATTGCAATGTCTCCCCTTCAGTCTCCTGCAGGCTGAACAGAACAAGTGACCCCCAGCTGCTCCTCACGTGACTTCCCCTCCAGACCCTTCACCCGTTTCATTGCCATCCTTTGAGCCTTCTCCAAAAGCTCAATGTCATTTTTCCATTGTATCACCCAGACCCGCCCCAGCACTCGGGGTGAGGCTGCCCCAGCTCAGAGCAGAGTGGGACAATCCCTCCCTTGCCCAGCTGTGATGCTGTGCCTGATGCACCCCAGGACACAGGTGGCACTCCTGGCTGCCAGGGCACTGCTGAACCATGTTCAACTTGCCACTGACCAGGACCCCCAGGCCACTTTCCATGGAGCTGCTCTCCAACCTCTCATTCTCTATAAACACACCCACGGTTGCCATGGCCCAGGCACAGCATCTGTTTCCTCATTGGACTTCATACAGCTGATGCCTGTCCAGCACTCTCATTTGTCCATGTTTCTCTGCAAGGCCTCTGAGGGAGTAGACAGCCCCTCCCAATTTAGTGTTGTTGGCAAATTTACTTGGTATCCATTCCAGTCTTGCGTCCAGGTTATTTATGAAAGTGTTGAAGAGCACAGGGCTGAGGATGGAGCTCTGTGGAACCCCACCAGTGACAAGTCACCAGTCTGATGTCACCCCATTCACTGTAACCCTTTGTGCCTGACCCATGAGACAGGTGCTCACATATCACATGATGTGTTTATTTAGCTGAGTGCTGGATGTTTTGTCCAGAATGATACTGACAGAGACAGTATGGAAAGCTTTACTGAAACCCAAAAAGATTACATCACCTGTCTTCCTCCGGTCAGCTAGGTGGGTTATGTTGCTGTAAAAGGAAATCAGACAAGAAGGACCTTCCCCATATGAAATTACTGGCTGTGACTGATAACTGGGCCATCCTCCACGTGTTTTTCAGTACTCCCAGAATAATCTTTTCCATGATTTTACCAGGCAGTGAAGTGAGACTTCACTGTAGTTTTCAGGGTCTTCCTTCTTGAAAACTAGGATAGTGTTCACCAGCTTCCAGTCAGCTGGAACCTCTCCCGATTCCCAAGACGGCATAAAAAACAAGGAGAGATGTGATGACATCAGCCAGCTCTTTTGATGAATCCCAATTCCTGGATGAATCCCAACAGGCCCTGTAGATTTGCAGGGATTCAGGTGGAGCAGAAGATTCTGAACATGTTTAGAGTCAACAAGAAATTGTTTCTACAGTCCTCCAGGTCAGGACACTGAGACCTCCTTGGCCCATTAGCTGTGTTAAAGACAAAGAATGCACTGAACACCTCTGCCTTGCACCAGGTCCCTGTATGGGAGGTGACTCTCCTCATCCTGTAATGGGCTGATGTTATTTCTGCCTTTTGACATTATTACATTTGAAAATACTTTTTATTGTCCCCATTTCTGGCCAGCTTCCACTCCAGTTGAGCTCTGGCTGCATAAATTTTCTCACCACAGTGGGAAACAGCACCTCTGCATTCTCCCCAAGTTACCTGACCTTACTTCCATTGGGCATATACCTTACTTTTTCCCTTATATGCAAGAGAAGATTCCTGCTCAGCCAAGCTGGCCTCCTGCCTCACCTGCCTGACTTCCAACATTTAGGATCTGCCTGCTATTGTGCCCATAGGAGGTGATGTTTAAAAAGTGACCACCACCAATAGACCCCAGCTCTCACCCAAATATTTCCCCAGAGGATTTTACTCACTAGTTCCCTGAGCAGTCTGCTATCCTCATGTCCAGAGCTGAGATTTTGCTGGGATTTCCCCTCCCATCAACAGAGATTTTAAACTCAACTGCTTTGTGGTCACTGTGGCCAAGATGGACACCAGTCTCCACTTAGGAGAACCTCTCTGTTGACAAGCAGTAGGTCAAGGAGGGACTCTTTCCCAGCTGGCTCCCTTTGCTTCTGTAAAGCTGTCACCAAGGTTATAAAGAATGTTACAACCTGGGTTGTGCCAGCTGTGTGATGTATCCCAGCTGATTTCTGGCAAACTGAAGTCCTGCGTAAGGACAAGGGCAGTTGATTTGGAAGTGTCCCCTAGTTCCTCAAAGCACCATTGATAAGGGAAGATCCTTACGCTGTTAAATAAAGTCATCTACACCTAGCAAGGATAGCAAAGGTTAGAATTGGACAAAAGCTGCAGCAATGCCACTGCTCCTGAAAAGCCAAGCTCATCTATTGCACATGTTAGATTAAATAAGAAATTAGGAACCCCATCTGTCTTAAGCACACTGTCATTCCTGAATCAGTTGAAAAGCACTGTTGGCATGAAAAATGACAGATCATTTGCAAGGAAATACCACATCTGAAAGTCAGATGGTCGTGTGCACCACAGTGTGAGCTGTGGGACAGGGAGGGTTACAGCAGACACACCAGACAGAGAAGCTAGAGTTGTAGGCAGTAGTTAAAAACAAGACAGAAAAACAAAATCACAAAAGAGTACACAGGATACACTATCTGGTGGCAGTGATACTGGAAGTTAACAACATAAATTGTCAGCTAATTATTGAAAACACCAGGAGACTCACAAGCAGTGATAACACAAGTTTGTGAGCAAAGACAGACACTGCACAGGCTGAAGAAGATGCTGTGACACAAAGGCAGGGAGCAGGGAGCTGATCAGGAAAGAGGAGGAGGGCAATTCTGCTCTTCAGGCTAGGACTGGGCATTGCCAAATTACCAGTGATACCACAATATACTCATGTGCAAAAAATGTGGCTTTGCAAGTATCTGAGCTCACAGATTGATACCGTTCTCTTTTCCTTCTCTCCCAAATCCAAAAGGTATGTGTGGGAACCTGCACAAGATTCTCAAAAGCATGAATGAATCTTCAAGTATGTCTGAGTACCAAGAAGACCTGCTATTGATGCAGCTATTAAATGTCCTATGCAAATGAAAACCTTTTAAGTAACTACATCTGTCAACTTAGTTTACATTTTCTTAAAACCAAAATCACAGAACTTTTTTTTCTTCTTCTTCTTTTATTGTTTTGTTTCACTACCAGTTTCCTGTATGACCCTGGCTAATGAAATCATTATAACTCAGGATGCATCACTTACTACTGCTAAGGCACTGCAAAAGTGCAACACATCTTCAGCTGATACACAGTGCAAATAGTAGGCCTAAGAATCACACCTTCGTCCCTGCAAATTTTCATCTGGTAACTTCTATCTAAGTAAATAAGATCTTTAGAACACTGACCTTTTAGGCAAAGCTTTGAGTATGCTGAATTCTCACACTCTCAAAAATATGGTACAGCATTTCATATCAATTTCTTAGGCTCTCTCAACCTAAGAGTAAAGTTGTGTGCTACAGTTAAGGTGACACAACACCCCCCCACAACCCAAGTGCTGTTGCCAGTAAAATTTCAATTTGCATGATCATGCACAGAAATATTCCCAGTAATAGAAGAAAACAATACACTCCTCAGAGAAGGAACAGGACAAAATTGTGTAAGTGTACATCATACATTTATTACCGAACAACTCTCTCAACTCCAAAATTGGGCACAGGGATTAAAAATAAAAATTCATTGCACTACCTAGTAAAGCATTACTAGTAACTCTCATAAAAAATGTACAAATTTTGTTAAAAATTTATCAAGCCTTCAAATGATTTGGTTACAGATATTTATAGTACATTTAAAACTACATGTTAAATGATACAATAGCATATGATTTAAAGAAAACACTTAACAAAATATGATTCCAACAAAAACCATAAGCTTTCATAATAATTAGCAAGTCTGAAACACAAGTAGCAAAATGAGGTAACAATGTACCAAAGGAAAAAAACCACAGCTTTTACAAAGGCCCAAAGATAACTCAGTTGAAACTGTTTTCTACAATTAAAATTAAAACAGTTGGTAAGTCTCATCCCAAGTATTATGCATTGTATTAACAGCTGTGAAGTCACATTCAAGAGCCTGTATAAAATGACGTACAACACATGGCCTTACTTCTTCTTTCTAAAGAAAGACAAAAAATGAGACACTGGAATTATCTGTAGGCCTTGATATCCAACAAAATGTCAAATTAAATTGACAGTTTATGCAAAAAAACACAGCAGTGCCAATATGATAAAGCAAACATATTGGAGGTCAGATATTTTTGTTTTTTTGGAGAAAAAAGAGTCATTGGCTGGCAGAAAGGCAATGAACATAAAGGAAGTGTTGCTGAATTCAGGTGCTGTCAGGCACCACGGCAGCTGTGCATAATACATGGCAGTTAAGAGCTGAACATAAATCCCCTGCCCTTGACAGTCACCACAGAGGATGTGGTTGTAGCCTGTCTGAGCTAATTCAAAACACAAGCATGTGTGCTCTTTGTACACACTAACCACGGGAAGCAAGTCCACATTCATCCATGCAAACCGAAGAACCATTCCAGAAGAGATGAGCCATAAGAGTGCAACAATTAATTGCAGGATTTTACCAACTTAGACCCTCCATCTCCTAGATCTCCCATTGTCTCACTGAATTTTAGTGGGGGAAAAGGGACATTTCTCCAGTTCCAGAAAGAGAACTACTTTCCCTCAGCTTCAGAAGTATGTGTCTTGTGCACTTGTATCAAGTTTAGAAAAAGTACCCTCTTTCCAAGCTTTGAACTGAATACTAAACACAGAAATGTTAGTCATGTTTAAATCTGTACATGGATTTTTTTTTCTTTTGCAGTTATATAAAAGAGGCTAAGTTTTGTAAGACATACGTGGCATATGCTTTTTAAACATGATTTTATTTGTTAAAAAAATAAATTTTATTACATGTAATTTAACCTGCTAGGTGCTATTGTGAAAAGCCTATTCTTTAACTCCACTGGAAGAGAGGAAAAAGAAATTCTAATATTTTGAAGTGGAAGTAACGGCATTTTTATTTATTTAGTGTTCCTATGTAAGGATGGGTATGGAAAGCTTAACTGTTTTTGAGAACTACCTGCGTAACTAAAGAGGGAAAAACATCTAAAACAGGGTAAAATTGTGCTTTTATTTAGCTGCACCAAAAGCTGTGACTGGTCTGTAAAATCTTCCAAGAGGAAAACCAGCATGGAGAACACCCAACACTGTTGGAAATTTTAACTGATACTAAAGCATAGCAGCATACAAAAGCATCAGAAATGATAAAGAATAAACTTAAAGCTGAGACTGGCAGCAAGTTGTAGCAATATTGGTAATTGTGCCTCTTGTGCTGCTGCAACCAAAGTAATGACACTGAATTTATGAGACGAGTTTAAATGCAAAAAGTGCATCCTTTTAGTAACTGTGGTATATACAGACCTAAAGATTTTTCTAGAAGACATCAGAGACGTTAACAGTGTAAATATTACAAAGAAAGCTCATTTTTTTCAATAGCCCAAATAAAATATTATTCAGAGCACTTGAATAGACATTATCCCCTCCTATTTCACAGAACTGTTCTGGAAAGTATTCCAAATTTCTCCTCTAGTGGAGCACTCTGGAAACTTGATTGCAAAAACCTAGGGAGTTCCTTCTTCCTATTATACTCATCATGAAGTAAGGAAAGGAAGGAAGCAGCATTAGGGCAAGTGAATTCTGCAGGTAATGACCAAACCTACCTCCTCTTGTAACGGGATGAAAGTAATATTGAATTCTACTTCTCTGAGAAAACACTAAAAAATGTATTTTATTAATGAAATTGCAGGAATAAAATTGTAACCTTTTACAAGTTATTTTAGTTACATACCAACTTCCTTGTAGATGACAAAGAATGTATGTGATTAAAGCCAATGTTTATAAGCTAAAAGATGATGTCCTTAGCAAGTACAATGGGAAAAGTTAAGAGCTGTTCCACAAGATCAGAACAGCCTCAGTGTACTTTCTGCTTCCTTTCATGGAAGAAACACATAACTGGCAAACCCAGCTAGAGAATTTAAAAGGAAAACAGAAAAACATTGATATTCATATTAGCAATTGAAAACATTAGTATTGCTAAATGTGATATTGCAACTCTACATTGATAAAATAACTTGTAAATCAGCCATTAAAAAATACAGACTTTGTAACATATGATAAAACCCCCAAGGTTACTCATGTATGAGCAATCAATGCATTCTTTAGTGGTACACACTTAAAGCCTCCAGTGAAAGGGAAGCATAACAGCTGTTTGAATAGTAGTAGGTAGAAAGGTCGTTACACCTGTAAGTACGCTGGGGACAAAATACTAAATGTCTGTAATTGCTGCACCCATTGCATTCAGTGTGCAACTGCAAACACAAGGAAAGGAACCAGTGTACAGTACTAGTACTGTTTAAATAACACACAAGATTATACATTGCAGCATAATTATTACTACACACATACGTTCTCAGTACATGCTGGTATATAGGTTCTCAAACACGCACACACAGCCAGCCACAAGCGCGCTTCACTCACCCTCTCACAGGCAAACACACACTCACACCGTTCATCCCCACTCACAGTATCTGAAGGCTCTATATAAGGTAGATTGCTATATTGTTTGGAGCTACCACTTTTTTTTTCTTTTTCTTTTATATAAAAGCACATGCTAAAAGATCACATCCACAGTAATCTCGCAGCAATACTCGGAATGATCACACAAAACCCAGGGAATGTTAGTGCACACACAAAATTAAGCTAAAAAAAAAAAAAAAATCTTTGGAGTTCCAATCACACTTGTTAGTATAACAATCCTGTAACTGTGAAGACTAGTTATAAGCTTTATAATTGATTAAGTCACACAGTGCAAAGTAAGGTCCATTGACCCTTTTGTGTAAAAGGGTAGGCTGGAAGCCACATGGGTAGGTAAGTTCAATAGAGTTCATATATACATGTGACCAGAAACACCCAAACCAGATCTGTGCTCTTAGATTGGTCATTCTGAATCACGATGCACTTCTGAAGCATCAGCTCTACAAATCGGGCAGGTACGATTGGCCTGTAAAACCAGAAAAACAAAAGAGAGTTAACCAGACTGACAAATACATTGTTAAAGTAATGTGTATGTGACAATGCAACCCGTGACAGCTGAAGAGCAATCCAAGAGAAGACAGAATGTACTTATGCCTTTTCTTATTTTGTTTTGTTATGTTTTGTTTATGTTTGAACAGTGTGATGAGTTTGCCAACTCAGAATTACATCTACAAAAAAGATAATTGAGCCTTTTATTTTTAAAGACAAAGAAAGACAACAAATAAGGCTCTAGCTAAGTGATGGTGGTTTCATTAATGCAGATTCACAATTACAGTATATTGCAGTTGGATGGATGCAACTGAAAACCTGTACTGTATGCTGCAGAGAAACCCACCAGAACAAACTGAGACATCTTGGGCTGCAAATAAACATTTTGTGTGATGATGTCATATTGTCACCAACTGATCAGGAATGACATCATACTTTGTTTTATTCAGTTATCATAATAGAAAAACATCATATAGTCTTGGCCAAAGCTGAAAGCAAACCAGGGAAAAAGGGAGGGTCTTTTAGTAAAGTGGAAGGGGAATAAAAAAAAAATAAAGAAAAGATGACCCAACCAAGCAGGTATTCAAGTCATGTGCACCACCAGGCCTAGATTTAGCTCTTTAGTAAAACACACACTGAAAATATGTATGAAAATATAAGTTACTTTTCTAGCTTCTTTAAAATTGCAGAAATTGTAAGCTTCCAGGAATTACAGAAATCTACTGTGCCAGGATAAAATGAATACTCATGGACACTACACCACAGCTTTTCAAGTAACTTTTCAAGATCCTACATGAACATCTGCTTTAAATTTAGTTGCATTCTTGTGTCTTTCATGAAATGTACTTCCCCCTCCTGGCATTTAATATGCCTCTTTGACGTCAAAAGAGAAGTGAGGGGGACATAATATTGTAATATTGACCTTCTAACTTGCCACCCTTCCAGGCTGACTTAATTTTCTGCTGTAACTACAGAGTACTGCACAATGAATTGATTTATTTTTTTTTTTTTTTTAATAGGAATTTGTTGTTAAAATGAACTGCATTTAGAATAATGAAACTATAGGGCTACTAGAATCATCTAACAACCACTGCACTACTTTGCTGTTAATAGAAGTAAAAGAAGTAAAGTAGTAAGCTGAAGTAGTTACAGTTTGTCTTTTTCCATGTATAATACAGCATTTCCTACCTAGCATTTCCAAGTACATTAAATACAAAGGCAGGTTGTCCTTTTAAGGTTGCTCTAAACTCTCTGGGTGAAGACAGGTCATGGTGCCAAGCACTTTTTTGGAATGATGACTTTTACTTCATAGAAGAACACATTTCTCGTGTTTCTCTCTTTCTCATACTTGACTAGAGGATATAGGCTAAGAAGCAGCCAAATGCTTTGAAACAAGAGAATTGGGAATACTACAGAAAGTAGAAGGGTAACCTCTCTCTTTTTAATTCTGTTGTTTCCTCCTCTGTATTACATCTTCTCTTGTCAACTCTTTAAGTTTGCTTAAATAGGGAACTATTTTAGCTGAAGTGGGCAACCTAATTCACTGTTACAGAACATCTCCTCTTACTTGCTCACCACCTAAAAAGATAGGACTGTTAAATATTCCATGCATACAAGTCAAAGCTTTTTCAGTTTTTTTACTTCTCTATCCCCACCAACATGCAACCCAAGAGGAGTATTTTTAAAGTGCTCAGATTGAATCACTAAACTTTTACTTATATCTTTCACTAAAGTGACATATGATGTAATTTAAAAAAGACTCAATTGCACTACATAGTTCTAGAAATAGTCCTAGATAGCAGTCCTAGATAACAATTACACTCTCCAAAGAAATGAGATTGAATCAGTAAAAACAGTGACTAACCAATTATGTTTTTCTTTTTCTACCTTGAGGAATAATATTACAAGTACTAAAAGCTACAATTTTAACCCTCCCTTGTAGAATTTATGAACATGATGTTGGCTGGATGATGTGAATTAGGTGGATGTGGACATAATTATACAATCAAGATGCATTTAAAAACTCTCAAATTCATAAAGGAATGGACAGAAGCAAAAGTAAAGCACAAAATATTCTCCAGTTATCATCACTTCCAAATGTTAGCTTTTTAGTTATAACCAAGTTTAGACAGAGGCTGTAACTAGAACAGACTGGTTTTACAGGTAATTTGGTACAGCTTCCAAAGCAAAATAGTCGTTATTTCAATATACCATCTCCAAACCACTGTAACTGAACCCACATTCAGTGAAAGTATTGTCTTAATGACCCTACACTAGGATGGGTTAACCTTGTCTATCTTATTTTGCACTCAGCTCTGGAATAACAATGTCAATGCAAGTTTTACTAGACTTAACTGTACCCCTCTACATTTTGATTGCATATCTTGCACCTCCATTCTAAAGACTATCTTTAGAAAATACTACATGTGAAGATCTGTTAGAAAATGTGGTTTCTAAGGTGGGCCAGGAATATCAGCACAACTATTTCACTGCTAGAATATGCTAGTACACTTTGATTATGAAAAATTGCTCACACGCTACGATTATGAAAACAGACTAAATTAAATACACTTTTTTTCAATTTTCAGTTCCAAATTCTATTCTCAGTTCATTAGCAATTGAAATGAAAAACTCTCAACTTTAAAAGTAACACACTGAGTCCCAAAAAAGATTAATTCAACATGCTTGTCTGACTCCTGAGTGTGATGTTAGGTAAGAAAAAGACAAGCATTATACTTCCCTGGTATGTTCCTCTAACTTCCAGAAACCTGCAGATCAGGGGTTCTATGAACCAGAAGTAAATTTTTTTGAAGTAAATTAGTAACCTGGAAAGAGCTGTCTTTAAAGAAATCCGCATAATAAACCTACAGCATCTACTATTTCACAGGCTACGTCAAATGGCACTTGGTTTGTTTTTTTTTTTACAACGTGGAGAGAATACTATCCCTGGATACTCACTGTACACACCACAACCCACTTAAGAGAGTTTCATGCAATGAAAGATTGACACATGTAGTGTAGATGCTGCTTGACAAGGGAGACATTGAGGAACACCACTTCAATACACAGACTCTCCTCCAGAGGAAAACTGATAATATTATGTGGAGTCTGTGCTTGTGGCATTTTAGCATGGCAATAAAACAACCAGATGCTGACTCTTGAGCATGTATGTGACTTCAGACACTTTTGGACCATTTCTACCAAAAATTATGAGCATTACAAATAGTTACACTGGCCCTAGATTTTGTAGAAGCTTTAGACTTAGACTACCATGGGTACTGTAGCCAAAGGGCAATTTCACATCCCATTTTTTCAAATCCTTCTTATTATTCTTGGTATCTTCTTAGCAAAAAAAATACATTCAATATTAATTTGATTTTTTCATACTCTGCACAGTATATTTTAGCATTTGTCTAAGATATGATGCCATATTTACGATGCCATAAAGGCAAGAGGGTTTTATTTCTCTCCAAAACAACAAACACCATCTATAATTTTCTAGGGACCATACCAACATAAGATCACTGCAGTTTCCAATGTTCCACAAAACAGACTAAATTGATTAAAGCTGAATAGAATAAAACAGTCAAAAAAATGAGGCATGATGGGAATCAATACCTTGCTGGCAGTAGATATGGCTCAGTGCAGCCTGTAGAAATATCTGCCAAAACCTACTTGTATTTCTTGTTCTTCTCATGTTCTGCACAGCTGCTATTTAATCAGTGCTCTTACTGGGTGGTCCTGATTCCTGAGCCTTTGTTTTTTGCTCAAATTCTCTTGGATGGGTAAATAATTTTGTAAAACTGTAATTTCTATTTGCATATATTACATTTCTGTGTATATGCATAAACCTAAACACACACATGTAACCCCTTTATTTGCCCCAGAAACAAACAATAGCAAAGTGGGGAAGGAAATATGCTGGAACTCATTCTTGCACATTATTTTGTACACTGGCTGGGAAATGAAAACTGGTGAATCTAAACTACTACAGCAAGCAATGTAAAAAAAATAGTTGAAGCCACCATCACCATCAAACTCTGTATCACACCTCCTATACTATTTACTTTTTTTCAAGTCTTCTTTAATGTTGCATATTACTCAAATGCACAGTTATTGTTTTAAGCAAATGGAAAACACAGTAAGAGATGTCGACACAAACAGCTGTATTCATACACATTTTCCCTTGTGCCCAATACTATGAAGAAACAATCTTCATCAATTATTAGAATAATGTAATATCTAGGCAGTGCTTCCATTCTGCTGGCATTTTTAAGTATCAGAAACATGAAACAAGATAAAATGAAATGGAACAACAAAATATCCCCACCCTCTCCTACAAAATCACATAATCAGTTTCATCTAAGATAGGATTACTTTTTCTTACCTTCAGCCATTTATCAACACACTTGGCATGGAACTCGTGGTTACAGGGTAAGACTCTAAGTAGCTGCCTTGACTCAAAATCACACATGCACACCACACATCTAGAAAAGACAGTGAAGTTCAAATGTATCTGCTATGCAAGAACAGCACAAATATGCAATTCCATACAAAACTTTACAGGTATGATTGCAACACAGTAGTTATTACCTAGCTGTTACTGCAAATTAAAGAAAATAACATCAAGCCACCTAAACTATGGATCTTTGAAAGATACCAATATACTTACAATGTCTGCTCTGACTGGTGATTGTTTGGATTGAACCTGTAGGATGGAAGCTGCTCAATGTCTGCTTTTGTTAATCCCCGTGGTTTGGCTTCTCCCAGACGTTCTGCCAAATTCAGCAGTGCCTGCAAAACATGGACACCAGACATTTAAAAATTCACTGATCAAACAGGCTCTGGTTCCATTAGTGCTAGGGACTATCATCACATCTTACTACCTCAGCTGCTAGCACAAAACACCCTTCTATCAAGAAATGTTTAGAACTTTAGTTCTCCCATACAATACAAACTCCTTGGAAAGTCTTTCAGAACTTAACCATCTTTGTAATTATGTAAGATATTATCTCTGGGATTTCAAAACCCACTTCCCAAGGACTCAAATTCCAGTTAGTCCTGTGGCTACATGCACAGCTCAGTAAATAATTAACTTCTGAGGGATTGCCTCACCCTGCTATGAAATTAACGGTGCTGGTGACCAGAAAAAAATTGTCAACTAATTTCCTTCATAAAAACATGTGAATTTGGTCTTCTGAGAGAAATAATAAATTTAATGAGACAGCTTATGATTCCCACTCCATGTCTTGGGCTAGCTGAATTTAAATATGGAGATTTTATCTTCAATCTGGAAAACAAATATATATCATTGAACTTTAAGCACTTTCTCCGCTGCTAATTTTTATGTTAATTTTCTGTAATCCAACAATTGCAACTAAAATCCTTTCATGTATATAATTTGCAATCTGTCGTGTATTTAACTCACGCTCCTTCATGAGGGTCCTAGGAAACAACGTCACTGGGAGAGAGAATCAGTCTACAGAAAAGATCCTATGAAATGGTACTGATTCCTTAAATTTATGAACTAGGGCCCAAATTCTCAGAAGACATTGCTTCTTCGGAACCACCACAGAAGTTATTACAGAAGCGCTCATTGTTAAACTGAAGATGTGGAACTACAGAGATCTCAACGGGAGCACAGGCAAAGAGATGCAAAGCTCAGTGTTAATGATGACTAACTTAGGAGAAATCAAATGGAATCCATTAGCTTCAGAACCAGCAAAGAAACAACAGTTGGAACAGCCCCATAATTATCTAGGATATTTAAGAGGGTTCTGCATCTCTAGATGTGAATTACCATCCTCTCCAGAGAGCAAGAAGAAAATGCAGTAAGGCAATTTTATAAACATTACGTTTAGATTAATTAATCCTATGATATTAAAACTATTCTGAAAGTTACACTCATAAAGCCATTAACTTACCCTTTTCTTTTCAAAGTGTTTCACTTCTGTTTGGTATTTAAAATAAATTAAATTTTGAAAGGAGAAGAATAGCATGGAGAACATAAAAGTTGAACAATTTAATGATTACTAGACTGGATAGCTGAATTCTGGGAAAGAGCAATAGACAAGAAAGAAAGCTAAACACTTCTAATATCCAGTATTACAAAAAAAATTCTGAAAGGACCATTTTTGGATTCTTTCTTCACAGTCACTACATTTATTTGGAAGGCAAAACCAGGATTAAAAACAAAATATAATAAAATTTTATCTATTGCTTGAGCTAACATCTGTTCTTTAAAGGTAGTTGTAGTTCACACACCAACCTCATAGTTTTCTACCTCTCCATCTTCCACATCCAACTCAAAGCTGAAAGCTGGTCCAACTGCCGGTGGCACTGGGAGCATTGATCTACCATGAGAGCAAACAAGGATAAGGTTCAGCATCTTGCTGAAGGAAAGCACAGAAACATCTGGCAGAGGTAAAGTAACCTTTCTGATGCCTCTCAAACCAACATGTTCTCAGAACTGGCAAAAATGTTATGTTTGAAATCAAGAACAGACATTTGAAGTGAAAGAGTCACAGGAAAAAGCTTTTTCTGACATTGGGAACGCTGACTTTTTAACTGCATGCGCGTTTCACTCAGTACTTTTAACCAACAATAATCTAATTATCACAGACCATGGAGACCAAAAACTGGCAAAAAAATTGAAAAAAATTCTGGTTTTAAACATGTTTTATTTCTTTAAGTGGATAAAAGACCATCAAAGAGGAATGCTAAGTTCATTTAGATCTCCAACATAAAAGTCTTGCAACTTCTGCAAGCCTAAAACACACAGTGAAGATAAATAGGATTTGCTACCAGACTAACTTCCATCCTGAAAGCAAGCACAAATTCACTTTCTCATGTACTGTGATGTTGGTTAAAGCAGAATCCTTTCAGACTGAGAGATCAGAGAGATGTTTTTCTGGTTGTATATTAGTATGTCTTTTTACCCTCCTAGGTAGTACAATGGGTCAAAACTTCATCCACAGACATGGAAAACACAAATTCAAAGCACTAATACAGTAGAATCAGGAATTACTGTGCCACATCATGTTCTCAATGAATAGGCAAGAAGCTATGACTTTATTTTCAGACTGCAAGATGAAAAGTTGAACAACTTTGCTGAATCAGTTTTCTGGTGCCATTTTCATGCTACGTCTGAAATTGCACAGAGAGAATCTACAGATCTGGCGTCTTGGTTATTTCCTTGTCAACGTCACCTTTGCCACCAGAAACTTAATCTTTGTTTTCCAAACATTTAAATCTTACTTCCAATATAGAACACAGAAGACTAATACATCTCATGTGACAGACCCAAACTCTCTTCCAAAGAGTCTACTGTAACACACTACAGATAATTCCTAAACATTAATTGTCCCACATCTTTTCCAGAAACAGATAATCAGAGGCAGAACAGAAATATGGCAACTGTGATAGAGCAGCACTTCAGCCAATGAAGAGTAACACATCACAGAAGTTCCCACTCTTGTGATTTATAAATAAGAACCAAACCAAATTAATTTATTCCATAAGTGAAGACTCCTACAACTTGATCCTACAGTGTAACTATGCCTCTGTAAGAGTACCATAGAACTATGATTTAAAATCTGTTGAAGATTTTACCAAGAGTTCAGAAACAAGAGGCTAACTGTGCCTCAAAATACCTACAAAACTACACTGGACAAAAACTATTTACTTGTATTTTTCCTTGCTCAGTGGTGTAGGTTATTCAAAATAGGCTGAAAAGTTTACACAGAAATGGAAGTTTTCCTCTGAAACAGAGGTGAAATATGAGTGGTCTCTGGTAGAGTCCAACCATAAAAAGTGCCAAGATGCTTGCTGACTTCTTAATAGCCTATATGGAAGCAAATGTACTTTTCACTTACAGCACATAAGGTAATAGGCTGGGGTGGTAAGGGTGTGGTGGTATTGGCTGCTGTGATCGGTATCTGCTGCGCCCTGTGAGTCTTCGAGGCATAAAAGGTGGGTAAGGCTGCAAGAAAGAAGAAAATAAGCTTCAACTGAAACTTGTGGAACTGGAACTTGTGTCCAGTTTTGGGCTCCCCAGCACAAGACAGACATGGACATACTGGAGAGAGTCCAGCAAAGGGTCACTAAGATGGGACTGGAGCATCTCACGTGTGTGAAAAGGCTGAGACAGCTGAGCCTGTTCAGCCTGGAGAAGAGAAGGCTCCGGGGGATCCTATCAATGTATATAAATACCTGAAGGGAGGGTGCAAAGAAGATGGAGCCAGGCTCTTTTCAGTGGTGCCCAGTGGCAGGACCAGAGACATTGGGCACAGACTGAAACACAGTAGGCTCTGTCTGAACATCAGGAAACACTTCTTTAATCTGAGGGTGACTGGACACTGGCACAGGTTGCCTAGGGAGATGGTGGAGTCTCCCTTTCTGGAGATACTCAAAAGCTGGCTGGACATAGTCCTGGACATCCAGTTTTAGGTGGCTGTGCTTGACCTTTCAACCTTATCCAGTCTGTGAGCCCATGATTCAACATTTTCTATGTTTAATCTCTACCCTCAGTAATGAAATCTACTTTCAATAAATCATTATTTTAAAAATCCACACTCTGCAAAAATCCATAAGAATCTCAGCCTCAATTTGAAATTACTATTCCCATCTATAATATACAATCATACCACTTCAAGTGAGAAAGTGGTAATATACAACAGAAATCCTTACAAGTTCCTGTGTGTTTACTGTTGGTATAGTTTGGGAAACAGGATGTGAATTGCTCACCCTCTTGTAAATAAAAAAGGCTAACGCATTATTATGCAGGCCTATGCATAAGCAGTTGAGTAAAGAAGCCCTTAAAAACTCATTAAAATGAGAATTTAAAAAAAAATCTGTTTAAAAAACCTCTAACATTTAAGCAATGATATATATTTACATTTAGGCTTAAAGGCTTGAAGTCTTTCAGGTGTATGTGGGAGGTTTAATCACTATAATTTCTGCAGCTGGACAACACAGAGAGACATTCATGCCCAAAGTTTCAATGCATTCATTCCATGGATAAATCAAGGCACTTTTTGACATCTTTTAGTAAAATGTTTTTGTATTTTCTGCAACTGAAATTCATGTGTTCCTACTGAATTCATATTTGAGTGTCTTTAAGACTTTTTTTTTAAACAAAGAACACCTATCTAAGCCTTTACTAACACATTTTTCTTAAATGCTTGAAATCTAAAATCACAGCACCCCAATGACTAACCTAAAATCCCCTAATTTTACATTATATTATAATTACATAAATTATAATTAGATAGCCATACATAAAAATAACATATGAATATAAACACAATGCAAAAGAACCAGGTTCCTTTTGGTTGAAGTCTCAAACAAGATATATCAATTTTACTGCTTTGTGAATTCTGCAATCCAAAAACATAGTTAGAAACTGTTGTGTTCACGGAATGAGAAAGAATCAGAAATGCAGCTATTCTACTGTAATGTTAATGCAAATAAAGCCTTTTAAAGACTTACTATTACTTTATAAAAGGCCACATAGTTACTTGTAATATGTCTCTATTCTACTCCTTAGCAATAAACAACACAGAGCTGAGGCATCAGAGAGGACAAATGCTACAATCTGCAGAAAATGGTATTATGTTCCCTATCTACTTTAACAACCAAACTTAAAAATTAAGGAAGTCTGACTCCAAGCAAAACATGTATGATTAGACTGACTCATCTAACAAGCATACTGAATAAAATACTATCAGTTTATGGAAACTTTCAAGAGTCCTGGACTCCAGAGTGTCTCATACTGCCTGAAAACTTCATTCAAAATCAGTACACTTTTAAATTAGGAGTAAGTTGATCACTTTTTGAAATGATTGACATTAATGTGAACCTTCCTAAAAACTGCAGCAAGCATTTGACTAGGCTCTGTGATTTCAAGGAGACTCAGTAAAGACAAGGTATCTGCATATTCCGCAGCTGCAGGGCCTGAAATTTAATTATTATTTAAAATTTAAAAAACAATATGCCCCTAAAACCACTGACAACTTCATGCACATGTCAAACAATAAAAAATTTCAGCATCTATTCTTGGGATCTAGTTTTTTCTCCCAGCATCACACAGGCAGGAGAGAGGGTATTTTAGTTTTTTTTTTTAAAAAGTGACCCGCATGAAACAACCACAACAACAACAACAAAACCCTGACCCATTTCAGGACTAATATAATTGCAGATTGAAGAGCATGACAAAGATCTTAGAAGTAGCATCACTGAACACACCACAGAAGCACACAATTCAACAAAATTCAACACATATTTTATCCTGCACCACTTTAAACTTTATTTTGTGCCGCTGTAGTTGAACTGCCTGTCAATCCCCTGAAAGCTGACTTATATCCAGCTTTATAACATGGCTATATTTCTAATATACGATGTGGTCTAAATTATGGAAGCACTCTACAACTGCTTAAAGAGAAAAACTGCTTTTAAAGCATTCTGGCATTCCTGAGCTGTGGAAACTCAACATGATGAAGAATTAACTAAAAGAAACAATGTTTTTTTCTAAACTGTACTAACCAATTCTTGCAACAGAAGTCCTGGACTATGTGACAACATGGAAGTTTTCTAAGTAAATCCTGCTGCACTCTGCAGATAATGTTACTGGAAATAATTTGCTGGTGTCATTAAATTACCCTTGACTTGATTAACACAAGCTTAAAAAAAATACCACAGTATGCAGCTATTCCAACAATGGAATATGACTGTGAAAGTGTGACTTTTCTACCAAATGTACTACAGAATAAGGATCAAGAATGCTAATGCAGTATGAAAGAGAATGTAGCATAGAAAACAATACTTACTACCCCAAATGACACCTCCTGGTGTAATGGATCATGGGCTAAGAACTGAAGCGGAGCTGAGGGAGGCAACGTTGGTGGATGGGCTGAGGGAGGGTATGTAAAACCTCCTACAGGAAGATGTTCTCCAAGCAATTCTACATCATTTTCTATCCTTTGAAGTGGCTACAAAAAAAAACAGAGATAGCCTTTGTTGCAATAATAGAGATGAAATCTTTTCCCCAGTAAAGAACTGCAGTCCCAGCTATATATTCTGTGCTGCTGTGATCAATTTTATAGTAACTCCGTGAACAACTCCTAGGTCATTAAAACTAACCAAAAAAAGCAAAGACAACACTACATTTGATATAAATTCACCTTTTCCAGATAGCCATGCTTATAGATCAGGAATTTATGTGATCTAGGAAATACAGGAGTGACTGCAATTTCCTGTATCTTGCATTTTTCAGGGCAAATATTTACTCTCCTTCTTGTCAGGCTGCTCTAACTGTAAAATATGCTAGACAAGACCATAAACAAGAACTGAGATTGTGCCAGAAAAACTGAAAAGTAGAGTGAAATCATGGTGGTTCCAGTAGATGAAACTGATAATGACATCCAGAAAGTAAGCAGAGACTTTCCTAGGAGGGTCATGCAAGCAGTCCTAACAAGTAGTCCTGAGGTTTTAGAACCATGAGATTCCAGAAAAGTTTTGTTTCTAGTCAAATCTATTACATCAGTCAGGTCCAAAAGTGGCCAAGAAACAACCAGGAATTCTCACTGTTTCATAAATCCATAATTTTCTGTAACTGACACTGAATTCCACCACTTCAAGAAATTCAGTTAAGAAAGCCACCTTTCTTGGAACCAAAGGAATATTCTGTTTTCCTGCTACACACAACAAACAAGATATTCTTAAATCACTATGATACAAGCTTTTTGGCAGAACTGAAAGCTGACAGGCAAGTCTAGTTAGGAAACTAAGTAAGCAATTTGAGCTGAAACCTGAGTCCATACATTTTCTAAAGCTAAGTCATGTAAAGATTTCTACCATAAAAAACCACTTTGTTAGAATGATGGAAACTGTTCTCCCATCACTGTAATGAAGTGATTTCAATCCTATCCACACTGGAGATATGGCATGAAGGAGTCTCAGCAGTGTTTTCAACAATAAAGTTATATTCTATTTCTGTGTTACTGAAATATCTGCATCTTCTACTCAGCAGGGCAAACAAATGGACAAGTACTCAGATAACCACACAGATAGAGTGGTAGGCCAGAACTACAAAACCTGATTTCCCCCTAAATCTAAAACAGGGTCACATTTTCCCATGTCTGCATAGTCTGTTTCACTAAGGTAAATCTGCTTAAGAGACAATATTAATAACTTTCCTAAGTGTAAAGAAAATACACAGTCCTAGGAAAAGGACTGGTCATTTAAAAATTAATCAGGAAGCAATCCAAAAGAAACATGCAATTAAAGCAACACTGTGCTTTTTTCTCTGCTAAGCTTTTCTCCGAGATGCCTACTATATGCTTATACAACCTCTTCCAGATTCTATTCTGCCTCCTGGGAAAGAAATACCGGATGGTGAAGGAAATACCCATCCTTCTGAGAAGTAAAAGCCTATGGAGAAACAGCACAGACAATGATGAAATCTGAAGTGACACAGTGCAGAACTATTTTTTCATTTTCATACCAAGCAGGTATTTCAACAATTAGAAGGAAAATCCTTGTTTTCTCACTCAGGTGTCAGTACTATGTGCACATCCAGCCCACCAGTTCTACTGAGGGTGGAGTAAGAAGCATTACTTACCGACCGTGACTGCTGTGCTTGGAAAGGAACAAACTGTCCTGGAGGAGGTAAGTGAGGAGGGTGGTGTGTAGAGATATGAGGAGGATGCAAAAGAAATGGGTCACTAGAAATGAGGGGTGGAAATGCTGCATATGGTACAGGTAGGTGCTGGACTGAGCACGCCTGAAGCATCTGAAATAAAATGAAAACAATACATTTTTGGAGTGTACACATTCCCTATACAGTGTTCCATACTCTATGCATTTATTATGGAAAGACATAATTGCAACATAACAGTTATTTAGCCTTGTTGAAAAAGCCTCCAAAATACACATAAATAATAACACATTCAAATACCCAAGGAACAGTGATTACTACAGAACAGGCTCTAGGAAGTAGGAGTGTGACATCTGCTATGAACTGCTCATGAGGTCACCAGGAGTCTGGATCTTCAATACTCCAGGATTAGACAGGCTCCTAAGTTATGAGCAGACACCGTTATCCTAGTTAATTTTACTTTTCCTCCATATCATCATTAAAACAACATGCCAAAGCAATGGTCTTGCAACCACTTTAAGCTCCAGATGCAGGTGAGGGACTCCACTGTCAGATCGTGCCTAAAGACCTCTGCTGCCTCATATACCATGAATAATTCCTACAGTCCGCTCAGTTTTGCACTTTTGGGTGAGTTCTATACTCTAGAAGTAGCTCCTTAGTGACAGATACTACAGGAAATAGCTCTTTTTCTCGCCTTCTTTAAATTCCTGACACAAAAGCAACTTTAGGCACTAATGTTTGAACACTAAAATGATGCAGGCACTGCAGGGGAACAGCAATGTGCTTTGTGGCATTGTTCAGTTTTACTTCCACCTTTGGAGGAAGCAAGGAACTTGCATTCTCTTTTTTGTTGCACTTTGATCCATTATGAGAGCATCAGACATTTCTTTTACACTTTTAACAATTACAAGACCACTTAATTAAGATATTAATTATCCAGTATTGAAAAGAAAGACCATCCAGTTTTGAGCTCTCACTTTTTTTTTTCTTATTGGTAATGTCACACAGCATACACTCATATATTGATTATAATAGCATAGAATAATAAAAGGAATTAATTTAAAATTGTATTTCTGTAGTGGAGGAAACTATCATCTCAATTTGCTATGATCATGACCAAACATAAAACTCCAAATACACCAAAACACTAGTAGATTAATTTGATCCAGCTCCTATTTTTAATTTAAATGCTGACTGGTTCTTTTCCCTCAGTTACTACATAATTTTTTCTAAAAAAACAAAACAAAACAAAAAATCATTAACAGTGTTTATATTATGTTTATAATAAATTTTTATTTTATTTTACTAAATTGAAAACTGTCCTCTGAAATAGCTGAAGATAAATTTGCAGGTAGAACACCTCACAGTCTTTTTCAGAACATGAGATTCTTTGGGAAACACTGAAATACCATTCTACATGGTAAAGATTACCATAGCTGCTATATGTTTGGAAATGTTTGACTTGTGCTATGCTTATGTCACTTTTTAAAGTTAGGGCAAATGAGCCCACACTAACTTCCAAGCAGAAAGAAATTAAAATCACATGTTTTTTCATTCAAGCTTTTAAAAAGTTCTTCAGTTTGGAGACACCATAGAATGACCTGGGTTGGAAGGCACCCTAAAGATGATTTTGTTCCAAACCCTCTGCCATGGGCAGGGACACCTTTTACTAGAGCAGGTTACTCAGAGCTTCATCCAACCTGGCCTTGAACACTTTCAAGGATGTGGCATCCATAACTTTTCTGGGCAACCTCTTCCAGTGCCTCACCACCCTCATAGTAAAGAATTCTTTTTCCCAATATATAATTTAAACCAACTAATTTTCTGTTCAAAGACATTCCCCATCTTCTTCTGTCACTACATGCCCTTACCAAAACTCTCTGTCCAGCTTTCTTGTAGGCTCCTTTCAAGTACTGGTGGTTAGGGATCCCCAAGGCCTTCTCTTTTCCAGGCTGAAAAACCAAATTATCTCAGCCTTTCTTTATATGAGAGGCGCTCTATTCCTCTGATCATCTTGGTGTCCCTCCTCTGGACTCACTCCAGCAGTTCCATGTCCTTCCTGTGCTGGGACCCCAGAGCTGGATGCAGGGTTCCAGGTGGGGTCTCACCAGAGCAGAGCAGAGGGACAAAATCCCCTCCCTCCCCTGCTGCCCACGCTGCTTTGGATGCAGCCCAGGACACGTTTGGCTCTCTGGGCTGGGAGTGCCCATGGCTGGGTCATGTCCAGCAGCACCCCCAAGGCCTTCTCACAGGGCTGCTCTCCACCTGCTCAGCCCCAGCCTGTGTTGGTACGACCCAGATGCAGCACTTCGTGTTTGGTCTTGTTAAGCCATGTGAGATTTCACATGGACCCATTTCTTAAGCTTGTCTATGTCCCCCCAGATGCCATCTTGTCCTTTGAAGAACTTTTAAAATGGATGAAGGTATTTAATAAATGGCATTTATTTATTTCATAGTTACATATGCAGTGAGAGAGACAAATATTGTGAAAATAACAAAGGCAATTGGGAAGTTCACAGATGAAGCTGGTGAACAAAGTGACATGCTGGAGTGCATGGGCTACCTTGAGATGTATTTTTAGAGGCTGGAGAAACTTGCTCTCAGGAACTATGAAAAGTTCAAAGGCAAACATGAAGCACTGGAAAAGAGTAACTCAATGGATCAGGACACTCTGAGACTAATTGGCTGCAATCAGATTTTCAGAAGAAAGTGGGGCTGTGGTGGACATATACACAATACCCATAATGTACTCAGTCAAAAAGGCCTATGGCATGTCGGGCTGCATAGCTAAGAAAGTAACTGGTGAAGCCAGTGAAGTGATTCTGCCCTTCCATTCAGAAACTGTGACATCAATCTCAAGTCCTGGGCCCAGTTTTCAGCCTCCAGTGCCAGAGACAATGACAACATGATAAACCAGGTCTTGATGAAAGTCACGATGACCAGTGACTTGGAGAAAACTGCATAAAAGAGGTGGCAGAACTAGACTTGTTCTTCTTTAAAAAGAGAAAACTAAGCAAAAACCTTATCCCTATGTCTAAGTATTTCTGAGAGTGGACAGGAAGACTTCAAGTCCTCCTCAAGAAGCAAAATAAAAGAGCACAATGGGACCAAGATACAACAAAGAAAACTCAAGTAGAAATCCTTCATCGCAAGGACAGTCAAACACTGCAGCAGAAGCTTAGAGGAGTTCTGAAATCTCCATACTTGGAAGTTGGTACTGCAGCAGACAATCTCCAGAATCCCCGCTTAACTTAAAACTATTCCTCAATTTTATGCTTTAACAGAAGAAAGCATGAAGTCTCCCTGCTGAGGCTACGGAAACTGAACTGTTTATATTCACCTGTACTGGATCTATTCTCTCAACACACTTGATCAACTGCTGAACATTCAAAACAAAAACCAGAGCTTTACTCCTATATGTATTAAAAGGACAGCTGCATTGTTGAATAACAATACATTTTATGAACTGCACAGATAATATATTTATTCAAAACATAGGGTAAGATTATTAGTATCATTTGGATGGATTTCTCTAAGTCCCAATACAGTTTCAGATTTTTCTCTGTTGTTTCTTTAGGATGTGTCACTTTTTACCTTGCTGAATTTACTATGAAAATATTGTTCCAGTCTCTGAGTACTTATTCTGAGATTGCTTTGTTCCACTAACACCACCACTAAACCAAAGAAAAAGGCTGTCTCTCATACTGCCTCAGGGATACACACCAGCTTATGTAACACACTTTCACCAATTTGATGGGTAAGGGGAACTGATTCTCACAAATACCCCAGAGTTGCTGGCAGCATGCTGCAGACATTCGGATAAATGGTACATGGGCATGATAAATGCAAATTACACTTATTTTTCAAATGAGCAGCCTGAAGAAATAGATGGGTCATATCAAGGGTTTTGTTTCAGTGCCACAAAGGTTTATTCATGTCACAGAATGCACCACAGGAAAAGCAAAGCTACATACTGCTGGCAGAGACCAACATTATACCAACCTCAAAAGTGTTCAATAGACCCTGTATACAGTACCATGTATGACATTATAAATTTATACTAGAAAAATAGATTGAAGCTGGTGTAGTTAGAGAGACCCACTTACTGGGGGAGGCACACTGCAAACTGGAAGGTGCTGGCCACTGAAAACCACTGAGCACCCTGGGACCTGCTGCGTGCTGCAGGCTGGAATGTGCTGGCCTGTGCAAAGTGGTATCCCATGAGGAGCCACAGTTGTCACTGTGTATGAAACAGGAACTGTGCCCTGGTGGATCTGCAGCAAAAGGAAAAGAAAATATATTTAATAACTTATTGCAAAGCCTTAACACTGTTGTACAGCACAGTAAGATAACAAGCTTTTACTTACAGATCAGAAAAGTAATATATTCACAAAGAAAGTGTAAAAGGAGGCACACGATTGTAATTTCTGTTCATTAAAATGTTTTCATCAATGGAATATTTATTAATCAGAATTTCTGGGTAAGAGGGATCTCTCAGCTAAACCTGTTAAAAAGTCAGTGGCACTGTTCAGCCAGACTCGTCATGAACTTACAGCATAAAACAAAATCATTATCTGATCACTAGCAGAAGTGGTGTTAAAAATATAAGTTTGTTAGACTGCTAGAATGGCATTGGCTTCCATCCTTTCACTTGGCCACAAATGCAAGTATTTCCCTGCTTAGAACTGCTCTGCACACATAGTATGACACCAGTGCTATGCAACTGCACTGAATGCAAACCAGCTTTTAAGCACAGATGTTACAGCTGCATTCTGTGCACATGCAGCTTCCAATGTAGACATCCACGTAGCCAGGTCTATTCATGGCTATGTAGCAACTAGTGTACTTGTGCTGTGGCCTGTTCATTTAGTAGACAACAACAAAGGTTACCTCAACAGGATCACAGAATCATTTAGGCTAAAAGACCCCTAAGTTTATCAAGTCCAACCATTAATCCAGCACTGCCACCCTAAATCACATCTGTCATTGCCACACCTATGTGTTTTTTGAATAGCTGCAGGCATGGTGACTCCACCACTTCCCTGGGCAACCAGTTGCAATGCCTGACAATCCTTTCCATAATTTTTCCTAATATCCAATCTAAACTATGCTTGTGCAATTTCTTGTTCTGTCACTTGCTACTTGGGAAACCAATGCCCACCACGTTATAACCTCCCTATTACCCTTCAGGTAATGGTAGAGAATGGTAAGGTCCTCCCAGAGCCTCCTTTTCTCCAGGCTAAGCACACCCAGCTCCCTCAGCTGCTCCTCATGTGATTTGTGCTCCAGACCAAACCAGTTCCATTGCTCTTCCAAGAACATACTCCATCAACGCAATGTCCTTGCAGTGAGAGGCCCAAAACTTCTTTTACAGGTCCTCAGTTGCATAATTCTAAACAAAGTGCTGTCACAGAGATCAATTACTTACTATCTGGACCAACTACATATAGAATTTTTTCATACAATTTATGGAGGAGTTGATTACGCTTGAAGGGTTAATTTAGATATGCAACAAAACTATAATGAGTTCTGCTGTCATATAGACAACCAACTATAGGCAATGTGAATTCTTCCTCTAAATAATACATTTTAACTATCTAATGACTCCTAAGCTAAGGTAAGGTATTTCACGTGAAACAGAATACATAATTAATAAGTATCATAGCATACCTTTATCGCAGGAAACTAATTACAAAAGCAAAATAACTTCACTTCAAAGGTTTAAGACAGAGACACAGAGAAACATACCAGTTCATGCATTGACAAATTGTTAAGTACGAACTGTTAAGTATCAATCTTCTTCACTAAAAGTATGGACTTTTTGAGTTTTTTTTCCACTGTCTACAGCAATGCTTCATACACATAATATGCAACAAAAACCACCACTCTGTAAGAAGTCAAATAGAATTTAGTGCTCTGTGACTTCACTGTCAACTACGAGATGAGGTAAATTACTTGGTGAGGAGAGGGATCTTGAAGACCGAGGGAAAACCCCCCAAAACCAACCACCACATCTTGAACAGCCTTCCGTGCTCTGAAAATTTTACCTGATCATGAATGTCAACCATCACTGCATTCTGCTGTGGTGGGTGAGCAGCTGGGTGCAACATACGAGGAGATACATTCGGTGGGCGAAAGGCTCGAGGCTCTTCTATTGCTTGCTGCTGTCCATAGGAGAGATGGTGATAGTTTTCATCCTGGCTAATAGAATTATGTCTAGACAAACGATCTCTCCTTGTTCTCTGACGTCGAACAGGAGGACTGGAAATGCATTAGAAAAATTAGCGGTTATATAAATGACACAAATTCTTTTTAATAACTAAAACATCAAGAAAATAAAATATCAAGGAATTTTTTAAACTGGAAAATTTTCCTGGAACAAATTTATTAGATTGGAATAAAACTTTTTTACTGACAGAACTGCTAGAATCCTTATAAATGACACTTTTTTCAGTATGGAAATACTTAACAGAGCATAGCTTAATGCTGTTAGGGAAACCAAGAGAAGAACTCCTATGCAAATATTACTGTGTTAAAAAAATGACACTTGGATTGCCACAGCAGTGGTCAAAAGTCAAGATAGCAATCTTCACAACATTCCCATGCCTTTATCTAGGTAAAAATCCTTCATTAAATGATCACAGATTTCCCCAGGGTCTTTGTTTCAACCACACCACAGATGATTGCTTGCTTAGTGACAGCAGACAAAACAGTAGACTTCTCTGAAGTAACAAACTAATTTTTCAACTCTCACATGTTCACTACATAACTGAGTGCATTCTAAGATTCTTTCCAGAAGATCCCAGGGAATTATGATTGTGCTATTGTTTCTTTTTCAGAGTGAAGAACATCTGTAGATAAATTTAGATCAGAGCATATACCTCTTTTGAGCAACTGATCTACAGGTGTAGGATTTGATTATGTATTCTTATATAATGGTGTGTATGTTCTGAGCAAAGCTGCAGACCTTGAGTCAGAACTTCTAGAAATCAGAGACCACTGGCTCAGGTTCAGCACTCAAAAAATGGTGCAAACAAATGTGATAAACTTACTATGAGAAGTCTTGAACAAGTCACTTCTCATTTATTTGGAAGGGGAAAGCACTGAAAGCACAAAATGATCTTGCAGTACTTTCAGCACATGCCTTCTGATCTCTACAACACACTCAAGTTACAGGTCCCAGAAGCAACAGCAAATTAAAGCTACACAGGGTGAAACCGTTTCCCATTTATTGAAACAGGCTAAAGGACCCAAACTGCAGAGAAGAGACAAAAAGGATCTGTGATCATTATTAGAACATGTAGTCTCCAACACTGCATGGAACAGAACTTTTGCTATTACCAAATAAAAATTAAATAAACCTCCAAGATGTTGGCAAATCCTAGATAATTCTCAGGTTGAGTCTAACTTTTGTGCTGCATAGAACAGACATACTCAGGGGAAGTGAGACCACATCACCAGCTACCCAGATGCTACTGTGAGCACATGATACACTGTCGCAAGCCAGTACTTGTCTACCCTACCTCACCAGAGACTTAATGACTTCATTGCCTCTCTTAGAACTGAGACAAATTCTCAACAGGTCAGACAGAAGGCATAAGGCCAGGATGTATGTAACACAGCAAAGAAAAACCCCAAAATCTAAGAATGCATAGCCACCTTAATTTTTATAAACCACATAGCAGAACATACAAGCTGTGTTTCCTTCTAACCACTGAGAACCTAAATTTAAGTTCTTACTAATATATTTTATCTTAAATCCAGTTTTCTTTCCCGAAGTTTTTGCTGCACTCTGTATTGCTTTATAATATGATATAAGTGCTACATTCTCCTTAGGTAAAATTAGCATATATAACTTTTAAGCACAGAACTAGTAATGCAGATGTTTTACTGTTTGGAGTACTCAGGTTGTTTTAAATTTCCTATTTCCTGCAATGAAAAAGAAATGGTCTGAACATTTTAACATAAAAATGCCTATGTGAGGATTTTTCTTTGGAAAAGCTCCAAAAATATAGAAAAGTTACAAAATACAGCACCAGTGCTTCAGAACAGAAATTATCTTAATTGCCACCAGTACTTCAACAAGGTGGCTTCTTAGACAAGGTTGTTCTCATAAAACTAGTCTTGCCTCTGTCTTGGTTAAAAGGCCTGGTTTTAGTTTTCTATGAACCCAGAATTATGGAAAAAGCCAACAAGGACTGGCAAAACTCCTGGAATGTCTTTTTAAATGAATGAAGTATCATCCTCTGGTAAAAAGCAAAGCTAGATTTTTTTTCCTGTGCAGAATTGTAAACAAACTATCCTTTCAGTCAGCAAAATTCAGAGCATCTGGGTACATAATCAGTTTCTGAATTATTGGAAATTACTTCAGAATAACTGGCAAGACATGGGTCTAAGCTATTACTGAACTTCAGTAAAGAACTTGTGCTTAAAGACTTCAAAAACAGCCACAAAAAAATCCTCTGTTACTACATGCACAGTATAAACATGGTAAATGCCAGGTTAAAACAAAGAGACAGGATGAAAGTGGTGAAAAAATTGCAGGAATTCCTACCCTCAGGTAAGAACAGCCATCAAAAGGTATCCATAACTGCAGAGTTAGTATGTGCAGATCTTAGTATTTCTAACAAGGGTGATTTCTTTGCAGTAAGACATTCTTGAATCCCTTTAGTTCAGAATTACATTCAAGACAAGGAGGAAAGGAAGCACAGATGAAAGGTAAGGCACAGCAATGGTACAGATCCCCCCATTTCACAATGATTGATAGATAAATTGGAATGGACTTCTCTGTTTCACACAGGCATGCATCATGCTTTTACATTCATAATTTGTCTGTACAATATAAAAGTACCTAGACAAAACTAACCTTTCTGCAAATTCACACCAGAAGGCTATCTTTTTCAATGCACTATGTACTTGCTTACAATGAATCAGAATAAAAAATCACAACAAATTAGGGCACTCTTGTTTTAGGCACAGTACAAAATTACTGATACCAAGAGGTAAGGTCCAAATAGTAAGGCAGGTAATGGAAAAAAAAAAAAAAATCCAGGTAATAAAAAACGCCAAGACAAACTGTCCTGACCAACAGGAGTCAACTGATAGGATGAAAGAGTTAATGCTGATGACACTGGGGCAGCAATGCCCACACTAGACACATTTCAAATGTATTGCCTGCACTTGCCCTAGCTTGTTTCCTTGAGTTCAATGACCATTTGCAGCTGGAGTGCACTTTTCATCTTATCTTAACCTGCAAACCTGGTGAACTCTGAAACCATCCTGCAATGAGAAGAGAAAACAAAGCCGGGAAAACAAAAAATTTGCTTCAAAGCATAGGCATAACCTCATTTAAAGCATTAATAACAGATTCACTTATAATTATCTTAAGGAATCAAGCTTTTGATCCATGAGAATGGCTATTAGTTCTGGTATGACTCCAGAGCACTCTGAAGACTCAGAAAGACTCCTACAAAACAAGAAGCATGTGTGTATTGTTCTGCCTAAAAATCCTGGTTCCCCAATGGGTTAAAAAATGCTTCGACTCAAATGCAGGGAAACAAAGTACTGACACATTCAAATGTCTCTGATTTGTGTTAGAAAGACTTGTGTTATTACCCAGGAGCAGGTGAGCTGGCCATAGAAAGAGTAATGTTTGTGTCCATAAAGCTGCAGCCAACCTAACAGCTCCTGCCAAACTGAAGATGACTTTCTAATGGAATGTCTCCCTGTTTACAAATGGTTTACTTGCAAAACCACAGGCTACTACCTCGGTAGCACTTGACTGCAACTGAATATCAAGATACTTGTCCCATGCACATTCACCCCTTACACATTTCCATTTTTATCCTCCATCCCAAAGTATACCCAACCTGTCTAGATTCTGCTATCTAGCATTTAGCTTGTTAAGCATGCTGTTTAACTTTGTGGACGTTAATGCACATTGCACAGAAATTTGTGTAAGTTGACTGGACACCAAACAAAAATGACTGAATGCACATACTCTAGGCATCTCAGTTCAAAACATTTGAGGTCAAGATCATTTTGTGGGACAAATACCCCTAACAGAGCATCCTTGTACCAAACTACATAAAAGGTATGATCTTTTGTCTTCACAACAACCCTTTTAAATTCACAATTTAACCTTTTTCCTAAATCTGACGATCTGCATTTAGAGCTGCGTATTTACTGACTGAAAGCTTTCAAATTCATTAAGCTGAAGCAAAGATACAAAATTAGCATGCTCTAAACTCTCTTGCTTCAAAACTACTGGCTGATCACTGCTGACAAATTTGATTTGTGGGATCTGAAGAAAACTAGCTACATATACCTTAAGCCTAAAATTCTTATTAATGACAAAGGATAGATACTTTTTTTTATTTTTAGTACAAACCAAGCTAAAACATTTCATAGAAGCAAACAGAGACAGTGTGTTTTAACTTGCATATGATGACTCAGTATATTTGAGGCAGAATGTGAGGCAATGAAAGCTTCTGTTCTGGGTAATTAGTATAACTAGAACAGCAAAAAATCTGTTGGTTTATGTTTTGCTAGAGTATCATCCATCCAGGCCCCAGTTCCAACATCTCTCTTCCATGACCACTGGAACTTACTCCAAAATCTCTGCTTTGAGAGAAGTTAATGAACCACAAGGTAAAACCAACATGAAAATCTAATTACTATTACAGGTGAATCACCCACCTCAGCAAACGTTTGACACTATGCTAACCTCCTCATCTCCCTAGCTGGTATCACTCATCTTTATTTTGATTGGTTTTAAGTACAAAAGTAATTGTGACTGTAATGAAAATCATGGTATTACATGAGTAACACTTAACACTTTTTAAAGTACCCTGATAAGAGATTTTTCCTTGAGCTTTTCTACATGCTTTTTGCCTCAGTGCAGAGTAATAAAGAATTAGGTTCAGAATAAAACATGGAGCACTCTTTTCCTCAAGCTGACTTTTCACACAAATTACAAGATGATGCACAAGCCTGAATTACTTCCAGTAACTTTTTAGTCACAACTACATTATCTTACTGTTCAAAGGAAATGTTAACATGTCTACCATGTGCAATCTAATCAGTGCCGCCCAAAACATACCTTCCTTGATCTAAAATCAGAAAGACTAAAAACTTGTTTCCCAAGCTACACTTGGGGCTTGCTTACCTCCTCCTGTTTCGTGCAGGTGTGTTGCATCGTTCCCCTGAGAAGTGGTGTTGGTTGGGTCGGGTCAAAGGAGGCTGCCTATTTGATGTCATCTCCCATGGTCGCATTGGTGGTGATGGGGCTGGTGATGCTGCTGTGTAGTCAAAGACTGAATGGGAAAGGCGTTGTCGCTTGGGACTAGGACTGTCTTCGCTCTACACCAGTGCAAAGAAAACCAAAACAAAACAGAAACAAAACCCACCTCCAAATGAGTGAATTAAAATCCATACTTCAGCACTGCTTTGCACCTAGCATTTAGGAGTGACTCATTAAAGACTGAAGACTTAAACAACAAGAAATTTAGCACCTGCAAGTATTCACCTTTATGTTGTGCTTATAAACACAGATTTTTAATGGTTCCCTAACCCCTGGAAGCATTATTATTTAAATTATACTTTAGCAGCACTAAAATATAAAAACTCCAACATCCATGCAAAATTAAAACTCTATCCAAAAAGAGTAACATGAAGAAAATAAGGCATCACCTATTTTACATTACTCCTGCCTTAGCACTTACAGGCTACTGAAGCATGGGAAGATGTATAAACAGTCTTCACAGCAGTGGAACCTGTACTAGTCAGGAAGCAGCTGCCACAAAGAGCTTGCTCTCTGCATTGCACCCCCTTCCTATCAGGTTTGTACTTGGCTAATCAGACACAGAGATGCTTTATCCTTCTAATTATTCAGGTAATCGTAACCATTCATACACATAACCAAAAAAAAAAAAAAAAAATCATCAATCTCTGGTTAAGTTTGTCTACTTCATTAAAATTCCACAAGGCCAACAAAGAGCCTGAAGTTTCCAGTGCCATGTTATGTTTTTCACAGTGATGTGAAAGCTATTCATGTCCAAGCAATGTTTTCCCAGTTGGTTATGAGTACAACTACTTTTCACTGTGTGTCCAATGCTATCAAACAATTTAATACAGCTGCCGTTCTTCTCAGAAGTTCACACCAATGCCTATGAAGCCAGCAGCAAATGCAATAAACATCCCTTCACCCCACTATTCTGTCAAAATTAAAACACAACATGCTGATAAAAGGCATGACAACTGAAAACAGAGAAAAGTAGACATCATACTTCAGAGATCACCAACTGAACAAAAGCTGTAAGCAGATGAACTACCACTAGAACCATCCTTGAGTCCAAACATCACATGAACTTCTCTGACAGAATTCCTAGTGCAAACAAACTTGTAGTATTTAGATGCTCTCCACCTTTTCCAGTCACTCCATTTCTCTTTCAGTCCACCACAGCACTATTTCAATTACATTTGCATGAAATTGCAGATAGCTGAAGCACAGAAAACAACTTGTCTGCAATGGCTCTGTGTTCCAGAACTGTCCACTCCCCCTCAATTGCTAGAGGTCTCACTTCAGACATAATTGCAGACTGGACTGTGGACCTCTACTGGCTCTTATCTTTACAGGGGCTAAAATTTTATTTTCTGAACTTAATAAAGTTGCCTCTTGGTAGGTTCCCGACATATAGTTTGTACTCCAGCCTTCTCTCCAGTACAAGGACACTCCTTTTAGGAAGTAGTAGTTTTGTCCACGTATTCAAGAGAAAAAAGGTATTTTCCATCTCTTTGACTTGTGGCCATTTTTTACAAAATTTTGGAGCTTTTCAGTCTCTTGTTTTCAAATATTTTAACACAGACTGTACTTTTTCCCTACTGTATCTTCTCTAAAACAGTCAGCTTCCTTAGGGAACCAACCTAATAATGAATGCATCCGTTTGTTGCTCCATCTCTTTTGAACTCCTCAACCAACTGCACTTTAACTTTTTAGAGAAAAACAGATCAAAAGGCAGGTATGCACCTGATGGTTCATGACAGTAGATGTCCAGGTAAAGGGTGACTGTTCCAGCTGCTTGCCCTGAGAAGCTCAACGCCAAAAAAACTGGAAGAGATAGCCAGTAAGTGCCTTGAGAGCACAGCTTCTGTGAAAACATGTATTTTATTAGACTTCAGAGAACACTGCCAAAGGACAAATCTTAAAGGAACTATACTACAAGAGTCAGAGAAGGATGATTTGTGGCCCAACTTTTTACACCATGATGACTAAGCCTATTCAAAGAGAAAGACCAGAAAAATGCTGGTAAATTAGGTGTGCTAGGATTTTGTGAGTGTGAAAGAAAAGGTCAAAAGGAGGAAGAAAAGACTGGATTTAGTGAAGCTAAAGGCAGAGGACAAAACCTTGAAAGAATACAATAACCACTCCTGTCCTAATACAATCTACACATGCCTTTGGCTGGGGATCTCCCGCTGCTACTGCCCTAATTTAAATGTGACACCCTTCCCAAGCATTAACACTAATATACCCTGCCCCATAGAAAGCAGTCTTTTTTCTTTTTTTTTTCTTTTCACTTTGGAAAAAGGAGTTCTTCTATTGTTGTTATTATTATTATTATGAGTATTGTTAATATTATTATTCTTTTCCTTTTGCATCAGGAGTGCCCCACTTCAAAGACCGTGAAGATGCAAACTGCTAAGTAGTTTGCCTTCATCATTACTCCAGATTACTGTCACAGCTATTTCAAACTCCTTAAGTGCTAACTGCCCTCTGCAGTTAGCAGCAGTAATTTTACTCAAAGTTGTTTCCCATTAGAAAGAAAATAAAGGTAAATTTTTTTTTGGAACTACATGTACAGAGATTTTAAATGCAATTGTGTCTTCTTCTGAACTGAAAAAGAAGTAACCTAAAGCTAAGTTCAACTTATTTGCAAACAGATGTTATAAAAAACCCAAATACAAACCTAATTAATTGGAGATGTGGTGTTTTATCTTAGTTTTTATTAAGAAACCAATTATCGTGTGGTAATTGTATCAAGTGAATACTAGCATGCAGGAAAGTATAAGGAGCTAGTAAGAGACACATATCCCGTATAATTTTGTTTTAATGTTATTTTCAATCAGCATGTAGAATAACTATATCTTGACAGCATGTTTTTGCAGTCTACATTATTACTGGTCAGTAAGTTCAGTAGTTTATTTATGGAATATGATACTTTACACAATGACAAGAGCTCTCCAAATCCCAAATCACTCTTACTGTTTCTCGTTAGTACTCAAAATATTTTCTGGGACTACTGCCACTTTTCTCAGCCATACACCATGTATTTTTCTCATGTCCAACAGGCAACAAGAACAGACTGGATGGCAGATATCAAGAACACTCTACCTAGCTTTTAAACAAGATAAACTCGCTGCCTGTCTTTAAAAAACACTGAACCAAAAGAGCACGATGAACAGATTACTTCATATTTAAAGGAAGTAGTATCAGGACAAAGTCATCAGATTGTTACTAGTAAAAGAAGCAGAGTATGTCAGGCTATTAAAACCTACAATCTCACCCCTGAAAGTCAGCATTTCACTGACACTCCTAAAAGTTATCATTTCACTGACATACATAGTACCATTTTGTCTAATTCTTATCTGTATACCCCATCAACCCTCTTAAGTGTAAGGGTAACCAAGGTGAATAAGAAGTATGCCTATTTGTAAAACACCCTTCAGAAGTGTTTGTTCTATTTCCGTATATGTTTCTTGTGGTAATGTTCTCTTTGAAGGCTTTTTCAATTTTTTGGGAAAAAGTAGATCTTTTCACCAGGACAGCACCCTTTGAGGTGTGTCTTTTTCACTGTCCTTTCCAGTAAAATTATAAATACTGCATCTACACTCTGATTATTAATCATCACAGAAGGGAATTACTATCAAAGCAATTCCTGCAAATATCTGAAAATCAGTTTCCTCTCCAAATCGCTATATATTTCCACCTAATGATCCTATGAAACACAAAAAACTTCTCCATACTCTCCATCTCAAATCAGAGAATAAACTACACCTATCCTGCAGCCCACAAAATACCTACATTTAGAAGTAAACTAATACTTCAAGATTATTCTCATGCATAGCCCACAGAAGGCTTTACACAAGGACAATCTGATGGGTATACTCCATTAAACCCTACCAGGCTGAGATGAAATAAATGAGCTGCATGTTTCCTCTTCACAAGTACATACTGAAAAGGAAATTATTTTTCCCCATGATACAAGTTGGTAAACATCAACATTTCTAAGCATTTTCAAATTTAACTTTAGGCATCTAATGGGCTAGTGCACTCAGTACTCTGCATATCCCATCTGCTCCAACAATTCTAACAACTGTAATTTGAATTACATTTCAACATTTCTGTTAAGGTCTGATTGTACCTACAGTAACAGTATGTTCTTGGGCTGAACAGTTACATCCAAATGAACTGTAAGTACGTTTTTTGGCCTCGGCTGAGTAAGCTCTGGAAGAACTGTACCCCACAGCCCTAAAGACTGTGAAAGACAAGGGAAATCACTCATGCAATGGGATGAAGCCACTGCAGGCCAGACGGCTTTGTAAACATTACTGCCTTCTTCCATCTCTTCCACAGAAAGCAGCAGCAGAAGTTTAACTTAGGTGTGGCATTACAAGGTAGAGTTTACAAGTTCACACAAGTCCCCTGTAGCTGGCACTATAGATACAAAATCTGCAGGAAGTCAACAAAGTAATTCAGATAGCTACAGCCCCTCCAGCTCCAGCCACCAAGAGACTCATCCACTTCCACCACAGGCACTGCAAACCTGTTGATGCAAATATCTCCAGTGAGAATCCAGTTGCTGGCCTAGTTTCTACTCAAGCTGGTCTCAGCTAGCCCCTCACACACATGGTATAGCAAGTGACATTACATGGAGAGACAGTTAAGAAAAGATCTAATAAAACAGGAGAGACTGCAGGGATGAGGCACAGAGCTCAGCCAGAAAAGCATACTACAGTTTACCTGTATCAGCCCTTTTTCTGTCTGGCCCTGTTTTGTCCCTTTCCCAACTCTCCTCTCTTGCAAATCACCTTCTCAGATGGCATAGTCTCACTGACCTGCCCTAACATCCTGGACCCTCAGGTTTGCATCCTTATCAGTAACAGAATTCTTTATTCACGTGCATTTTTCTGACAGCTCATCAGTTAGTGTGAGAGACAAGGTTTTGTTTCTTGTCCCTGTCTCCATGAAGTTTGCTTGGCAGGTTTGTGTCTCTCTCCATATCTTGTTTATGGTTTCCTCCTTTCCCTTATAATGCCATTTGGTGAGGTCTACAATCAAATAATCTCCCTGAAATAAACATTCTTACAATTCCAAACACCCTCTTCAATCAGTAACGGATCAGGTTTTTCTGCCTCCCTCATTTTTTGGTTAAACAGATTTGTACCTCAAAATGTTCCTATCTATTACAGCTTTTTATTCCTTGACCAGACACAACTTACACAAGCTGATGGTCTCTCCTTCCACATTCCTTTACATATCACAAAATCCTTTCACAAACAACATGGAGTACTCTGTCAACTCAGGAAGAGTGAAATGAAGACTGATCATTAAAATAGTAAAAGCTAAGAAGAATATGGGAATAAACAACAGCCCTTTACCCTTGTCCTAAACAAGAATATTTAATGAAAATGCAAAGATTTGGTGTAGGGGATGAGAAGAATTTGTTCTGGTAAGTTTGTCTCTCCCATCCTGTTGGAAATGGAAAATGGAAAATTCCACAGATGCTGAAGGGTTCGATCTACAGCCTTGGAAAGAGCTTAGGTTAATGCAGTGATGAAGGTATGCAGACATTGGGTAGAGAAATTATTAACTTATGTTTCTATAGTTATAAGTAAGAATATGTCTTGAGTAAGTAAGAAATTATATTAGGTAAAACAGTGTGGGGTTTGAGCTGTAATAGTGTGACTTACAGAGCAGGTTAGAGATCTAGAAACTGCAACAGAGGTGTGTATGAGTACATGACCCGTCAGCTTACTGGCTAAGAGACAGATGCAGTGAAGCAAAATCAAGGAAAGGTGATAGGTTAATAAATGAAAACAAGCTTTGTGTCAACTGCTTATAGGGCTAAAATGTCATATATTACTGTGCAAAGAAGAAACTCTTGTCTTCCTTGAGCTATTGCTGACTTGTTGCTCCTCTAAATCTCACACCTTGACACTCATATCTTATCTGGCTACTTGAGCAATAAATCATGTTAAAGAAAGGTGGTCCCATCCTTCATTCTCCATCTCAACACCATCCAGGTATGTAAAGTCCAAAGGACATTTTATCTTTTTGCCAAACACCCACCTTTAGCACCAGTAACATGAAAGGCCAGCTGCAGATCTTGGAATCAAGAAAGCAGCACCTGCACTAATCAGACAGTTCCCTAATGAGCAAAACAGGACACTACATATACATCATATGTTAATAAGCACAGGTTGTATCATCCTTCCCTGTTGTGCTTTCCTTTGAGCTTCACTCCCAATCAGGTCCCCGTTTGATCAGCACTGGTGTCCCAAGGCTCCCACAGTAGTAACTCTCCGCATTCATGAAAGCCAAAGCTTTCACATGCTCACTGTCCTGCCTTATTCCTGAGGGATCCATATCTATATTTTGTGGAATATGGAGGGAAAAAAATAAAAAACAGGACAATGAAAGTGGCCTCATATTAACTTGTAAGCTGACAGATGAAAAGCTGTTGGGGAACCAACAGTTTGGCATTTCCTTTAAATATATTCTTAAAATTTTAGCTTTAAATAAAACCAGAAAGGAGCTACTATAAGAAGCATCTATGGAGCAGTAAATTAAAAGCCTTGTGCCACAAGTGGTAAAAAGTACCAGATTTTATGAACAAGTGGGTTACTTTCAAGCCAAATTGGTGTGCTTTTTTCAAGACAAAATAAACAAGGATTATCCAGTTGGACTCAAAGCTGCATGACAAAGGATCTGTCCATGTATAAAGATTTGTCAGCAGAATCATACTGTAATGACACACATCTATCACTGGCAAAAGCTCTTTAGAGGAACTTCACCTGACAAAATAAACACCAGAAATAAGGATCTTTTGCTAGTATAATTGGATTTGCCCAAAGAATTTTGCTGGCTTAGCTGCATTGGCCAGCACAGCAGTATTTTTCATCCTGCCAACTGTGCGCCAGTCCAACTACAGCATATTACACTACTTTTGAAGCCTTTTTCTTGCGAAAGAAGCAAAGTACAACTCAAATAGGACTTCTGGGTACTTGACGATGTACCCTTGAGACACAAAGTATCCCTGTGAGTACCTACAGTTCCCCACTGAACACCAGATACATTTGTGTATTCAAAAAAGAAGATCATTTCTTTCTGCAATTCAGAACTTTTTTCTTAGTTTTTTCTCTTAATTCTCACACTGTCAAGAATTAAGAAAATGAATCTGTAACTAGTTCTTGGGATGAAAATTCCACAGAGAACAAAAACCATTAAGCATGATACTAACAGTTTCCCTATAGCCACAGCAAAATCTAAAAAAAAAAAAAAAAGCAGTTAGAAAACCCACCCTCCTGGTGACATCTCTGTTAATTTATGAAAAAAGTATTTCAATTCAGAATAACAGAACAGTGGTTAGCAAGGCATATCATTCTGAAAAGAGGCCTACAATATTTTCTTTTACTTGTTTTTGATCATGGGGTAAAAAGAAAACTAGCCACTGCATCTTAAAATGGAAACCCATGTGCAATAGCCATGTCAGGTTGCTGGTATAAAATTTTCTGTAGCAGCTTTCTATATCAGGTTTCTTAGTAATTTAGTAATTAGTAATTTACGTGAATTAAAGAGCCCTTCTGACAGTGGAACAGCAAAACTTTCCACAACATTTAGTAAAAGGAACACAATTTTTAAAACAAGAGCAACATTACCAGATACGGTAAAAAGAAGATGCAAGTTCATCTTTTTTCTCAATGCTATGATGGTACGTATCAATTACATGGTACATATCAATTATAGCTGTAACAATAGCTAACAACTGTACCAAGAACATGCCTCAGTAATCTTCCTGGCCATCCATAATTCACTCCTGGCTAAGAGGATTAATTCATTATTTACTGACAGCAGGCACAAAAGCCAATTTGTTCTTCAGGCATCAGAACTGACAAAGAATCCTCCATGCAAAGTTTATCTGTAAAGACCTGAGGCATGCAATAGCAAATCACATAGCAGTAGTACAGAACTGTTTAAAAAAAAAAAGCAGGTGACTGAAAGAAAGGCAAAATGAGAGAATTTTTTGCAAAAGATCTAGGAGATAGAATCTGGTGTGCAGTTCTGGGCTCCTACCACAAAAGAAACACTGATATAGTAGACAGTCCAATAAAGACTTGCTTTATTTATGGTCAAAACACCATTAATAAGCTGAATATTTAATTTTTTGCTTATTCTACATCAGATAGACATTTTTTGTGTTTTTCCAGTGTTTTCTCTGTATCAGTTTGTTCTCTGAAATGAATTTCTCACTTAACTGGATGTTTAGTACATACAAAAAACAACATTAAGAGACAGATACATCTGAATTGCTGAAGTTTCACACAGTAAGTACTTGAAACAGTCCTAAGAATTTGATTACTAGATATCAATTTCTCATTCCAAACACTGGAATATTACTTAGCTGCACATGAATTTAAAACGCACAAAAATATTAGAAAAAACATAAAAATATCAGCATCATATTTATCACTGCAGGATTTTATAGCATTAAAAAAAGAAGGAAATTGTTTTAAGACTACGTGTTATTTTCAAGCTCTACTGTTCATACGAAATGGACAGTAAAATCCATGTATCAGAACTGTAGCACCTCCTTTTCTAATAGTGAAGCAGGTTTAAGAACCAAGGCAGTACACAGCCATTTCTAAGTTCTTCAATTTGAATTTTATTAGTATTTACTACTGTTTGCAGTACTTGCTGCAAGCAAACAGTCCTTTGAAATATGAAAAGGTTTTGCAATAATTTTTTTCAGCAATGAATCAAAGCACTTTAAATGCTCCAGACTCAAAGATGTTAGCAAGTATTTATTCTTGTATGATGTCACCGTACTTTTTCTGAATGGGAATCTTTAATTCTCAATCCAAAATCACCAACCAAACACGAACATGGGAAGAAACCTCAGCTATACCTCCCTCTCTATTAAAAAAAATTAAATTTTTGGAAAAATATTGATTTCACCTTAAAATCTCAACTTATGGTCTTAGTTTTGAACTCAACTTTGTCAGTGGTATGTGTGATAGAAAATGGAAAAAATAATCGTGTTATTTCTGCAGATGTTCCCTGCAATTACTATGTACTATGATAGCAAACATTCCAAGCTTTCTTAAAACTGAAAATTGAAAGAGTTCTGCAACAAACAGTACCAGCATCCAGAAAGACTTGAAAAAAGTATTTTCCATTGATAATTTTTTATCAGTCAATCTCCAAGATGACTACCAAAATCTGAGGTAGTGTCCATGTTTTGACATGCACACCACCTTATACAACATAGAAAGTGTGATCTCAGGTGACGGTGTTAAAAGCTATCTCTGGGCATCCACAGAGTCCTGATCCCCTCTTTCATATGCAAGCAGAAGATAAATTTTTAATTAAAATCACAGAATTATAGATATAGAAAGAGAAGTCATTTTCCTACATACAAAACTGAAACACATTAAACTCTGCACATGTATCAGCAA
Source organism: Parus major (assembly GCF_001522545.3). Classification (NCBI taxonomy): domain Eukaryota; kingdom Metazoa; phylum Chordata; class Aves; order Passeriformes; family Paridae; genus Parus; species Parus major. The sequence continues at coordinate 45,588,486 of NC_031799.1, forward strand.
AATGTACTCATTACTGTAAATAAATTTCTTTAAATGTCATAAAATGTGCTGAAATTGACATACTTAAAAATGATGCCAAGGCAAGAGTGAAGAGTGAGATCAAGGCAGGGTGTTCAGGTATAGGCACTTCTGAAAAAGATCACGTTTTCAATTTTAAAAGTAATTCTGCTCCTTGTGCTTTGATGGGACAAGAGATCTGAAGAGAATCTGGCTCAAAATTGCTTCACAGCGAAGTCTATTCTACATATAGTTTGATATTCAGTGTGTATTCATTAATGATTTTGCCGTTTAGGCAGGTGAAACTAGCAATACTGAACTGCGTTACCAAAAAGATGGAAGTATCTGGTCAGCACACCACAGTTAAAAATTTCTCTGTGTGATGTAGTCTTACATGTTCTCAGTTCATACCACAATTTTCTCTCTACATTGCTTCAGTCTCTCTGTATTGCTAGAAATTCGAAGCCCCAGCAAATACTCTACATCTACTTTAGAAACTACACAATGAATCCATAAAAACCTACCGACCTCCTTATCTAATCAGTACAACCAAATTGACATATTAACAACACAACTCTCTTCAGTATAGTCACACTGGCATCAGTGAAAAAAAAAACAAACCCAAAAAACAACAGAAGCAAGTCTTAAAGGATACAGCTTAAAGGAACTGTATTGAAACATAGGCTTGAAAATTCAAAGGTCATGATACTTAATTCTAAAAATAAGGCACTCGAAGTTCTACCTTTTTTTATTTCCTTTTTCTAGGGAGATGCCACTGAATGAGGGAGAAAGCACATCCCAAATGGCATACAGTACAACTGCAACCCCTGTCCTTAGCTGTCACAGCAGCCTCCAACACCAAACACCCTGCTGCAACATCCTCTCACCATCAGCTCTGTCCTATTTATGACGTTTAATTTATTTTTAACTTATTCTACAGAGTCTTCCACACAAAAAGCAGATTCTCACAGGTGAAATAAACACCAAGGCTTTACACTACCCTTCACACAGTTTAGGACAAGTAAACTCTTCATCACCTGGACACAGTGGGTCACCAAGCACAATGTTATAATTGGCAATTTAACTATTTTTTTTTTAATTAATTTATTAACACAACATAGTACTACATGTTTGTACACTGCAGAACTATCCTTAACAATAACACAATCTAGGACTCTGGGTTATGGCTGCTCACGATTTAGAGATGCCCTCTTTCCTTGGTAAAGAACTGGCTGAATGGCCCAGCCTATAGAATTCTGGTGAATGGAGTTATATCCAGCTGGTGTCCAGTGACAAGTGGTGCTCCACAGGACTCAGTATTGGGGCCAGCCCTGCATAAATAACATCTCTATCAACAAACTGGACAAGGTTATCAAGTGACTCATCAGTAAGTTTGCAGATGACACCAAGCTGGGCAGAACTGACCTGCTGGAGGGTAAGATGGCTCTGAAGATGTATCTGGATAGGATGTACAATGTGCTGAGGTCCAAGTTCACAAGGCCAAATGGCAGGTCCTGCCATTGGGTCAAAACAACCCCATGCAGTGCTACTGGCTGGGGCAGTGTCTGGAAAGGACCAGCTAAATGGACCTGGGGCTGCTGGCTGACAGCCACTGAACATGAGCCAGGAGTGTGCCCAGGTGGCCAAGAAGGCCAGTGGAACCTGGCCTGTGACAGCAATAGTGTGGCCAGCAGGACCAGGGCAGGGATCATCCTCCTGTACTTGACACGGAGGAAGCCACACCTTGAGTGGTTCTGGGCTCCTAACAATAAGGACACTGAGGTGCTGGAACATGGTGGGTCTGGAGCATGAATCTTATGAGGAGCAGATGAAGGAGCTGCAGTTGTTTAACCTGGAAGAAACGAGACCCAGGGGAAACCTTGTCTCTACAGTACCTGAAAAAAAGGCCGCAGCAAGGTGGGAGTTCATCTGCTTTCCAAGTCATAGGACAAGAAGAAATTAAACATCTCAGTTTGCACCAGAGATGGTTTAAATCAGGTATTAGGAAAATTTTCTTCACCAAAAATCAATTAATCAAAATTTAAATTTAATTTAATAAATTTCAATGTAATTAAATAAATTTAAATCAAGCACTTGAAGAGGCTTCCAAGGGAGGCAGTTGAATCACCATCTCTGGAGGTAATAAGATATATAGCCAAAAGGATGTAATTGAGTGCCAGACTTGACAGTATGAGGTCAGTGCTGGACTTGACGATCTTATGGGTCTTTTTCAACCTAAATGATTCTATTATTCTTCTCAAAGCTCTTCCTATTTAGACTATGTGCTACATATTAGACACTACTTGATTTAAATATACACATGTAATTTAGTTTTTATTAACAGCTTAGATAAATTAGTAAGAGTTACTTGAAAAAGCCTAAGGAAAAAAATGTTCTTCTACAGAGCTGGGATTTGAACACAACTTTTACTCACAGTACCTGGCAGAACTTCCTTTTTTCACATGTGTCAGACTCAGTACAGGCACTGTAAACATATTAACTATTGCAGCAGAAGCTGGTTCCTCTGCCCCTACGAAATACACATGTTGGAAGGCTGTCATCAAACAGGCCACGTAATGGATAAAGAACTCACTCCTCAATGTAAGTGACAAATTATTTGAGATGACAAAACCAAGAAAGAACTGGCATTTTCTGCTAAATTAACCAAAATAAGGAATATATAAGAAAACACTGCAGGTTCTCATCTCCAAAAAACAGCTTCTACCTGTGTAGATCTTCTCATTTACTTTAGAAAGTAACAAATGAAATCAAAGGAGAGTCAGTAAAAAGCAAACCACATGACACACATTAGATGACATGCAAAGGAACACAAGCCTCGCTCCCCCAAACACACTCAAGCATGGTTTGCTGACTCCCTTCTTAAACATTATCTCAGACCTTTTATAAGGAGAAAAAAAAAAAGGCATTAAGAACTTAAACTATGTGAGAAATTTGGTGACATGTGTCCTTTTTTTAAAACATTTTCAAGCCCTGCACAATGTTGAACAAAACAACAGGTACATGTAACATTCACTTATGGAAACTAAAGCCAGAGAATACAAACACTATACTATATCTCTGTATTTGAATTTGAGAAAAAGTGCTCTGGCTGTTCTCTGATACAGTAAGGAAATTAAATACAGAGGAAGAAAGCTTCACATATGATCTCTAATCCGTGCTCAGTAGAGCTCCACATACAAAATGACTAACTGCCTACTAGTCTTACCAGATCCTTTGTGTCCACATCTGAATGTTTATCCTAAAGCCATACTCATCCACTTGGAACTTATTTGTCTTCTCAAGTTCCTTCCAGAACACTATGTTAAATGAATTTTCTAGTCTTTTATGTCTTTCATCTCTTCCCATCTTGCTTTATATTCAGTTCTGATGTTTTCCCAAGACACAAACACAGAAGACAGATCAAAAATGCCCTCCCTCAGTACCTGCTAACAAAATAGTCTTAAATCTCTTTGCAAGAGATTAATTTCCTAGAATCAGATTTTGAAAATGCAGCTCATGAAAAATATACATCACAATTTTTTAAAAGAACAGTCCAACACAGGTCATCTAAAGAACCTGAATAAAGAAGAAAAGTCCTAAATTTTTATCCAGAAAAGCACCTACTTAAGCTTTCTTAAGACTGCTAGACAGAGCATCTGCTCAGCAACACCATAAATTGCGCCATAAATGTTCTCATCCCTTCTCACACAATTTACTGTTACTGCAGTGTGACCAAAAAAAAAACAACAAAGAAACAAAACTTGAAAAGCAAACCAAACCAAAACAAACACCAAAAACTAAACAAACAAACAAAAAAAAAAAAAACCCACAACAAAGAAACCCACAAAGAAAAAAATCTTGGCCACTTCTGTCAAAATTAATAAAGCTGGCAAAGACAGACCACAAGGCAAAGGTAAGAGGTTCTGTAGATAGAATGTAGCTGACTTAGGGCAAATTTAGGGCAATTTAGGGTTCTTCTAGGACAGAGGTGTTCACAGATTTTGCAACAGGGATAAACTGCAAGACTGGTAAGATGAAAGAGCTACTTGAACAGAAAGTAAGCAAAGCACAGCCTATGTAGAATAACTGGGTATTTCTGTAGTATCTGAGGCAGTACTGGGAAATACAAAAAAAGCGAAGTTATTGAAAATAAACAAGAAGATCAGCAAACCTGGAATATATTTACTGAGAACCAGGAACTGCAGACATTAAAGAAAGAATGTCCCTATCTTCCTGAGAGGGGAAAGGCAAAGGAATCAGTCTTTCTACTACTACAATGCAAACAGAAGACACTATCCAAGTCAGATACATGCTGCTTACCTGCTTTTCTACCAGGTGAGGTACAGTTCCTATGCAATCCAGACAAAGTGGTTGTAAGGCAAAGAGCAAAATATTCAAGGTGTAAAAGGGCTTCCTTTCTCTTTTTTCCCTTTCTGCTGCTCTTAAAAAGCTGCTGTTGTTAGCATTCAACAGCTATTATATATAAATATAAGCTGCTATTAAAGGCCAAAACCTACACCAGTTTTTGATGTTCTGAAAAACAGGCATCAGTAGAGGGCACCAAAAAGCAAAACAAGTTTCGGTATCTTTAAAGAGCTTAGTAAAAGAGGGACCTACCTGCTCCCATGAGAAGTTGATGAGTAAAAAAAAAATGAAAGCCATCCTGTTAAATCATAGACCTCATCAAGTTCTGTCCACAGAAGAATATTTCATATTAGAAATACTTTGTATTAGATTATTTAACTTAATATGAATTCTTATATAGAGAAGAAAATCACAACTTCTATTTCCATATGAACTATTAAGTCAAGCCTGTATCTTCCACAAGTTTTAAGAATCACTCCTCCACAGTCAAGACAACTTTATGACTGAAAATAGAAAAAAAAAGTTCTGTTATCTTTCCTCTATCCTTATTTCCACCTTTCAAATCCTTCTGAGGCAAGGGAAGGTGGAGGTAGCAAAGCTACACACAAAGACTACGTGAGAAATCTGTAACTCAAAAATCTGCTCTGTACAAATTCTCATTAGATCCCCGGCAATTCAGCTCATGTAGTCTCTACAAACAAACATGTATGACAGCTTTGATTTACGACAAGAGTACTGTTTCATAGTACAAGACAACAATTCAATAATAGGTAGGTCTGAAGAAGTAACTTCCCTCCCTAACCACACGATTTTTATACTTCAGCAAGACCTTGCATAAAAACCATCAAAACTCTTTAAGACCATCTCAGCAAAGAGTTGAGAAAGTAACTTGACTTCATCAACAATCTACTTTAAAAGTTATCTCTTATGATAATGTCAATAAGCCATATTAAAAAACATTTAGATAAGCTGACACGTAAAGTTGACAAATCACAGGAGTAACTCATTCAACTAATACCAACTTCTGAGCCAAATTCTCATATTTCAGGAAAAGAAAAGACAACTATATACTGTGACTTCCACACCACTGCAGGTACAAAGCAAGGACTGATCAACATCCAACTTCAATTCAGTATTTATTATACTTTTATTCATTAAAAAACCTCACAACGTGAACCAGATGAGAATCAAACGTTTAACCTACTCTGTAAGTCCATGAGATAACAAAGTAAGATTCACAAAAGAGATAATGAAATCTTTACTTTATAAAACCCTTTTATTTACATACAACTTCTCATAATTAAAACTTTTCACAAGTAATATAACTCCTAGTAACAACTCCCTAAAAACTTCCTTCACGTTATTCTATGTATGCATACATTTCATTTTTTGGCAGAGATTTAGTGATTAAGGAAGATCAAAAACATTATGAACTATCACTAGCCATGAAACCTGCCATAGAACCTATTTGCTCTTCCACCTTGTACTTAATCTAATGACTGCACCCTCCTCTGTCTTACAGCACACACTAGTATCCAAATGGAATTTTTTCTTCTCTCACAACAGTGATACCATACTGCAGTACCCCCTTGAAGGTAAAAAGGTAATGTAATATAATGCTGTGAAGCAGCTAAGTAGTCTGTTGGGTCAGCGTATAGCAAGATCCCCTGGATGCAGAGAAATGCCATAAATTTGGCAAATGAAACCAAAGCAGTTGCTTCAGTGAATGATACTTAAGAACAAGCACATCATCAGCAACACCAGATCAAACTGTAACTGTATTCAGTACTTGAATACGGCAGACTTCTGGTAATCCTACTCATCTTAACATTCCAGTTGCCCCACTCGACATGCGAAGAACTTATCAGAAAATGCACATCTGCTTCAAACAGTACCTTCAAAACTCTCTTTCAAAATGCAAATGCTATACATTCATAAACATTGTCACAACTTCCAGTTCAATGAACTTGTGTAAGTAATAACTAAGCTACTTGCTCTAGACAGTTAAAATTTAAAATGGATGTCCTCAGTTAAGATCTCAATGCACAGTCAGTTTAAAAACTCAATTCTTAAGGAAACAAGATGCAACTTTAACGTTCAAGCATGAGATAAAAATCCCCTTTGTGTTTTTCAGGAATAGTAATTAAGTCACGTCTACTGAAAAATACCGAATTTCCTAACAGGTAGGTTTGCTAAATGAGCGTTTCCTTAAACAGTTGCTCTTTTGACTAATTCAGGGGGATTACAGATACCTAGAGATGTCACTTTACTATACAGATGAGAGGACTGTTCAGTGCTTCAGAAACACTTGCTACTGCCTTGCACACTAACCTGCCCGTCTCGAGGACGGCACACAGCAACTCAGTCCTGACACTCTGTTAATTTTTAGGTTCCAGTTCTACCTTTTGCCAAACCAGGTAAAGCAACTTTAACAAGATCATACAATTACAACCCTTCCCCAGCTCTCGTCCGCCTCGCGGGCCGCCCACGTGGAAGAAGCTCGGGCTCCCCGTCGGCCCAAGGCCACAGGGCCTCCTTCACGCTCTACCTGTACGGAGGGCGGCCCGGCGCCGCCGGGAGATCGCCCCTTCCCCTCCCGGGCTGACGAGCCGCGGGCACCAGGCGGCGCCGGCGAGATCCCGGCCCGCG
>NC_031799.1:45595796-45655705 GCF_001522545.3 Parus major
CCCCTCGGCCCCCTTTTAGTTTCGGTTTCATAGGAGCGCAAGGCCGATTGCGTCGGGAGACATCTCCGAGATTATGGGGGCCAATCTGGGGCCGATCTCCATCCTCTCAACCCCACCGTGGCACTGTGTGTCACGTCCAATCCTTCCTTAAACACCTTCTGCGACGGCGACTCCATCGCCTGCCTGTTCAGCCCGTCCCAGTGTCTGACGAGCCGCCGAAGAAATCCTTCTTCATGTCCAACCCGAACCTCCCTGGCGCGGCTTGCGGCCACGTCCTCTGGTTCTGTTGATAGAGGAGACCGACCTCCACCTTGCGCTAACCTTCTTTCGAGAGTCAGTGGAGAAACAGCATCAGCCTTCTGCTGAAGGTGCCAGCGCGGGCATGGGCTCAGGATGGAGCCCGGAGCAGCAAAGGGAGCAGACAGCCTCACAGAACTGGAGGCTGTTCCCCCTGAAATAAGATATTATCGCCTTATTTTTCACCTTTCAAATCTACCTGCACTCTCTACCTCAGCCTAATTAAAGTTTTCCCCAACTCTGATTCAGGAAAACAAATCATCTGCTGTAGGTGTAAAGAATCAATGTTCCAAAGGAGATGACTCACTAAGCATGAAAGTGCTGGAAAATTGGTAAATGACATCCTTGCAGCTGCCAGAGGTGAAATGAAAAAGTAAATGCTCAGTAAACACCGACAGAATGAAGTGGGACTAAGAGTGTGTGGGTGTGACAACAATACACACCATGAGGAATGAACTCACCTGTCCTAATTGCACAAGAAAATCTTCTGTTTTTCAAACTGGAGAGGGCAAAATAAATTCCTCCTAATATTCCCGTTTTTCTATGTACTGCCCCTCACACATTCCCCACAAGAGGTACATGCAGCCCTATATAATACATCATATATTAATAAAAATGTGATGGGTCCTTCAAATATCTGAATTTGTGAATCATTTTTTGTTCAGCTATGTGTGAATTTCATTGGCTTATGCTACCAGACACTACACCATACAAAGTAGAACACAAAACTGGTAGTTTTTACTTCAAGACTGGAATTCTAAAATACTTCCCTTCTTGTGAAAACATCTTTTTTAATGAGTTGACAGGACTCTGTGTTACAGACTGAGTACCTGATGTCCACGATGATGTCATTAAGACAGGCAAATGAGAGTAAGTTCATAAAAGCACAGAATTGTTAGGGATGGAAGGGACCTCTGGAGATCATCCCATTCAATTCCACTGTCAAGGCAGCATCACCTCAAGCCAGTGACACAAAAATGTGTGTGGAATATGTACTAACTTGCTGGGAAATTTGAAGGTTAGAAATAGTAAAATAAATTATATTTATTTAGCTATGTATTTTAGTAATAAGAAGCAAAAAGCAAAAATTCTTTACATACTGTGAAAGTAAAATAAATTAAGCTAAAAAAGGAGAAAAACAAAGTATAATTACCAACCCCTTAGCAGTAGTGAAAAAAATTCCACTGGATTGCCCCACAGTGATTTGGTTTTGTTTTTGGGTTTTTTTCCCCATTACTACTGGGTCGTCAATTTGGTTTTTAATTGCATGGAATAGATAACTTGATAATATCTGTGAAAAGAGATATCGCAAGAGTAGTTAAGTGTTGTGTTTTTGGACTTCCTGTTCAAGATGAGTTAGCATTCTCTAATGGAAGCACACCACTAGTAAAACAGCCACCAAAGGAATAAAAAAATATTTTTAAAGCTAAATAAACTTGGTATGATTTAAAGGCTCTGCAGGATGATACATCTGCATTTTTCTGTAATGCTAGTAGGAATCCACTGCTTAAGCATTAAAGCAATATACCAAGAAACACCAGCTCCTTCTTACACATACCTTTCCCTAAATACTGTGCACAACAAAGAAATGTATTCAGTTCTTTTATTTAATATTTATACTTTAATGCAAAAATCAAAGAAATTACAAACATGAATTGTGCCCTGACTCATGCACTGAAGTTTAAAAGCTCCCACCACCAAAGAAACAAATTATTATTTTAATTAAATTAAATTTATTTTAAAATAAATCTCAATTCTAATCACTTTTCTACTCCAAGTAAAATAGGAAATGTATTTTATACCTGGGCTATATTAGATTTCTCTGTAAGACAAGAAGTACTGTTTTTGGTGCAACAAAACTAGACAATCTCTTGGCAGTATTAATAACACTCTCAACAATGACACTTCCCTCTTAATGCAATGAGTCCACACATGAAAAATCTTAGGCTTTGGTTTCCTGCTGATGTCACTGAACATGAATCTAAGATTCTCATGTGCCAAGTCAACAAAATCCAGTAATAGGGGTGGAAGCCTGGGAATTGTTTTCATTAAGATTGCAACATTCCTTTAGCATGTGTGGTGTGGCATAGAACTTTTCTCATGCTGTTGTCCAGAAAATGACAGCTGAGCTTGTAGAGAAGCTACTGTAAAATATATGTAGGTTGCCAGTCAAATATTTACCTCTACATTTCTTCTATAATGCAAAAACCAGTTATGCGTAATCAGGCAAAAAGTAATAAATTATTTTGCTGAAATATGCCCATTGACTGATCAAAGACGTGTCAAACTATTTTAAATGCATGGTTTTCATAAAGTTTCTACAATGAATACAAAAAGGCCCAACAATTAATAAATTTGTAGATAAATCAATTAAATCCTGAATTTAATATAATTTTTATTATATTAATACCAATATGAACAGGTGGTATCTCTCAGTAATGGCAGAATAAATCAGAACCTGATTTTCAAAGTAACTCATAGTGGAAACCATAGTGGAAACACAGTGACCAAAACTGACACAAGAATGTAGGCATATGTGCATACAAGCAAGGAGTGATAGGGAATTGCAATTGTACCCTAGTACAAGCTACTTTTAGAAATAATTAGTTATGATTTTAGAAAAGTATATACATATACACAAACCCTTTGGAAAAAAACAACCCCAATCAATGGGCAGCCAGAGGATAGTGGCCGAAAGCTCAGAGTCCCAGTAAACATCAGTGACAATTGTGTTCCATAGGGATCTGTATCAGGACCAGTGTTATTCAATACCTTCACCAGTGACATAGATGAAGGAATCAAGTGCAACCCCATCAAATTTGCAGATGACACCAAGCTCAGTGATATGGTTGACACTCCTGAAGGACAGGATGCCATCCAGAAGGACCTGGACAAGCAGACTGTTCCTTGTTTTTCCAAACAAGTGGTTATTTTAATCAAGTAATCAACTAGAATTTCCTATAAAATCCAAGTCAGACAGCTTCATGCATTCTCACAGAAAAATCAAAACCCTTAACAAATAAACATGACACCTGAAGGAAAAAAACAGTCTTTTTAATAGACCCAAACCCACATTCTTTCTGCTTTTTATACTAGTTCTACTTCAGTAAAATTTACAGTTGGAAGTTCTTGCTCAATTGGTGCAGAATCAACCCCAATGAGAAAGATTGTTTTCTTCCACCATCTCTAAATATGCAAAAATAACATTTGGCCCAATTCCTCTATTAATATGGAGACAGATGGTATGCCAAACAACCACTAATCTGAAATTTATACCAGGTAAGCTGCCACACCCCTTCCTACTCCCCTGCCCCCAAACCAGTGAAGCGCCTAACAAAAGCATTTTCCAGCAAGATTTAAACCAGTTTTAATTGCCTTGATACAATATAAAACTAAGAGAAAACTATCAGTGTAACACAAGAAATGGTCTTCCATGTGATGGCTCACAAAAGGAAAATGGCTAGGTTGGTGCACGAGGATGGCTTTGAAATTAAATTTCCCCTATACATTTCTCACCCAAGAATCTTCCAGTGCAGAGTACACAGGGCCCCAAAAAAACAAAGCAGTGAATACTGCCAAATATAGCTAACCAGATAATTAAGTGTAAACTTAGAATAATGTTGGCCATGTTCTGGATAGCATTCTGTGGGATGAACCCGTAACCAAATCTAGGGTGTTACCTAGAAGTAAAATTAAGCTAAAACACTAAACCACACCAAAAAAACCCCAACAATGCCTCCAAAAAATCCCCCAACAAGAAAGCAAATACACACATACACAAAACAAACAAACAAACCAAAAAAAAACCCCAAACCACAATAATAACACCCAAAAAAAAAAACCCAGACAAACAAAAGAACCCTAAAAACCCTATGAAACAAAACAAAACAAACGCCAAACAAAAAAATACCCACAAAATTGGAGGAAGGAGAGTGAGAGAGGAAAAAAAAACCAGATAGGAAGGCAGTAGATCAGTAATAGAAACTTTTTCTGAAAACAGCTCTTGCTCTAGGATAAGCTGGAACAATTATAAAATTAACTTACTCCAGAATTTCAAAGCATAACGATTACTGCACTTACTAAAGCAGTGCCATGCAGGCTGCATTTTACCTCCCAAGAAAAATTATTCAGAATTAGACTAATACCTGCCCCTTTCCAGGCATGTCTGGCCAAAAAGTCAGTTTATTATGACATGTCATACTTGCATACAATGTAAGACACATTACATGTTGAACTAAAATTAATCAATTTGCAGTATTTACAGACAATAAAGCTTAAGGTAAAACCATCAACAGCCAGTCTCACAAGCAGTTCAATGTCAAAATTACTCCTTTCAAAAGTACTCGTTGTGTATGCCAGTTACAGTAGTGATCCTAGTATCATTGAACATTTAATACCCAATACCCTACCGACCCCAAGCAAACTAATCTGCAAATGTGTCAAAAAAAGATTACAGAAACACATGCACACGACTAGATAGGTTGCTATTTTGAGGCTGCACCACTGAACAAAAAGTTCCGAAGTGTAAAAGCTTCCCAATTCCAAAACAGGAAAATTCTGCTACAGTGAAAAAAAAAAAAAAAAAAGCAGCTTTGAACACATAGCTAGGCTCTAAGTCAGAAGAAACAAGACATCCTACCTTATCTAGAAACTTGCAAAACCACTGTTGTTATTTAGTAACTGAGGGTGTCAATATGGTTTATCACAAATATTTAGAACAGCAAAGGAACACAAACATAAATAAAAATACAATACTAAAGACAAATTTCTCATGAACTGTCTGAAAGATTGTCTGGAGAAAAATATATATCTTATTAGGCTACAGACAGTTCACAAAGTAACTCTGAAAACTGACTGTTATATCTGCAAACCAACACATCTTTGTGTCGTAAAAGCAATATATAAAAACCCTGGAAATGCATATGCATCTTGTGAATGAAAAATTCACATAAATCTCACCTTGTCACTGTCATCAGTACAAATGTGATCTTGATGGATTGAGTGGCATTGAAACGATGTACCAATACTACCTGGAAAACAAGGAGGGAAGGGAGAAAAAAATTACTAAAATGATGTGAACACTTTCTGTGAACAATTTCTGTGAACACTAAACACAAAGATAAATTTAGCAAACTTCCTTTTCTCCAAGATTTATTTGCCAAAAAGCTAGGTTTGATAACTGAATAAGCATCAGAGATACATTTTATAAGTGTGCCAATGTCTTCCTATATACATTTATTAAGACTTTTAAACAGAATACAATTATACCCAACTCATCAATCCAAAACAAGGAAATGCAGTAAAGTACATATGCACATATACAAATAAGGAGAAACTACACAATTCGAGATTATATACTGTACTGTAGAACATTTTCAGCATGCTGGGTAACCACACACCAGACATTCCAGCAATACATTAAGAATAAAAGAGGAAAATTCCAAGGTCGAAGTTTTAATTGTGTCTAGTTTTCTGGTAATGGAATTTCTGCCTGCTTAATGTTTCTATACAAGTTTCTTTATGCCTAGGAACAAAAGACTTCACCCCTATGAAGGCTTACCCCAGTCCTGAGACTTTTGTCCAAGGAATATATGAAAATATTTTACAAAGCTTCTTTCTGACTTATCACTTCAGAAAAAATATTATTTTGCCATAGGAGTCACTGTACTGGCTAGAACAGCAGTAGAGCATGATCGTACTGTGTATTTTTTGTAGGAAGGGAAGGCAAAGAAAAAATCACTGTACTTTGAAGGTGAAAAGGTAAAAAACAAACCAGTTTTAAACTGTTTGAAATATGCAGTGCTCCCCTCCTACTTGATTTAGACTTATGCAAACCACAAGAGTGTCACTACAAACACTCCACACGTTTTCTTGAAACTAGAGTCAGTTCAAGCTCAAGAGCAACATACAAAACCCAGGAGAACAGAGGATTAAAAGAAAGGCTTGATATCTTTCTGCCCATTACCCCAGAGGCAGAACTGATATAAAATACAACCTCTTTAATTGGTCTAAAGTAGGAAAACAGGCAACAAAATATAGTTAAGTTCAGCCAAATTACAACAAATACATATAAACTTGTTTCAGGCATTTTTGCATGTAGATAGTGAAAGTAATTTCCAGAGGTGAAATTCCTAAGACTTACTCCCTAATAAATTAAAACTCATGAACGTGGGCCTGGCATTACAAGTCTGTATTATATGCTTTACAGGTAGGCTTTTCATGAACAGTGATTGCACACACCATCACAATGCTAAGCTGACTTTGTTCTAGCTATAACAGATACCAGCAGTAGCAACACAGCTCCAATAGCAGAGGTACAAGTCAGTAATACCACACAAGGCACCTGGGCAGCTCATCAGTTTTCATGATGCCATACCTACAATTCTAACAATATCCACACTACCGAGAGGAAGTCTTGCTTAGGTTTTTATCTACATGTTTCAGTCAAATTCAACTGCAGACAACCAAGTGCAGTTAGCAGAAAATATGGAAACATTTTCCTTTAAATTCTTTTTTTTTTTCCTCTTAACAAGATCCATGGCCTTTATGACATATTTGTTTCATTTCCAGTCAACTAATACCCTACAGTACAATAGCAAGATGTAAGACACAATCCTTAACTGTGAGAAGTAAACACATTACACACATCCTGGCTGTTTTGCACCACTGAGCTGGCTGACCTCACCAAAAGCTGCCTTTGGAAAAGGATTTACATCAAAGACAGCATTGATAATGCAGTTCTTTGAATGGGGACAACAGAGGTAACAGATCTGAAGACACTGAAACGGTGGACTCCAGCTAAAGGCTCTGCTTAATGGCAGTGCAATATAGAATGTTGAGTTACAAGGTTAGGAAATCCTGTAGGACTTCTCTGATCTTAAATATATATATATATATCTATATATAGATATATATATATACATATAAAATAGAAAATCATTTTTTAATAACTGAGTTATTATGTTTTTAAAGCACTTTCTTCCTGACAGATTGAACCATGAACCTGAAGACAAGTTAATCACCTTTCATCCACCTGCAAGGAAGAGCAGGGTCAGAATCTCAAAAGATGACCTCAGCAGCTCTCTAGGCTGTGTCAAAGACTTCTAAATTTTTGTTTAACCATTAAAGGTGTCAGAGGACTGAAAGGAACAAAAGCCAATCTGCATTGCACTGACTGCAGGGAGCAGATACAAACTCAGTTAAACTACTTTCATATCCCCAAATTTACAGGGAATTTCAAACCAACTCAAGACTAGCTGCACTCCAGGGCTAGCATATCCTAGGGGTACTATAATCAAAGCTTTAATTCTGAGTGAAGAATTATCTCTGCAAAGCTGACTGAGATGGAGGAAAATGCTATCAATAATCCACATAAGGGGCAAAATGTGGCATGCAGGGCCATAGCCCTCAGCACCTTCCCAAATGCACTTCCTTGTTACTGTGTTCAGCAGATGCAACTGTGAGGTCTAATGCCCATCATTTTCTCAAGCCTAATCCCAGCTTGAATTTCCTCTCTCCCACAATCCAAAGCAATTTCACACGCTGTGCAAGTAACAGGGCACTCTGTAACAGCCAGTTGGTTTTCTCAGATTCACAGCTTGTAATACCTAGGTGACAAAAGAGTAGCCTCAATTTATGCTGAGACACCTCCAAAACACAGCAGGCATACATGAAACACCAGATCAGGCATTCCTTCACCATTACCAGTATCAGACAGGGTAGAGAGTAATGCCCTTCAACTGAGGCACTATATGTGTGTATATATATATATATATATAACACATCTTTCTTCAAATAAAGTGAGATACCCAGCTTAGTATTATGACTTGCACTCCAGGAAAAACATCAGTTCTTTTGGAACGGGCAAGAAAGAGTGGTGCACTCCCCAGCTGCCATAGGAAAGAAACTGTTTTTCTTCTAAACCCACACATTAAACTGAACAGCAAAAAGAATCTTCAGAATTGCATGGGTTTTGTCTAACTTCTGCATCATAATAAAAGGAGAATCAGTATCAAGTTTGAAAGGCCTGCTTCATGCTTGCCAATTTAAACAGTCTGAACACACACAATCCTAGTCAAAGGGAAAAAGAGGTGTGATTTCAAACCTTTTAATTCAATAACATCAGACCTACTGGAAGTATCACATTGCATAAACGAATGACACTGATTAATACATTCACTGACTCTCCAGCACCAGTCTCATTACGAAATCATTTGTGTATGACACCTGTACTATTAAACCTACTTTAGAGTTAGGCTGTTGAGTCTTACTAACTCGCATGAATCAGACAAGTTCTGGGCTAAAGGTTTGATTTGCAGACTTGAGCATGGAAACTACTAAATGCACATAAATGAAGTCTGAATTTGATCAAGTAGTAATTAACTGCTCCCTTTAAAACACCTGTGAGTTGAACAGAGCACATATAAGTATCTCTGGTGAGATACAGCCAAGAATGGCTACTTTCAAGTCCACTTGAAAAGATACAAGGAAGGGAGGTTAAATTGTCTCTGATCTAGGAGCGTCACCTTCCAACAAAATAATGCAAACCACTCCTGCGGATTATTATCACGTGCTAGTCAACAATGTTCCTCTACCTGTGGCACATTACTTAGATTTTAGATGCTTCTTCTAATTCAAGAGCCTTTCAAACTGCAATGAAGAAGTTACTTAATGGGTAAACAGAATATTTTGCTGTTACAATAGAAAAATTAGAGGGGAGTTCAATAAAAGATACAGCTACTCAGGTTGGTCAAGTAAGAGCAAGGCTGCAAATTAATCATTATAATACTCTTTAACTGTTTTCCCTATGCCTGCAAATCTGACCACAAAGAAGAAACATGACACATTGCATGCTAGCTGCATACAGTGCATACTAGGACTGCCATTCTTCCCTTCTTCCTTCCACCCCTTTTTTTAATAAACTCTAGAAATTTGAAATTCCCATGGATTTGCATCCACTTAAGTTGTTGAAAGAATTTATTACACTCTAGGAAGAGCATTTCAGTTGCATGGTATAGGACATAACATTGATAATTTAAAGCAATTACTCAGCATGAAGTATGCCGAAAGTATGCCTATCTAAGATGCTGTGATGAAACTCTGGAACACATTCTAGCCACAAAAATGCCTAAAGTCACTAGAGAAGAAAAAAAAAAAAAAAAAATGTGAAATACCTCCTGAACTTCCCTCCTTCTTCTCCCTCATCAAGAAATCCATGCTCTTGTCAAACTACAACCAGCATAGGTTTGATGGTGTTTTCTGAGTTCTGGTGTCCCCTTCCACACCCCAGCCCAGTCAACATGACTGGTAAACCTGACAGCCCCTTCTCCCCACCACAATGCTCAGCCAAGGAATGCTGTCCTGAATTCCACACACCCAGTGAGAACTTAGATATCCAGTAAGCATCAGGAAGATGCAGAGGAACACTCTGCAAAAAAAATCTCCCTCAGCTTTTCCTTTTTCTCCAGCTATCAGAGAAACAAACAGCATGCTTACTAACCAGCAAGAAATGGGATAAAAATGACACAACTGAGTGTTCAAAATTAAATCTGGGCCTACATTAATTGCATGTAAGTTAAGTGTACCTTCCAGTCAAACTTCTGACTGAATGACACCTCTCAGACATTTTCGGAGAAAAGGAGAGAAACCTAAAGGGAAGACTTTGTATTTTAAAACCTTGAAGTCTGACATATTTTAGCAATACCAGAGCTTAAAAAAAGAACAGACAAACTTACTTTAGTAAAGCAAAAAGCCTGAATATGAGGCAGGCCTCAGCTTCATAAACAAAACTCATATACAAAGCAGAACATAAGAAAGTTCTTTTTACCTGAGGTTTCTGCTGTGTTTCTACAAGACCGCATGAACACTTTTACTTCAACGAACATCCAATTTAAATTTACAGTATAAACTGGACAGCTTACTCCAGGAACTGTCCACAAAATGGCTCTCATAGCAGCCATCTGAATATAACCCCATCTACATACTGTTTACCTTAGTGTTGAAAGTGTTCTATTATTTGAAAGTAGGTATCTGCAGTCTCAATTGCTGCGACGCAAGCTGAACTGTATCTGAACTAAAAGGTCATGTTGTGTAAGTCAAAGACGTATTATAGTGAAACCTGGAGCTGAAATTCTGAACGTTAATAACAATTAGTACAGACAAACCATGCAACTTAAATACTATTTTAAAATAAATAGCTAGAATAGACAGCCCATAGATTGTGGCTTATGAACTGTAACAACTATATTTCAACATGGACTATAAAACTAACAGAAACTCCCACCAAAACCAATCTAAGACAGTGTGAAGATGACCACATGGCAACCACTTGTTACGACATGATGAACTGATGAAGAGCAAGAAGACCCCAGACCACAACATGGCTATTTTTCCAGACTGTCACACAAGAGATGGCCAATCGAGATGAGAACATAGTGTCAAAAGTTTAACACACTTATAATAATGGCCCCCTCACCCCATACAACAAGTACTGTGGCCTATCTGTTGCCTTCTTCCTTCTCCACTAACCTTAGCAGCTGCGTGATTTTAATGAAGCGTGAGAACAACTACACTTCAGATACTAACCCACAGAGACAACCATTTCGTTTCATCCCCTCCGCAGCTGTCTGGGACAAGGAAAGAGGCTACTGCTTTGGCAGCCACCCAACTTCACCTTGCAAGGTCCAAATTGTGAAAATATTTGCTTATTTTTAAGCTAAGCACATGCCTGCAAAAATATGTGAATCACTTTCATGCTGTAAAGTGTTTGAAGGTTTCAACTCATCAGCAACATGCTTCCCCATATACGCTGTAGTTTTGCAGCTCAAGTGAGGTATCAAGTACAACAAGAGAAGATTTTTCCTCAACTAACAATGCAGCATTACTGAATAACCAAAGACTCAATAACCATGAAGTATTCTAAAATGTGTGTTTTCATATCTTTACAGTGCACATACAAAAGCAAGAAATGTTTTCTGTAGGCTTATTGACAGCTCTATTTGCTTTGCTCTATTCTTTTTGCTTTGGTTTATTCCTGCTTATTCAAGGAGCTGTTTAGCAAAAAATCATGTGGTGAAAAATTTACAGCATCAATAAACCTTCAGGAAATCAGCTTAATGCAGAAATACTACTACACCCATAAACACAGTACCAGTATTTTACTGGTGCTCTTAACACTCAAAATGTCAAGACACAAACTGTATCTCAAGAGACTACACAGCCAAGCATGAACAAAATGTTAGCAGGATATTGAGTCTGGTTCCTAGTAGTAAGTCACAATCAGAGAAAAAGAACTATATAAACAAGTAAGGTAAAAGCACTATTTGTGTCAAGTGAGCTATTTAGACCATTCCCTGTTTGTTACCTCTGTATCCTATCTCTGACAAACCAAATTCATAAAAATCACTGTTTCCAGCTGTCTCAAACAAATTTTTTGCAAGTGTCAAACATGGAAGATTGAATCAAAGATGGAAGAAGAAATCAGGACCAGGAAATAATTTAAAAACTTTGCAACCATGAATCCTGCACCAGAAGACAGTTCAAATCCCCTGGGAAAATTCACTGCTAATTCAATAGGGTACAAGCTAATTTCAAGGAATCATAGAACCATGTGGATTTTAAGGAACCTTTAAATACCATCTATTCTATCTATCATTAGACCAGGTTGCTCAAAACACTGTTCAACCTCACCTTCAATACTTTCTGTGATGCAACTTCTACAACTTCTCCACAACATCCACATGAGGGCAACCAGCTCCAGTATCTCTCCACCCTCACTGCTAAAACTGTCTTCCTTCTGTCCTCCTTATATTCCTAAATCTACCCTCTTTCCATCTAAAATCATGAAGACCCCAGAACTGGATGCATTACTATAGATGGGGGTCCCAACAGAGTGCAGTAGAAGGAGCAGAATCACCTCTCTTGACCTGCTGGCCATGCTTCTCTTCAGACATCTGAGGACATGGCTGTTAGTATGTTAGCATGTTGCCTGGCATGTTAGGACATGTGAGTTGTAAACACATACCGCTGACTCATGTGGATGTTCATCCACTAGTATACCTAAAGTCTTTCTTGGCAGGGCTGCATTCAATCAATTCATCCATGCTCCATGGAAATGGGGGACTGCACTGACCCAGGGGAAAGACCTTGCAGTTAAACTCCATGAGGTTCACATGGGTCCGCTCAATGCCATCTAGAGATGGATGGCATCCCCTTCATCAAGCCTATCAACTGCACCACTCAGCATGGTGTCATCCACAAAATTGCTGAGGCTCTGCTCCATTTATGCCATTGATTAACATATCAAAATGTGCTTGTCCCAGTAGAGACCCCTAAGAGACACCAGTTATTACTGGTTTTCACATGGATACTGAACTGTTGACCGTAACTCTTTGGACATGGCAGCCAGTCAATGTCTTACCCAACAAACAGTACATTCATCAGATCCTTCTCCCTCCAATTCAGCAACAAGAACACTGTGTGGGACCATGTCAAAGGCTTTGCAGAAGTCCAGGGAGATATTCGTACTCTTCCCTTGTCCACTGACGCAGTCAGGACTCCATCATAGAAGGCCGTGAGATTAGTCAGGCATGATTTGCCCTCGGAGAAGAAGCCCCACTGACTGTCTCTAGGCATCTCCTTGTCCTCTTCATGATTTGAGATAGCTAGCAGTAGGATCTGTTCTATGATCTTGCTGGGCGCAGAGGTGAGGCTGACTGGTCAGCAATTTCCAGGGCCCTTCTTTTTACCCTTTTAAAAAGGGTATGCCAAAAAGAAAGCTGAAAGTGCCTGCATGATTATTGATTTTAACATAACACGAGTCTGAACCATCTCAACTGCTCTAAGGACATACAGAAATAACACCTAATATATAAGCCAACCTTTGTGTGGAGAAGGGAAACTTCTCCATAGTTCCAAAACTATTCCCAAAAACAATTAATCCCACAACCAGTATGTTTCTTAGTGGGTGATCTACCTGTGCACTCTGCAGATAATTCCATGCTGCTACAGACAAGATGTACAGATTCAGAATAAATTATTCCGATGGATATGGCAGTCAGGTACTTGAACCAAGTGAACAACACAATCACCCGTTCCTTCCCCTCTAAGCAGTCATTCTCTTTTTATCTTCTCTCATGACAAAATCATTCTGAGGTGACTTTCTAAACAACTAACATAAACTTAAGCTGCAGCTTGAAACATACGACCTCTGCAGCTAAAGCACAAATGCATACTTCCTCTTAACTGCTGTGCTAGAGGACTCTTACAATACCCACCTAACAAAGAATACTTGAGACAGAAAGCTTCGTGCTTTAAAACACAGAGATTAAGGCAATGTTTTATTTTCCATTCTAATCTCCTCTGTTTACAGTAAGATTCACAGCTCCTACACTGGAGTTATCTCTGATACATAACAAAAATAATTCATAGTTTATTAACAATCTAGAATGAAATTCCCTTTCTACACTGAAGTTCTGCGAGAGAAGGACACTTTTGCTAGGAAACTCTGAACAGTATCTCCAGATTGTGGTATCTGGTTGCTGTGGCTGCTTTGCTCAGTAGATAGTCACAGTTTCTTTGCTGTTCCCTGAAGGCTGTTTCATCTGAATTGCTTCTGCGCAAGGATGCTTGCACCCTTCATATGCACATTTACAGCCATTCCAGAGAGAACGGTAACATTCTTCTACAGAGGAAGAGTGAGGTGAAACTCACCACAGAAAGTAGTACCAAAGGGCCAATATATAGCAGTATCTTTTCATAAGGAGCCTCTCCTCCAAGAAGTTCAATATCTACTTAGAAAGAAGGAAACTTTTTGACCATTCTTGTAATTTTTCAAAAGGAGGCTAACAGCAGCACCATAAGCCCAAAAGGCATCCAAACACAGTTACCATAAAGCATATGCAAACAGCTAGAAAAGGAGAGAAAACAAGCCTTTCAATAACTCAAGGCTGACTTTTGCTGAAAGTAAATCAATTGTAGAACAAAGAATAAAATTGGCAAGACACAAAGCACTTAAAAAAAAAAAAGATAAAATCTTTTAATCTTGTCCTGGAATTTAGTTTTCATCAACCACTGTGTGGGAGCTGAAGCAAGAGATGCAAATACCAAGCACAGCTACATTAAAGGCCTGGTATGGGCATAAAAGATCACACAGATATCCCCTACACTGTTCTATTTCCATCTTTATAGGAATTTGAATTACTGGTTTTTAAGAATCAGTTGTCTTGAATGTCTGAGCCTCCTGAATGCAAGATATTTTTCAAAAGCTACCTGAAATTTCAAGCCATTTGTTTTTCTCTATTTGTAACTACATTATTAAACTGATTTTCTTGAAATTAATCTTCTCCTGAGAATTTAATTTAGTCTCTAAAATAGCAATGTCTGCTTATACAAATTTTCTGGATGCAATAAATAAAGGGCTTTCTATGGCATACATTTATTTTTGATAACAAAACCCAGCCATCATTACCCCAAAAAAAACCCCAAATAGGCATAGGAGCACAATTTTAACTCTAAACTTCAGCTTGTTGCCCCCTGCCTGTTTCTTATGTTATGAGTTGTCAAATCTAGCATTAACTTCAGAAAGACTGTGGTAATTGTTTGGTTGGGGTTTTCGGTTTTGATCGGGTTTTTCTAATGAAAGCCTTACAGCTCCCACCCAGCCTAGCCTGGAAAAGAGAATGCTTCAGTGATAAAAATATTGTTGGTGCCAATTCCTGTAGTCTTTGACACAAATAGGAAAGAGCCATGAAGTCCAATGTCAGTGAAATCCCAGAAACAAAGTTTTAATGCACTTCAATTTATTTATTCTTTTGTCTTTTATTTTCACTGCAAATTCAATCTAACCATAAAGCAAAGAGTAATAAAGAGGCATTTCCTACTTAGGAACTGACCTTGCAAGTATTTGTTTGAAACAGAATAAATTCTTAAAGCATGGTTAAAGGCACATGATCAAGCCACCTCTAGGAAATTGTTTCAAACGAGAGAGAGCCCAAGCTCTCTCTAATGACAGTTCATTTGATAAAATGTGTAAACCTGAATACAAGCAAGACTGGTCTAAGAGACAATCCAGAGAAGTAAGAGTTAAATAGTGCCCTGTTACTGTGTATGAGTTCCCCACATCCCTCACCTCCCTGAAGCCCATTAAATGCTTACAACTGCAACTTACACTAATAATCAGTAGGAGAAATTTGCCCCAATGAAATAAAAAAGTTAATTTATATTTGACAGGCCATGAAATAAGTCTCTCTTCCTGTCTTTCTTGGTTTTGTTCCAATTAGTAAGCATTTGTCCCAGCCTTGTTTCAAAGAAAAACATGTTAACAATGAACATTTTATGTCTCTTTCTCATACATGCAGAGTATAAGGCCATCAGCAGGCAGAAACACCACACCCACTTCTCAAAAAAATCATAAAAAACGTTTAGTAATATTTCTGTCCCCTGAACAAACCAAGCTATGATGATAACATAGAAGCTACTTTGGAGTAAAAGAACAAAAGCTTAACAGAACACCTCTTTTAACCCAGTGCTGCTTGTAGTATATTATAATAGAGATTTCAATTCCACAATATCAGTTTTCCTCCCTTTTTGGATATATCCTGTCTCAAGCTGACAAGGCTTTTACAAACAGAGAAACATTTCAAGGAACCTCAACGTGGTTTATCACAAGCAGAAGTATCATTGTCATTAATAAGACAAAGCTTCTGAGAAGTAAGAAGAAAATTTAACATCTACGTACCATCAAATGCTGAATGTTTCTCTGAAAAAGCAGGTTTTAAGTTTCTGGAGTAACATTCAGTAAGTAAATTACATTAAGCTTTACCAAATAACAATTCTGTCATCAGGAATTTTTTACAACTCCTTTTTTTGTACTCTGGCTTTTAAAACCAAGATGCACCACCACATACTTTGTCTGATCCTGCGATTCCTTTCCCAAGGTGCCTAGGCATCTCCACAGCTCCCAGTGCCTGTCCTCACCTATATCCCACTCGCCCTTGTCCACACTCTCTCCACATTTTCAAAACCTTTTTCTTCTACACTGTCTATCCTGAGGAAGGATATCAACTGGTATATAATCCCCAGTTTTAATTCTGTGAGACAGAGTTATTACAGGCATAACTCACAGGTAAAAAACTACAAGTAATTCTGTCAGCAATCGGGTACACAGAAAGCATCAGGTTTCTTGCTTTCAGTTTCCAGCTTTTCAGAATTTTTTTGATGATTCTGAGTTTATTTAAAGTTCTTTCATTTAAAAGGACATCCATAAAGAGAGTAAATCAGAACACTGGCAACAGGAGACCAAGTCTGTGCCAAGTTTCAAATCTGAGAAGCATATTAGGTAACTGGAAATTTTTTAATGAAGAAGTACTCTGAGAAACTTACATTTAAAACCTTCACTCCCAGCCACTACAAGTCTTGGCAGTAAATCTCTGTTCATCTTTTAAATCTCCTTTTGAAAGGTCACAGTTAGGTTTTCCCAGAGACTTCTCTCCTCCAGACTGAACAACCTCCACTCCTCCAAGGAGAGGTGCTTCAGCCCTCTGACCATTTTTGTGGCCCTCCTTTGGAGCTGTTTCAACAGGTCCATGCCTTTTGTGTACTGAGGTCCCCAGAATGGGGTACAGTATTCCCACTGGGGTCTCATAAGAGCAGAGAAGAGGGGCAAAATCACTTCTAGGATAGAGTTAACTTTCTGAGCCAAAATGCATTTCTCTTTGTCGTGAACCCTGGAGACTGCAGAATACATCTTCTAAAGTCCTCCAAAATTTAACACAGGAAAAATACTTTAGTTTCTCCAGCAATACCAGCAGACAAAAAAACTCTTCTGAAAATAACCATATGCCCTGGGATAGAGGTGAAAACTTTCTTGAGTTAAATATGCTTTTCACTGTAAGAAGAACACCCACAATGCCCTATTGAGTATTGCAATTAAGGCAACTCTTCAGTATGGTTAGATCAGTCATTATTTTTGCACAATGTTGCCTTTTCTCTTTTAAAAACAGAGAAAGTGGTCTATCCATATTCCACAGGCTACCAGGTCTTAGCAAGATCATTAAAGTTAACAGAAGCACTCTTCTGGTACATATTCAACACTCAGATTAGAAACCTGTCAGCCATGGAATGAGTTAAGTTTGTTTAACTTCAAATGGGAGCAAATGCTTACATTTATTTCACCTTTGTAAGACATTAATAGCTCCAGTAAAGAAGCTCTGAAAGGTTTGATACTTCAGAACAAATGGATAATCCTGTCTGGTCCATAGCAATTCTGTCTGGAGAGAGCACAGAAGACAGCACTGTATTTCTCCTTCTTTTGGCACAGCCTATTAGCTCACAACAAACAATAGTTCTGGGATCCTGGATCTGCAAGTTGCATGTAGATGGTGTTGACAAGTGAAGAGTGACAGATCCATCCCCCATAAATCTGCCCAACTATTCTCAGTCATCTACTTTTCATAACTAATTTAAACTCCACTCAGTTTTTCACTTCTGATAATCCCTGCATTTTCCAAAACTCATCTAAGGTTCTCAACAGAAAATATTTTTTTTCTTGGAAAGAGCACATTTACAAAATTAGCTCCAACTAACATGCTATTCTGAAATCACTGCAGGTAATATCCACCAGAAAGGTAATTTACCTTTCTGTGAAGTATCTATTCAAGAAACACAAGCTGAACACATCTCTGTCTATGCTAAATATTTGGAATCAAATGGCCTAACGTGACCAATATCAAAACTAACAAGATGGGTGATACCAAGGGTAAAGGTATCTAGAACTATCTATCTTTGGCTCTATAAAGTATGCAGCATACAGGCAGTTTCTCATTAATTCACAGCATACAGAATACAGATACAGAAAGATTCTTCCATCTGGAGGTCCACTGAGACTCAAACAGCCACACAGCCCCATTTTTACCACATTCTACTTGTCAGTTACTGAGAAGTCCTCAGAAGATTATTTCTATTCCAAATCCTTTCATAACAAATGATAAAAAATGCAGAACAATGAAATGCCATAGTAATAAATTGTCCAAGAAAATTTAAGATGGACCAACATAAAATATATGCACAACCTTGATTACAATCCCTGATCCAAGGAAAAGTCTTTTAACATCAGAAACCAGCAGGCAAAAATATGAAAGTTTAAATTAAAATACTGTATTTAAACTTAATCAAAGCTATTTTCAAATGTACTTGAAATTGAAACCTAAGTTGTCTAGAACAAAATCCAAAAAGTAATAGAATACTTCAGAGAGTGAACATTAATCCTGAACTTTTAGGATCAGTTAAGCCTCTGACGGAAGCTCTTGCCCAATCGAATGAAGCCAGAGATGTTTAGGGTGTTCTTTCAAAAGCTAATGTCTTTTGTTCCTCTTCCTGTTGAAATGAGTTTAATAGCCTGCTCTTTCAAAATTAATAAATTTAATACAAATTCTAGAAGAAAAGTCTAATTTTTACATATTGGAAAAAGAAGACAAAGTGAAGGTGAATAGTAAATCGCTAGTTCTACAAATACTATGTATCAAGAAAAAGAATTCTTAAATTTTCATCTCCCCCAAATAATTTTGTTCCCATTTTCCTGATTTCTCAAAGCCACTTTATTTTCAGCACACTGACAAAACACATCTGTCATTCAAGACTGTTTTAACAAGCTTGTTGCCCAAATTTAATTTATGTTTCTATTAAATAGAAGCCCATAATCAATTAAGAAATAAAAAAAAATCTTATCAAGGGAAACAAAGTAAACCATACAGTTATTCAAAAGCCTAAAACACAGAATGCAAGAAGCCAATAAAATGTGCAGCTATATAAATTCCTTAAATGTGCCTCTAAGTTACCTCCTTTCCTCACAAAATTTAGCAAATAAGACTTCAAATGTTATGTTCAATAGGAAATACACTCGTTCACTAGTAAGATTCAAGTTTTCTCTAGATAAATGCTTCAAAGTTAAACTGAAAACCATAAATCAAAGAAGTACCTTAACTGGCAATTCAAATTAATTAAAACCAAGCTAATTCAGTTGCCCTGTGAAGGCATTTTTGTGGTGGCCTATGGGTTTTGCTTCAGGCTTTTTCTCCCCCATGTTAAAGGTGAACAGAAAGCATGCACAACCTTTATGAATTCTAAAGAAGCACGATGTAAGGCACACTAGCATAAACATATGCTAAGTAAACCCAACAACAAAGTAAGCACATCATATCTTGATTTACAACAGCATTTGCTTTTAAGGTATGAAGTTGCAAAACCTAACCAGATTGCTCCTCTGAAATGTAAAGCAACTTGCTAATTTGTTACTGGGATTGGGTGGTTGCTGGAAGTGCTACTACAGATAAACAAAAGACCTTTGAATGGAACAATTATGAAACCACAACATAAATTATTTTTAAATAGTTACAGGATGAATACTAAAAATGGCCCCGTAAAAATGTTTGAACTATTAGCTGTATCAAGTATTTAACCCACAGATGCTTGACATTTGAGGTGCCTCCTCTTATGCAGTTTATCTACCCAATAGTACATACACTGGTGGCCAGGCACCACACCTGTGCTGAGACTTTCTTTGCTACTTTGTAACTCCTACAGCCATCAGCACAAGTAGCTTGGCTCCTATACAACGAGGAGAGATCTATGACCGAAAAAGTGCACAGCAAGTCCAGGGATCTTTCAGCTAGCTTCCCTGATCAGTCTACAGCAGACCTGCTGAGTGACTCTTGACACAACAGTAGAAATATTCCTCTCCATGCATCCATAGTCTTCTCAGACATTGTTTAACTCCATGCTCAGAAGTCACCAACTGAGCGAGAGGGGCATCGCCTGAAGCCTGGCGCAATTGTAAATGGGATCCTCATCTGGAGTGACTGACCAAAGTTGCCATAGTGCAGCTCTCTGCTATTACAACTCTCTGCCTTGCCCCCCACTACTATAAACAGAGGGGTAACATGAGAAGGATAACTTAAACTACTGCTCTTTATTTAACATCAAAAGCATGATGGATATAAAGAATTTTTTTCTCCCTACCCTAAGGACTGCATCAACTTTAAGTCTATAACCTAGAGAAATGACTAACGAAAGTTTCCTAATGCAAAACTGTCCTCTGAGGTAATTAAAAGAGTCTTCTCCCTTCACCATAGTTAGGAAAAATAAAGGAATAGAAAATCAAGAAGCCACAAATGCTTAATTCACAAAAACATGCAATGCATGGTTTGCTTATGAATCCTTCCCAGCACTGTTCCACCAGGCATTACAAGGTACCTAAAACCCAGTAAAACTGTAAGTAGTATGGTTTGCACTGGACAGGCTTATCAGACATTAGGCTGAGAGCAAAGTGCCTTCATCTACCAGACAAGTGAACTCAAATCCTAAATGAACTAGAAGGAGCTCAAGTTTTACTTTCTTTCAATGTGTGTGTTAATTATATCCACCCATTTGATAGCTTGCAAAATCTGTGAGTTGCCTCAACACAGTGCACAGTAGGACACAAATTTTAACTTTATTACTTTACCATCAGCTTAAAAAAGCTAAGGCAATACACATAAACATGGACATAATTTTTTTAAAAATCACAAATACTACTTTGTTTCAAAAGCAAACCTAGGTTAAAGATAATTTTTATATGTAAGACTGAGGCAGTTTCTCCCAGCAGAATATGATTTTGCCAATATAGCTGCCTCAAAGGTGTAACCTTGGTTTCCTAATCACAGCAGTAAATTAATTCTAGCTAAACTCTGTCATACAACACCCCTGCAACTCACTACAAAACGAAGTATTGTTTGCGGTCCTACTCCACAAACCTTTCTCTCCACAACCTACACTCTGAAGGCCACTTATGAGTACAAAAGGTTCACCTGCACTTCTCCAAAACAGTAGAAGTTAGCAAACAAAACTAGAACTTGACGCAGAACTACCTACCATTATACAACAAACATCTGCTGAACAGGCTTCCCTCAAAAACACCCCCTTGCAAAATAATTCACAAATAGAGCCTCCCTTTTAATCACCTGCTCAAATCACTGGGTCACTGCACAATGTCTGCAGCAAGAAGAAAAGAACTGAAAAGAACGAAGAACAATCAGAAATGTGCACACACTCAGATGGCAGGAGATGCAGCCCCAGAAGGCTAAGCTGTGCTATCAGTCTCACTGGAACCAGTTGACAGCACTTGCAGGCAAACTCAAGTCGCCCAAGTCAGTTTGCTACAACAACCTGTGTGTATGCACGGTCAATTTCTGTGTTTGTGTGTTTACAGGGAAGCATTAAAATGTATTCAAATGGGTATTAAAAAAAAAAATCTCTAATACATTCTCGACATAAGCTTTACTGTTAGTTAACAGTAAACATTCAAGTGTATATAATGGAAACAAATTAGATCACATTATTAATTACCCAGCAATTTGTATACAAACAGAATATAGCTGCAGGAACTATAAATACCAGCCAAATCCACAAAACCTCTACTACTCAGGGTCTTTCAAATCAAAATGAAATTATGTTTTTAAATTAAAAAAGGATCAAAGAAACCAAACAGCAGCATTTACTTGGGCTCTGTTCAGGAATGCCAAATTATATTGCCTGTAGTATGTTTTAATTGCAAAGTGACAAATTCTGCCACAGAAGAGGTTATAGTATGAGCAGCAATCTCTAATACAACCCTAATAATAGAACATGAAACTGTTAATTCTATTTTAAGATTTGAAGTTGGTCACCAAACTCTTCCTCCTCTCTTCCTTTTCTTGAACCATCTTAAAAATACAAAAA
Organism: Parus major; assembly: GCF_001522545.3. Classification (NCBI taxonomy): domain Eukaryota; kingdom Metazoa; phylum Chordata; class Aves; order Passeriformes; family Paridae; genus Parus; species Parus major. The sequence continues at coordinate 45,617,844 of NC_031799.1, forward strand.
AACAAACAAACAAAAAACCAAAACCATCAAACAAACCAACAGACATGATTTTGACAAGGGAGGTACCAGTGTTTGCAGCAGGCAAAAAAAAAAAAAAAAAGATAGTCATTGTGAATGGATATAATGCTTTCTGCTTACTTTCTCACACAGCAGCATCAGTCAAGGCAATACATCAATTTTTACCAGCTAAGTTACCTTCTAACTCACATCATCTCCAACTAGAAAGGGAGACTGAGACATCAGTGAAGAACTGGACAGTAGCAGTAGAAAGAATAAAAGACCCTGAGTGACAAGAACAAGAGGCACTTAAGCAACATTACAGGCTGAAGGGGCCCCTGTCTGAAGTGTACATGCAACATATGCAGTCTGAAAACACACAGGAGGAGGAACAGCAGCTTTGCACCCAGTCACTACACAACGTGACCAGAATAACTGTGATCTGGCAGGAATGACAGAGCTGTGATGGACAAACAGATGCTCTTCAGGAATTGCAGGCTGGGAAGAAGGTAAAGATGCCTTTATGCAGAAAACTAGTTTGGATATATGGAGCTCTTTTAGGGGACAATGGGTAGGTAAGGTTTTGTGGATTCACATCAGAAAAAGATGTCAGGAAATGTGGCATAGTGACAAAAGACTTTTTTACAGACCTCCCACGAAGATGGAGCACCCTAAACAACTTGAGGATTGTTTTTGATCACAACCTTGGCTTTTATGAATTATTTTAATCTTCGTAACAAAACAACAGAGCAGGTGGGGATACACACTAAAAAGAATATGGCCGGGACAGAACAAAACAGAATAGAATATCTATAAAGAGTATATGCTTAATGTAGGTACTGGACAGTCTAAACTGGGCTGGTGTACAACTAAGCACATCTGTGATTTGCTAGCTGGGAAGTACCAACTGAGGATCCAAAAATCACTGGCAGCCTCAGTGGTAATGACCATAACATAGGGCAATTCTAAACCCTGGAGGCAGAGAGGAAGGTTACTGAAAGCTGTAATGGTGAGTAAAGGACCACAAGAAAGCAAGCAGGTCAAAGGACATTCTCCAAGCACTGGAAGAGTTCAGCCTAATACTCAGGAAATCAAGTACACCTATCAGCCCAGCCAAAGAACTCACGGTGGAACTCCACTGCTAAAAGGCAGCATAAAGGCAGTGAAAGCAAGGCTAGGCTACAAAGGAAGAATTCAGATCCATTGCCTGAGCATGCAGGAGCGGCATTAGGAAAGGCAAAGCTCAGCTGCCAGACCTGCAAGCATCTGAAGGGTAACACAGAGTTTCTACTGCTCCATGAACAGTGAAAGGCTGACCTCTGAAAACACGGGATAGTTACTGAATGGAGTAGGTGATACAGTGTACCTGGGGACAAATTAGAGAGAGGTACAATGTCTTTGTTTTTTCCTTGAAAAGCACTCTTGTTCTTATAGACAGGGTTCAAAGAGGTTCAAAGAATGGCCATCAGTTGATGACGATTTAGTCAGAAATTGTGTAACAGAAGCTGATCCATGCAAATCCATGGGATGAGACTTGCTGAATCCAACAGTACTGAGAGATGGGAAATGCCATGACAAGGCCCTCTCTCACTTCTAAAGTCATGTAAAAAACAATGAGATTGGGGAGGCCAGGCCCCTGATGACTGGGAAAAAGCAAATGTTACCCCAGTCTGGGGGAGAAGGCCAGAATCTGATGATTGGGGAACAGCAGAATGGTTAGATTCATCTTGATCCTTGAGGAAATCATGAAACAAGTGAGTTCTCTGAGCATTTTTTCCGAACATACAACTGGAAGGTGACTGTGAACAGTCAGCATTTGCTCCTATAGTCCTCACTCTTACCACTAGTAAACAGGCTGAAGTTAATAAGGAATCTCATGCATATCAGTACCTGCAGCTGAAAGCCATTAAATTACCAGCATATGGGGGGATGAGAGAGGAGGATGAACAGTGGTGAAAAGCACACATCTCTAATTGGAAACCTCCACTTAAGAGCTGGCTATGGAAATATTAATCCAGATCCTAAAGCTTACATTCACTTTGAACGCCTTTTTTAAGGAAACAGATAAAACAATGACATGAAATGAGACAAATTTCCAGAAAAGCTAGTTTTAGAAAAACAAGCTTATCACAGGTTTTACAGTAAGAACAACAGAAAAACAACTGGAAGCTCAAAGAACTCTCAAGTTTTTAGGAAAGAAACTGCTCTTTTAATTACCAAACTGTCAGTATTATTGCAAGCCAGTCTTTGCCACTGAAATACACGAATATACAGACCCCAACACACCTTCTTAAACAGAAAGAATGGGCTTTCTTTTTCAAAAAGAAGAGTATTTGCAGGTCTTCTTGAAAATTACTATCTCTAGCAGCTGTAGGTAGCTCTGGAGAACTCCGCTGGAACTGATATGCCCACAGCACCAGCATCCTCCCAAGTTTCAAAGCATGACACGACAGCACTCCTTGTGTTCTGACACAGAACACCCCTCAGACAGAAGAGGCTTGCATTCTACAAATGCCAGCTGCTCCCTCATTACAGTATTATTGTTGAGAAACATCCACTAAAAGCTTTTGAGCAATTTGCAGCTTCACACAGATCCTCTGTCATTCTACCTCTACATTGTTCTGCTTGTGCATCGTACTGTCTCAAAATTACTTACTGAAAACCCATGCTCATGTAACAGAATCTGTGGTACAATATCCTTTCTAAAGACTCTTCCCTCCTCCCACCAAGGCCTCTTTGAGGCCTGAATTTGAGAAAAGAAAAACTGAGAATGAACATAAACAACCATCTCTTCTCAAAAATATTGTAAGCACATGGTTGCTTATTTTTCATTTGTTTGCTGGGGTTTTTTTACCCCCACTGTTAAAAGGTTGAATGTGAATGTGAGAAGGGAGGAAACAAAAAAGGTCAGAAGTCTAGAGACTATGTAGTAAAAGAAGTTTGGTATTTTGTCTCTCTCACCCAGACTGCATGGGACAATGAAGCACACAAAGACAGTTATTCTAGTAAGTGTGACATGTAAGGAAATATCCAGAGCTAGCAAGAAAACCCTGTAACCCTACTTAAGGCACGAGAAGACTATGCTGTGATTACCCAGAGAAGCTCACCTCCCCTGATCAAGTATGCACAGAGTCAGGAGCATGTCTTACATTGTTGTTACAGTAGGCTGGGACAGTTTGCACCCCAGCATCCCCAGACCGAGTATACGGAGCCTCAAGCATGTTTTATTTTCTCCCCTACGGTTCATCCACCCCATCTGCACGTACCTTTGCACCACTTCACACGATGGAGGCCAGCTGCAGATCTCAGAATCCAGACAAAAGCATATGCACATCTTGTATTAAGCCCCTCAAGATCTGAATCAAACTTCACAATTTGTTTTGTTGTTGTCAATCAGCAGATGTAGCTAGACACTTATGATTAAGCAATTGCATTGTGAACATTATATGCTAGGCTAGTGTTTGTTTTAAGGAAAAGGGAAGACAATCCCAAGATGAATGGGCTGTCTGGATGAGAGCCACCAGGACTGAGCAGTAACTGGGGGAGAGGAAATTCCAGCAGTGGACCACCAACTCAGCGACCACCTACCCCAAACAGACCCTGGAGTCAGACACAGGGAAGAACTGCACCTGCAGACTAATTAGCAGGGCAAATAGGGGGTTGAACACTAATTAATTAAAGCCATATCATCTGTAAACAATGGATGCTGATGCTTTGTTTGTTAAAACATACAAATGGATAAAGTTTTGATGACTGGGGAGCCAGCCTTTTGTGGACCACCACCCTGCTCCCTCCTTTGCACAAACCAGAGTAAGAGGTAGAAATACCTTGCCTGGCTGTCAGAGTTGGTGCTGTGCACATGGAAAGGAGCCTGTGGCTGGGACAAGTTTTTGGTAACCCAAGTGAGACAGACAGCATGCCCTGCCCAGATTGACTACCCACTCCAAGCACATGGGCTCAGTCAGACAAATTCCAGTGCATACCGACCTTCTGATTGGGGACTTCAGAAAACCCAGTCAGGACAATCGGCACAACACTTTAGAGAGGTATTTCATCAGTAAAGGGGGGGTGACTGGGAACTGATAAAGAGGCAGGAGGATTTTGTTTGGGGCTCTGCACAAGCTGCAAGAGAAAGCATTTTGTTTCTGTACTACGGTGACATGCATCTTGAATTTTTGGTATTTTGCACATACATTTTCACACTTCTTGGTAGAGTGGAAACATGTTTTAAGGTGTTTGCATTTGGACAGTTTATGAAACGCTGGGAATTTGAGTACTGAAATGCGTTCTTCTGCTCCTGCAAAAAAAATTGTTTTCATTTGCTCTGCTCCTGGATGCATCATTAAGAATAGGATTTCAGGGTGAGCCCATGACTCAAGAGAAATTGAAAAGATACTGTAATCAATGGTGGCCTGCACATGAAGTAAATGAGGGTGAAAAATGCCCAAAAAATGGGTCTCTGAAATATGATTACAATTTTATAGCTGATGTTATTTAATAGAAGGAAAACCAAATGAGATTAGGTCTATTATGTAGTTTTGTTTGTTGCTTTAAGAAATAATTGGGATGTAAGAAAACCTAATCCACACCTGCTTTTCATGAGCAAAATTTCAAAAGTAAGTGTCTTCATCAGGCTGATAAACTTTCTTCATTCTTATGCCTTATCCTTTTAAACCAAGTGCAAATAATCCTTTCATCAATATGAAAGGAAGTAGGGAGGCCCAAGATGAAGGCCCTTATGTTATCATACATAGCACCAAAGAAAAGAAACTACAAGGACAGTAGATCCAGCACAGATGTATTAATCAAAGCAATAAACTGGACATGCAAACAAAAAACTAAACCTTGGGGTATTGCAGCTTCAGTAGAATAGGTATAATGAGCCATTCTTACCATCCTGGCTTACTCAGAAAAGCTGAATGAAACACAGCTAACATTCAAACCTTAAAATGACAACACTCCCACACACCCCACATGTTAAATGAAATAGAAAAGGAATGACAGAATCATATACTGGTAAAAAAAGAAAGGTCTTTCCCAGCAATGTATGGAAGATCTGTTAGACCTTGACTACTACAGTGTATAAATAACATTTTTCAGCGATTAACTGTACATCAGGAAATCTCTCACACACACACACAAACGTTGCATGCAGGACACGCTGACCCTCAATATGATTTCTAATTATAATGCTTGATGCACAAACTGAGTATATTTCTAATGTAAAAATCACAAACTGAGTAGAATATTTTACTGGGCTTCACAAAGACAAGAAATTTAAAAACTAACCCAACTTTTAGCTAATGAAAATCACTCTACAAGGAAGCTAAACTATATTTCCAAATTATTTCAGATTACTTGGAAAGGCAGAGAATCTTTCAAAATTAGCTAAAATGGTGACTGAAACCAGTATCTACAACATTCAAGGACAACACTGTGGATAGTGCTTGGCTGGTTTTAGATGAGGTTATTTGGTTTAGCCAGGAATTTCACAATCTGAATGCCACCAGCATTCAGAATTGTTTTTCACAGTTTTTACTTTTTCCAAGTTTCCCTTAGCCAAATACAATCCAAAGACATCTTCACTGTAGAGCTCACCAGAATTCTACTCAGCAGGAACAGCAAGACTGAAAGCTACACACATACACACACACATAGAGTACAGCCCAGCTCCCAAATAAGCGAGGAATCATGAGGACATAGCTAAAAAAACAGGATGCAATATACAGACAAACAAAGGGCAGTCTACGACCAGATGTAGAAACACCAGCACCATGCAGTAGTTTTGTCTCTCAGTACTAGTCTAAAAGATCATCTAATATGTGACAGGAGCTTGAAGAAATATCTGTAAAAATAATTTTGTTACTAGGTTTTATTTCTAAGATACTCTCTTAAGGATTCAGTTCTGGAAATTCCTTCCCATGTTAATACATGGAACAGACAAAACAAAGTAAGTGAATGCAGCACCATTACTGTATCACACCCTAATTCCTTCTAGCTTCTACAACCAGAACAAAACAGTCCCACTTCCTTCTGAAAGATTGAGAGAATTGGGATTGTTCAGCCAGGAAAAGAGAATGCTTAGGTGTGACCTGTTTGCAGTCTTCCAGCACCTAAAAGGAGTTTTCAAGACAGATGGAAAGAGACTATTTGCAAAGGCATGAGATGACAGAACAAGGGGCAACACCTTGAAATTGAAAGGCAGCAGTTTTAAACGAGATATTAGGAAGAAATTCTTTACTGTGAGGACGATGAAACAATTTGTCCAGAAAAGTTGTTGATGCCCTATCCCTGTTCAAGGCCAAGCTGGATGGAGCTCTGAACAACCTGGTGTAGGGGAAGTTGTCTCTGTTCACAGCTGGGTTGGAACTATATGACCTTTGAGATGCTTTCCAACCCAAGCCATTCTACAATTATCTCATGCTACATTGGGAACAGCCTAATTCAAACTCTTTTCTCATCCAAACAGCCTTCAAGTACTACATACATAGCCTCCATTTAGAATTTTATGCCATGTTTATTTAGACTGCTTGAGTGAAAAATGTGCTCCTGCAACTGGCATTGAAAGGTCCAAGGGCTCACAGCCCCCACAATGCTCCCCGCTGTGTGTACAAGCAGCAGCCTCTCTGCTGGCAGGCACCTGTTAGTAGCTGATAACATCAGTAAATGGGCCTGCAGTGACACCCACACTTGACACACATCTCAGGCAGCACCCACTGACACTGTCCTTCTTTATAATTCCTTTTTCAAACCTAGAAAATGTCAATGAGATCTGTACACCAGGGTCAGGTTGTCCGAGTTAAGCACAAAGCCACACATTTCACCAGCTCCGTAGGCAGAGAAACAGCAAGGAAGTTTGACTCCCTGTCTTTCAACAGTTAAATGCATTTCAGCTATTAAAACTCACTGATCGTACCTCAAGACAGAACATTCAAGCAATTTTAAAAAACCAGGCCACATTTGCTAAGGAATTAGAGAAAATTTAGTGAAAAACACTATTAGGTTTTATGTGGGTATTTACACCAGCTGCTGGGCTGGTTTGTAACTGTACGTACAAGCAGAAAAACATCATACTCCCTGCTCAAATACATGAAAGAAAAACACAAAGAGATCACCAGAAAGGATCTGAGAAAGTAGATAAAAGTATTAAAAAGTAAGACTCCATACATCAATTGTCATCACATACTTAAAGTTAACAAATTAGGAAAAACACTCCGAACTCTCCCAACTGCTTTCTAAACTTGCCCATTTTAAATGTTACACATAACAGATCATGATTACAGTTCATACAAATAGCGCAAATAAATACAACTTGTAAAGGTCACATAAGCAACATCTGCATTCTGTCTATATATCACAATAAAGAATACACATACTTAAAATCAAACTGGAAAGAGTAAAATAATAAAGTATTAGCAGTATTGCAATTTGGGCAAAAAAGCTACCCTTTCTCAGGCTCTTTTCATGAAGAGGTGATGTATATATTCAGGAAGGGGTGTTATTTGGTTGATTTGGGGTTTTTGTTTGTGGTTTTTGTCAGGGCGTTTTTGGTTGATTTGGCGGGCATTGTTTCTTTTTTTAGTTTGGTTTTTTTTGTGTGTGTGTTTGTTTTTTGGGGTTTTTTTGTAGAGGGTTGTTATCTTTTTTTTAATAACACTGACTGAACTTATTTGGACTGCTTGACTCTTAAGTAGCTTTTTTCTATAAGTTGTGTTGTCACAGAGAGGCCCTGCCTCCACATCAAAATTCACAGCAGCATCTATCCTAAAATTAGTTTCAGGGTCTGGAGATATTTTAAAAAAACCAAGTGGACACTGTCCTGGCCAACCTGTTGTAAATGACCCTGATTCAGCTGAGAGGTTGGACTAGATAATCTCAAAACATCCCTTCCAACATTAACACTTTTCTGATCTGTGTACAATGACAGACCTTACTTTTGGCTGACTAAGGAAGCCATCTACTCCAGAAAAAGCTACACTATCCCATGGCACTTTAAAGCTTGCCACACCCCTTGAAGGACAACACTGTATGGAATGCCATAACTAAAAATAATAACATTTTATTTCAAGAAGAGCATAAAAAACTATTACTAAAAATAGACTACGGTATTCAACATACTACCTGATTTAATTCACAATCACTCTCATTCTTCTGCTGTATATCCAAGTACAGAGTCTATCTGCACTTTAGAGAACTTCTTTATAGACTCAGGCAGACTACCACTACATATTCCTGCTCTACAGTCTTTTCTCCATGCCAAACAAGCCCCAGTCCCTCATCTTCTCCTTGGAGGGCAAGCACCCAGATTCTGTGGTGCTTCATAGTTCTCTACTGTGATCACTTCAGTTCTGCACCATTTTTTTTTCTTACTGGGGCATCAAAAGTGGATGCAGTATTCCAGATGCAATTTAACAAGTGACAAGTGAAGAGGAACCACTTGGTCTGCTTTCCTTGCTACGCTCCTGTTAGTACAGTCCAGGATGCTGCTGGCTTTCTTCAGCTGCAGAGCACGCTCTCTTCATCCATGTCCACTGTCATGCATGACCTCTATGAGCTTTCCAGAACAGCAAATCCCAGCCAGTCAGCTCCTGTCTGAGGGAAACAGTACATCCTGTTGCCTGTGTGTCTGTTCAATTACACAACATGCCTGTTGGTCCACTCTTCTAGCCTGTCTAGATTGTTATGGATGGCAGCCCTTACTTCAAGTGTATAAACTGCAAACCCAGACTGCAGTAATTCACAGGTTTTAATGACGTGCATGATCAACAGCTGAACAAGGAGATGTGTGAAGACATGAAACAGATTTCGGGACACACAGCTGTGATATTATTTTCTGGACACCAGCAGTATTACCCACCAACTACTACTTTCCCAGCTCAAACATCTAACCAGTTTTTCACACACAGAATCACAGATCAAAGAATCACAGAATATGCTGATTTGGGAAGAATCAAATCAGGATCATTAAGTCCAACTCCTGGCCCTGCACAGGACATCCCCAAGAATCACTCCATGTGCCCAAGAGTATTGTCCAAATGCTTCTTGAACTCTCTCAAGCTTGGTGCTGTGACCACTTCTCTGGGGAGCCTGTTCCAGTACCCAACTACCCTCTGGGTAAAGAAATTTCTTCCAATATCCAACCTAATCCCTACCCCCTGACACAACTGCAGGCCATTCCCTTGGATTCTGTCACAGGTCACTACAGAGAGATTATCAGCCACTCCTCTTCCCCTCATGAGGAAGTTGTAACTGCAGCAAGGTCCCCCCTCAGTCTTCTTTTCTTCAGTCTGAACAGACCAAGCGACCTCAGCCATTCTTCATACAGCTTTCTTCAAGGTCCTTCACCGTTGTTACCCTCATCAAGTAGTTTTTCATCCATCCAGACTTTACCATCCCAACTTGGATGCAAAGATGCCATGGGAGACCACGGCAAAAGCCTTGCTAAGAATCAAGGCAGAGGACAGCCTCAATTCTCCCATCATCCACAGATCCTGTCCTTTAATCACAGAAGACAATCAAGTTGGTGAAACCTCCAACTTAACATACCCAGAAATGGCTTCAAAGAGACTTTACCCCACTCAGAACAATGTAGTCTGCTTCTCTCAAAATGGGGACTACTGTGCTGTTCTGTTTCTTAACTAATTAAAGATCCATATCACAGGGAGAGAATGTAGTCATTCTCCAGCCAAGGTGAAAGGAAGGCTGTAGATGCTTTATGAGACTTGTCTGACAATATAAGTAAACTTGTAATACATAAATAATAGTAAAAAAAATTGCTACGAAGACTCCCCTACACTGCCTTTTAACTTCTAAGTCAGCACCCCCAACAATTTCCCAGAATCCATGTTTGTTTATTTCCATATCCATATTTATTGCGGGGTTTGTATCTTGTCTTGGCGTGTCATGCAGACCTTTAATATGATCTTGCTCAACTTTGGTTTTACGATCTGCATTTAGGAGAGCGAATGCTTGCTTCTGGTCAAGACACTGCACTGGACAGCAGGGCTCAGTCATTTAATCCCCTCCTGCACTGCACACCTCTATAATGTGGGCTTGAAGTAATGCAACTTGCTTCATGGAGCACTTTGGGAATACTTAAAACTGTCTAAAGAAGTACCAGAGCTTACCAACAGGTCTACAACACCAGGTAAGTTGCTTATTTAACAGCTCTGTAATGAGTTAGAAGTCCCTGTGCAAGCCAAGACTGGTACTATAAACATCTACTTGACATCTTCTAGTTTTTGGTTTGCATGGTCTTCAAAGAAAAATCAACAGTCTTTGATTTACACAGTCAAGCATACTTAACTTTTTAACAATTTTAAAAAAGACATGTGATTGAGCTCAGCTTCTTCAAACTTCCACAGATCTTTCTTTTAAACGTGTTTCTTCCTCACAGGGCAACTCAATAATAAAAACGAATAAGAACAATGTAAAAACTTACACCATTTCAGTACGGAAAATTACACGTAAACCCATGGGATAGTAGCAAGCTTCAGGAGAGTTCACTTAGCTAAGATTTGAATGACAACTAAAAAAATTTTTCCTGTTTTCTGCCAAGTAGAAAACAGTAATCTGAAGAAGGGAGGGGCAGAGGCAGAGAGAGATACAGAGAAAGACAGAGAGGGAAGGACTTCAACAAAAAATCCAAAGGCTTTAAGAACTGCAAAACAGTCCACCTAACATAGAAAGCAAGACCCACATTTTATTTGAGGGACCATGGAAGTCAGTGAAGTCAGCTGTTTGATCTGATGGAGAAAGGCATTAAAGACAAGAAAACATGACATAATTTGAGGGATAGAAGTAGAGTAAGACTAGGAAAAACTCAACATTGTTTTATTTGGAATCTGCAAATTAGTCAAAATAATTTGGATCATTGTGTTTTGATGATGTTTTTTACCTTTTGGGAAACATCATGAATTTCTGTGCTTGTGTCTTAATGCTAAACTGGCAGCCCCTAGGCTGTTTGGAGAGTCTCTTTCACTTTGACAAAAATTGAAAGCATTAGAAAAGGCTTTTCCCTGATACAGACCACTATCAGAAGCACCTCTACAGTAATGCAACCCATACTTGTGTTTTTCACATTCACCAACACTTCATGTTTCAGTTATTAGACTAACATTTTCTAGTAAAATGCACAGACTCTTGCACTGACAGAAATGGAGTCTGTATAGGTACAGAGCAATAAAATGCTCCACAAATAAATGATCTAACCTTAAATTCTTTTAAATATAAAGGGATACATACAGCACTAAAAGCTGCTATTCCATGGCAGTAGTCAGTCACTGCACAGCAGCTGTGGTGTACAAACCTACAGAGCTGCTGGTAATTCCACAGCTTGATGAATCTGTCAGTGAATCTACCATGCAACAGAGGACACTGGCCATTAGAAACATAAACTGGCAAATCAAAAGAACCATGTATTTGACATGCCTGTGGTCAGGAAAAATGCAGGGGACAGTCTAAAGTGAGCTCAGTCAAGCCTTTGTCACTGCACTCAGCTGGAGGTCCAGTTTATCCAAAAGCCAACTAATATCCCTTAATTGTTGATGCAGAATTTCATGTTGTTAACAAGCTTAAAGAAAACACCAGTACAACAGAATTAGTCTTCTAATTATAATCATTTCGGTCTCCTCAATTTCTGCTGTAGGATGTGAGCAGTTTGATACAAAACTTCAAAAACTGTTGCAAAACATGAGCATTTGGTTTCTAAAAAGAATAAAATATGTTTTAGATTACTTCTAACATAAATTCTACCCTCACCAACACTTGATTAAATAGGTTAGACGCTATCAGAAAGCTGGAGCACAGAAGCAAAAGTCCAACAACCACACACAGAAAAAAATCCCCTGTTCTCTCCTCGTGTTTTCTGAACAACTTTCAGAGTCAGAGCAGCTGCAATGGCTAGTTACCAAACACAGGACATCCAGCTGATTTTTTTTGACAGCAATCCACAAAAGAGCCAGGTCAGACGCCACCACTGGACTTCTACAGCACGCAAGAAGTGTTCCCCTTATTCAATAACAGCATCTCTGCTTGCCCAGGATGAATTTATTATGATCTCCATGGCTTAGCTGTTGCAAGATGTGATGTGGGTAATTTTTCTGAAGAACTTCACTTTTGTCTAGCCGTTCTTTTGCACACAGTTCATTTCTGTATGAAAGCCCTAGTGAACAGACTGCTCACACCACCTCCAGATGGCAAACTGTTTCACAGACTGCCAGCCCGTCCCCCTACCTCCAAACATTTTTGCTGCTAAAACCTAAAATTCATCTACATGGAACTTAACAAAAGCTATGTGGAGAAGTGACAGTTGGTAAAAGTCGCCCAACAGATCTTTTTGTCTTGTACATTACTCTGGAATGACATGAGCTTTTTTTCTGGCAGCTCTTCTTTCATATTGAAGGGGGAAAGTTCTTGCAAGGTGAAGTACTACATAAGCACTAAGCTCAAGAATACAGGAACAAATTTTCAATTATCAGCAATTTTTACTGCTGACACATCTAAATGTGTGCCTTGGTTGGACCAGCTCATTTATCTGGCACTCCAGAGGCAGAATATGGATTTTCACTTTATAGATTAATCAGAAATATGTAATTTTTCAAATAATTTCTTTCTTTTTTTTCTTCATTCCTAAAATCTGTTTTTGTCCACACATAAAACTAAAGAGTTTTAAGACCTTTTAGTCTCAATGGGAAAACAAGCATATGACCTTGCATTCAAAAAGACTGTCACAACAAAACATTTCTGCAATAAAGCCAGCTGGTTTGTTTGGGGTTTTATTTTTGTTTGTTTGTATGGGAGTTTTGTTAGTTTTCTTTGTTTTGTTTTGTTTGGGGTTTTTTGAGCCAGCTAAATCTTGGACAGTTGCTGTTGTCCCAGAGAAGGAGTTCTCACTCTCACTGTAGGAAACCTTTTGTCACTTCTTTTCTCTTCATGTAGTGGGAATTTTTCCATGGGATTACAAGTTAAGACTACACTTGCTCACTGATAAAGCTTTCAAGGGCTAATGCTTCTCAGGAACACGGAAAGTTATGAACAAGATGACAAATTCAAATCAAAGCCGAAGTCAAAGAATCAAATTAAATCAAATCAAAGTCAAAATCAAATCTTCAGTCAAAGAATACTTCTCACTTTCCTTCATAAAATTCATCTGATATGTTACAAAAGACAGTCAGAAAATGGTATTTCTGGTTTCAGAAAAGCTGTCAATTCCTACTTAAATTCAAAATTAGAGTAACAGTTGACATTCTGAAAAAGAATTAAAGTTTAGATTAGTCAAATATATTACTAAGGTACAAGTGCTTTAGCACAAATACGTACTTGCTGCAGGTGTCCCTCTCCTCCAAAGAGTTTACTATGGGAAGAAGCTTTCTTCAAAAACAGAAGTTGGGATACTCTTCCTAAACTGACTTTCACCTACAGCCCACAAATGAAACTTAACAAATATTTGATTTTTACCTTCTGAAGTTAGTATAAATCAATTTCTGGTAAAATGTTTTTATTTGAAATGCCACTTTCGGAAGCACTTTTGGAAGAAAGATAACTTTTTTTTAGAGGTAGGAACTTCCCATTTCATGCTTCAGAGAAAAACACTGACAGTTTTTTTAATGTGGAAGAAATAATCTGCCATCATTGCTTATTACTATGGAAACAAGTCTACTGTTAAAAAGACAAAGAATCACAGAATAACAGAATAGCTGAGGCTGGAAATGTAAAGAACCACTGGAGGAGGTCATCCTGTCCAATCTCCTTACTCAAACTGGACTACCCAGAGCAGGCTGCTCAGCACAATGTCCAAATGAGCATCTCCAACGTGGGAGACTCCAAAATCTCCCTGGGAAACTTGTGCCAAAGTGCAATCCCTCTCTCCACTTACTGATGTTTAGAAGGAAGGTCTTATGTTTCAGTCTGTGCTCACTGCCTCTAATCCTCAACCCCACAATCAGAGTTTTCAAAACAGAAGGGAATACAACTACTACCTTTTCCTTTACATTTCAGCTTTTTGGCCACTTCTAGCCACATAGCATCCAACACATAAATGAGGTAAAAAGAACATAATACATTGTCCACATGATAAAGGGCAAGAATATATTGAGGCCAAAGAAAATGAAATTATAAATTATATATATGCTATCTGCCTATTTGGAGAAAAAGGAAGAACACCATCAGTTCTTTTTTTTTTTTTTCAATGTGCATTTGCAACCTTCTCAGTTGCAACATCAAAATATAAAAAGGCATTTTCATCCTCAGTAGCAGAGAGTTCACCAGAGGAAAAAACACAGACAGTTAAAGAAAAGTTAGCTCCCTAACAACAACGTTCAGACAATCAAAAGCCATGAATTTAGAAAACATGCTCAATTTAAAAGCTAACTTAACTTAGAAAAGTTCAATGCAAGAACTAGAAATGACTATGCCCTCTTTTTTCCTCCTAAAAAAGGCATAATTTGGGAGGAACTTGCTGTGTAAAAGTTCTAAATCCACAATTTTAACAATGCACAATCAATTAATTCTGGCATGTATGCGACAAGAAATAGGAAGGGCTACAAGCCTTGAACAAGAACTGTCCATTAGCACCTGGAAACTTTTTAAAAGCCCTCCACAAAATGCTCCCCTTTTTCAGCCTGCTGTTTTCTGTGAAGTCTAAGTAAGAGCAGCACAGTTACCAAGTAGAGGACTCTACATAACTGACTGCAAAACAAACTGAACATAATGCCAAAGATGTAATAATTGCAAAGACAGAATTTACATATTTATCCAAATACTCTTCCAGCAGACTGATAAAGCCCATGGCACAATTTATTCATATTAAGGAAATTCATTACAACACTATTCACTATCTGTGCTCTTGTCTGAAAAAGCTGTAATACAATACAGTGGTCAAAACAAAATACTACCTACTGGAAATAAGCAAATTAAGTTTTTTGAATAAAAATGCTTCTCTTCCAAAAAAACGATTTTATATATATTGGTGGACTCTTGCAAATTCTGTTTCTCACAAACTTAAAAGCCTAACTAGCTTCAAAGAGAAAATCTGAAGAAGATACCATGCGCTGAGAGAAGACAATAGATTAAGTTTCAGCAGTGGTCAAAGAAGGGACTCAAGTGCTATTTATTACACATACTGATTGCTAGTTCAGACTGTCAAAACTTTGTTGTGTTGTCACACATAAGTGACAGAGACCTGGCCTTCACTATTTCACTATCACTAAGCCAAATGAGGAAAGAATTCAAAGATGATCTAAGTACAATGTGAATTTTGCCTACTGTCAGGACAGTCTCCTGTCCTGTCTCCTCACCTCCAAATTACAATATATTTGATACAGAAATGAAGAAACATGGAGAACCCAACTGT
Organism: Parus major; assembly: GCF_001522545.3. NCBI lineage: Eukaryota > Metazoa > Chordata > Aves > Passeriformes > Paridae > Parus > Parus major. The sequence continues at coordinate 45,633,193 of NC_031799.1, forward strand.
ACAATCTTTCCTTTCCACAAGTATGCTTTCTGAATCACTCCCTACATAAAAAACTGTACACTGAATGAAACTAATTATCACGGTACTGGGAGTAGCACTTGTTTTTGTAACAGGTTATTTGCTTAGTGTTCAGTTCAGCGTATCTGTGCTAAACAAAATCTGCTACTTGATGCTTGGCTAGCTGGAGGTTAACAGCTTACCACATTCACTAGGAGGCTACAAAGGGGATACCCAAGCAAAGCTTAAAAGGTTAGGAGAGACTAAACTGGTAGCAGCAGCACACTTATAGCTTATTTCAGTTCTACATCCTCTCCTTCACCAGCTTTCAGCGATTGAGGTGTGAAGATTACAAGAGAGCTGAATTGGCAGATGCAGATGCAGAGCAGCAAGAATCAAAGGCATATACACCAGGTTATGCTCAAACCTGGCAGACAGCACAGTGACATGGAGCAAGAATGATCAGGACATGAAGATCAGAAGAAAGTAAAGTAAAAAAATAGTAAAAAAGCCATTATATTTTAACTTAGAGAAGAGGTAACTAAAGGACACTACACTTAAGCCTAAAAACATTAAGTCATAGGTTTACATAACAATCTGAAAGTCAGAGATCAGAAACTAAATAATACCTCTGGAGACTATAGGAAAGACACACTGAAAGAGAAAGCAAAAGGTCAAGGGGCATAATGTAAGTTAAGGAGGGCAATTTTGCAAAACTTCTAGGAGAAGGAGCTTTCACGCAGGAGGAACTGGGAAAAGCACTAAGTGAATCTCAATGCAATAAAGATTGAAATTGTTCAATAATATTACATAACAAACTTACACAAGATGTTTTAAAACTTATGAGTTTACAGGGACAAGAAGCTGCACATGTTGCTCACAGGGGAAAAACAGCAGTGGAAAAACTTCAGGTAACTGCCTGAATACTGTGGAGCTGAACTGTGATCATTGAACAGTCCTAACTCAGAATGGAGAAACGGGGAAGTTATCCTGTGCTTTCATAACCATAGCAGAAATTAAACCACAGGACACAAGTTTTTTGAATACTCTTGGAAACTCATCCTTTAAGCACAGATGGTTCAGTATCACACAGTTGTTTTAACTGTTCATTTTTCTTTCTCTCTTAACCCCAAACGTGCAACAATTCTTTGCTACTATGACTAGATCTGCTATACCATCGTACAGAAATATCAAAACACCCATTTGTCTCACTTGCAGCCGTTTAAATAACTTATTTCACTCATCCTCCTTTGTACTTGAAGCATATTGCAAGACTGACAATATTAAGTTAAACATCTAGCCAATAATCTAGACTAACCAGCATGCTAATGATAATGTACATCTCACCAAAGACGTCTTTTTAACTGAAAGTGTTAATGCTGTCCAGAGAGAACACTTCAGCTTCCTCATCCATCAGAAGACTCGAATACTCACTCGTTTCTTAAGTTGGACAGCAAGCAGATGTTATGTATCAGAAAGTTTAGAACTCCAGTCAAAGCTTATTTGGAAAACATGAAGGATGTGGCTGCCACATTTAAGTACAGCAACTCCCCAGGGTTAATCCTTTTGCCTTTTCTCTTCCCACCAACTCAACTGCAGATGCAAGGTATGAATACTGCCTCCAGCACCTCCACTACAGCAAAAGTCCATACCAGCTTAGTCCTTCCTTCTTTTGTGACGCTACCTCAATGAAAAGTCAATGTATTTACAAGAACATTGTCAGAACATAGTTCACTTTGCCTCTGAAAAAAACAGTTCTAAGAACAGGGAGACTGTCCTAGGTGTGCTATGACCAATTAGTAGTATTACTAACTAGTAAATAGTTAGTAATAGTAGTACTACTAGTAACTAACTAATAGTAGTAGCAATACTCTTACTAAACAGTTACATTCAGGAGATTTTTTCCTCAACTGAGTTGCTCAAATCTTCCTTAAGAAATTTACAGTTATTTACCATGCAGTGTAATTACCATCTGCCTTTCGTTCTCTGATTAGAAAACAAACACAGCAGACATGGGACATACATTTTGGCATTGCTAATATCAAGGAAGCAACAAGTTGATTTAGTTAGTGACAGAACCCAGGTTTCTCAAGCAGGTGCAAAAACACAATCTCAAATTGCAATACAGCAAACAGCTGGAAACACTCCTCAAAGAAAACCACTAGATTTCTGGAGGTTTTGTAAGATCTTCCAAACTTCTTCCCATTGTAGTGCAATCACAGCTTTGTACACTCTGGCTTAACAGCAAGATCTTCTATTAAGATATCTCTTAGGAATGACATGGAAAAAAGGCAATCCCAGCAGTGGAATGTGGAGTGAACACATTCCCAGAAAGCAGGGGAAGGAGAAATCAGGAGATTCGCTAAGTCATCTTGAAAAAGCAGTGATGGGTTAATGTGAAAGCTTATTAATAGCAACTAAAAATCAAGGCTGTTGACCCAGTTACTTATCATTTTAAGGAGGAAAAATTATTTAAGTAACTTCATCAGTAAAAGCAGTGAGGGGGCCAAAAAATACCTTAGAGGAGATGAAAAGAGGAGCAAGAAGACAAAACCAAGATTGAAATCAGAGGGAGTTACTGTGTGCAACCTTTGTTCCCGTTGCCAGAGCACGGCCTCCACATTTCCAGAATGTCCTCAGGACATGCTCTATTCAGGAGCAAGCAGAGTAGCACACTGCCAGTAAAGTAAATGTGGAAGACATGACCCAGCCAGTTCCACAGACAGGCAAATATACTTGAGTAAGTGTGGGCAGAATTGTTCAGCTACGGAGTGTTTATCTTCATCTGTCTAACACGGTTCTGCAATTAATGGACAAGGCCTTCAAAGCTGCAAAGCAGTCCATTTCAAAGCAATCCTCATTTTCTAGTCTATTAAAATCACTAACAGGCACGACCTGGGGTCAAAAGGAAGAAAAATATACAACGGAATTATGACTCTATTTAACAATAGCAAGTGAGGAGCAAATAAAGTGACTGATGAAATTCAGTGCCAGTAATTACATAAGAGTCCACACAAGAAGATAATCCCAGCTACAGCTATGGACCAAAAACTTCCTTTTGTCTTCTCCCATTAAGTGGAAACATTCTATTTGCTTGTCTGTTAATTTTATAAGAAGTTCTGCATTAAGAATAATCAGAAAAAGACTATAGAACAAGACTGAAAAATACCTTAGGGCTTTCCAGTACCTTGATAACCGCGTTCTTAAGAACTTGTAATTAGTCAGAGAACATTGATTAAACAGATGAGTGTGGGGAAAGGCTGAAAGAGAGCATACAGACCTGGACTCTTCAGCTTTTAAACTGCTTGAGTGTAATACTGCCAAAAAGAATGCTGATGAAGAACAGTCACTCTGCCCCAAAAGAAGTCCAGCCCGCTGAACACAATATGCCTGGTAGAACTTCCCCCTCTGGAAGTCCCTGACCAGGACTTCTTGAAGCTTGGTAATATGCTGGGACAGGTACGATCAGATCATATTTGTCAGATATTGGCTTAGCCAGTATCTGACAAAACAGGAACAATTTTCTCCAAAAGCCATTGTTCACCCTATACAAATACTCCTCCAGACTTCTAAGTCCAGCTGTAGACAGATTTCAGGTTTTGGAAAACCCTTCAGTACTTTTGCGTGGTATCAGTAAAGCTACAAGACAGAACAGGGCATCATCAACAGGACTGACAGCAGTCCTTTCCAGAAGAAACCTGCTAATAGACTGTGTAGTTACTGAGGACAAGCAGTTTTTCTTAACTCTAGTAGTTCCTATCAGACTCATAAGTGCCTGAACAGGGCAGAAAGAACATCTCTGACCCCAGATCAGATAAAATCTATATACTTTTTCCTTTCTCTGAAAGTAGTCTGCTTGATTATAGTTTTTTCTTTTTTGCACCATCTATTTGCAGAATTTTGCAAAATACAGCCTCTCCAAGCACAACAGCAATGTAAGTAAAAGAATTCTGCACCATGAAGAAAAAAGTAAGGTATGTTGTTTCCTGGTTCAGAAGCCCAATACCAAGCCTATGATTTTCCTGGAACACGACCAAACATCAGCTGTTCATTTCTAGCAGTGTACAAGCACTGAGGGAAGGCTTTAGACTGCTCAACACTTAACACATGATAGACCCTTTTGGGTTCAGGTACCTGGAAACTGAAGCCAGAAGGAAGAATAGCAGATAACATTAGGGCTATAGAAATCAAAAGAGAAGGAAGAATTTCTGGAGGAAATAATATTTTTGTTCCTCTTCTTCCTCAAGACACCCAGAGACAATGGGCAGTAATACCATTGGAACACAGGGAAATATTACTAGGAATAAGGATCTGAATATCAAGGAAATAAAAAAGAGTATGTGTGGCCAAAACTAAACAGTGACAAAAATGGAACAGGAGAGAATTCCTGCCAGACACAAGCTCAGCATGTCTAATACTAGATTTCCACTTCTTCTAATAATGGGATGTTATAACATCTTCAAAATATCCTTTCAAGAGAGCCCAACACAAAGCAGCAACTATAGTAAGTACTCTCAATACAATCCCTCAGAAAGACTGAAAGCCTTGCTTAGTGCTCCTAATAGACCTAGGTCCAGATCTTCTTTCAAGAGCCACTTTGAGAGACAAGAGCACAATTCAGATTATATAATTCAAGTATCAGCAGTTTGCCTCAATAAACCATTTAATTTAATGTTATTTCTCCCCGAATCTAATGACTAAGCTATGCTCTGGGTTTCTAGACACAGATCCTCACTTGTCTAACTGCCAATATGTCTACATTATTTTCATAACAGAAGCAACATCTTATAATGGGAAACCCACTTAGTTTTTACAGGAAATTGTTTCTCTCCAAAAATGTCAGCCATACTAAAAAGCTTATGAGAATGAGGAAGTTGAAAATAATTGTGACATTAAGATGTTTTTAATGAACAGTTCATCTAAGGGAGGAAGTGCAGTTCTGTATGAGAGGGTTAATACATTTCTGTATTATATCTGTGAAATATCTGTGAAATGATAACATGCTTCTGGGTGATAAGGGCAATTCAGGTTTTCTGCTTTTCACTTGATAAAGAAAAGCTGTCTAATTTTCATTATATGTCTCGTAGATGGTTTACATCATATTTGCTTGTGCACATCAAGTACCAGACAGAAAGCACTAACCCTGTACTAGTACTGTACAGGAGGAAAGCTTTGGGGCTGCATGAGCAATACATACATACAGCAGAGTCAGGTGAAAATTACACTCAGCAGCTGAGGCTGGCATTTACCAGCCTGCAAGCTTATGGTTTGTAACACTATTTGAGGTCAGGAAGAAAGGATCAGTGCCTCAAAGTGAGAGGTCCCTAGTCTCAGTCCCCCGATTTGTGAGGATTACTCAAAATTGCAGTTACAGAGTGCATAAGCTATTCTCTGATTCACGAACAAGCTGAATCATATAAATGAAGGTAAAGTTCAAGGAAATATCTGCACATTGAGGCCACTGTCTGTGTGAAATTTTTAATTTGCTTTACACTACTGTAGAACTGTATTCAATAGATAATATACTTTTGCTCCTGAAAAAACAAGTTTACTTTCTTCTCTTCCTCAAGTATCTTCATCACTGATGCTATCTCTATTACTATTTCCACATGGCAAATTCTTTAAAGAGCCAAAAATATAAAAATATCAATGCCATCACTATTTATTTACTTGTACAAAGCACTTATTTGTGTTTACTGTGTATATCCTAGTAGCCCTCTAAAAACTATCACAATGGACTGTAATAGGTACAATGGATGATGAAAGAAGGAAACAATTACCACCTGGAAGTTACTACACAGTGGCAATCTCTTTTCTTTCTTTTCTTGATCCCATCTTAGAGCAGCACTACAAATGAAGGAAACACTTCCAGATTTCCTACATACTGTAGGTATGTATCTTTAAGTACACCAGTGAACCTGGAGAAGTGGTTTCCCTCAGCTAACACCTACTGCTAGTCTTAAATTGCAGCAGTACCTTTATTCATTTTAGGAGTACAGTGGTCAGAAGCCAGGTGATAATGTGCAGCTACTTCTGCTATTCCCAGCTGCAGCTTAAGAATACTTGAAGTTATTCCCTAGAAACACAGTTTTTGGGATATTCCTTGTATTATTTCTACATAGGTAATAAAAAGGTAGATGCCTGATTCAGAGCTTCTTGACATGAATTAGAGAAAAGAGACATGCACAAGTAAAATGTTTTATGAACACTGAAAAAACCAAAGCTGTCTTTATCTCCCTTAAACAACCAATGTCAGCCTAATACTCACAAAACCACCACAAACCAAACCAGCTCTTGCAGCATATGTCTTTATTTCACCTTATTTCTCTGTTTTGTCCCAATGGTCCACAGTATCACACTCAATAAAAGAAACACTGAAACACTTCTAGCAATGGATTCAGATAGTGTTCTTTAAAGAGACTGCACATCATCACAGCTTTACAGAGGGACAACCTACTTAAGAGTTCATGAAAAGGCCCCATACCCACTCATTCCAATGAAAAATGGATCCCTTCAAACACAAATCAGAAAAATTTCTTCAAAAAACACAGATGTCTTTGATCACTTTGGAAAGGCCAGAAATGGGCACATTTTCACCACAGTACAAAATGCAAGATGGTCACCTACACCAACACCAACTGATGCTTACAAATACCAGTTTTCTCCTGGTATGCAAACCAAGTGCTACTGAGAAAGGAGCACTTCCTTAGAAGTATGAAGACAGAAGTAATTTCTCTTTTCTCCTTACTCATAAACCCATGCACTCTTCCAGAAACATGGTTTCACTGCTGAGTGAAGTTTATTACTCTCTATTCCTGTCAACAACCTTGCTGACCTCTGTCCTTACATGAAAATACATTATCGAAGCTCCCTCTGTCCTTGTGATGGATGTGACTGCTTTCTCAAGTTTTACTCTGAACATTGCAGCCACTGATATTTTACTAAAAGACAGGTATTAGATAGACATAATCCACCTAAAAGATTGTTGCAAAAATATGTTCAAAAATCTAGCTACCAGATTTACGAAGACAACAGAAAAAGTGCAGAAACTTCAATCAAATGGCAAAACAGCAGGTCAGCCATGAGTAGATTTTACTGAAAATCACAGACTAGTCTGAACACTATTGTTTTCATTCCATGTATATAGCTGGATTATTTCTGCATCTTTGTTAGTTCTGCAGTTGCTTTCTCTCTGGTGTGTTTTTTGACTTTTTTTTGGGGGGGTGGGGGCCGAACCAACACAAGAAAAACCAAAAGAACCACCACTACAAAACCCCCACAATTTTCTGAAAGCTTCCAAGGTAAAGTTAAAAATCTGAAATCTGCAAAAAGCTAAGCAAAAGACATAATACACGAATCTCTATCTACATCAAAGAGCTGTGATTTAGCATTTCAATTGGAATTTCATTATTTTATTTTTTTAATAATTCCAAACCTCTCCCCAATGACAAACTTACAAGTACAAAGAGCATCTTTATTTCTGACAAGTAATCTAGTAGGATTCATAGCCATTATCTAGATCCTTCTGTATATTTATACTTCTTTTTTCAATAGAACGGCTGCCATGTAGTCCAGTTTAAATTTTAAATGCAAGGTATAGGATGTGAAACCCAGAAAAACCTGCCTTTAGGGTCAATTGTATTACCCTTTTCAGTTGTAGAACTTTTACAGGCAGCAAACTGTTTAAGTCATAAGCAGTCATAAACCAAAAAATACAACATGCTGAATTGACTCTACTTTCCTCTAACTAATTTTAAATTAGCTTTTTCACCCAGTTCGTCATACAACTCCATCCTGCTCCAGGACAATGTATGGAAAGAAGATGTGTTTCCTTCAAGTCTTGGAGGGGCATCAAAATCTTTGTGTAGCCAAAGGTCAGCTAACACATACATACAGGGAATGTTTGTCTGTACTGGTTACACATGTGGATAATTAGAGATTTTTTTTCAGACTATCTTGTGTGGCAAGGTTTTGGTGGCTGGCTACAGGGATAACCTCTGTCAGATGATGTCAGAAGCTTCTTCTATGTACAAAAGCCAGTGCAGTGAGCTCCAAAATAAAACCACCACTGACCAAGACCAAGCCCACTGGTGACAGTGATTGCATCTCTGAGAGAATATGCTTAAGAAGGGGAAAAACTGCTGTACAACAGCAGCGAAGCAGACCTCAACGTCAGTGAAAAAAAGGTGGGAGAGGAGAGGCTCCAGGCACCAGAGCAGAAATTCTACTGCAGCCTGTGCTGAAGGCTGTAATGAGGCAGGCTATCCCCCTGCAGCCCACTGAGGTCCATGATGCAGCAGAGATCACCTGCAGCCCACGGAAGAGCCCACATCTGAGCAGGTGCTTGAAGGAGGGTGTGACGATGCTGTAAGACATTCTAGAGCAGTTCATGAAGAACTGCAGCCCATGGGAAGGACTGATGCTGGAAAAGCTGGGAGGGAGCTCATACTGCAGCAGGAAAAGACACGAGGAGGGAGGAGCAGCAGAGACAAGTGTGATAACTGACCACAGCCCCCATCCCCCATTTTCCTGAGCCACTCAGACAGAGGAGGAAGAGAAATCTAGAGCTGAAGTTGAACTTGAGAAGAAGGGAGGGGTGGGGAGAAGATGTTTTAAGGTTTATTTTTATTTATCATTATCCTTCTCTGACTTTTCATTGGCAATTAAATTAATTTCTCCAAACCAAGCCTGGTTTGCCTGTGACCGTATTTGCTGAACTTTCTGCCATACTTTTTCTCCACGGTCCAGATGAGGAAGGTGAGTAATTAGAGTGACTCTGGTGGGCACCCTGTGTTCTGCTAAAGTTATCTCATCAAAACATAACCTCATTTCTCCACTGAGTTTTACTTTAGTTTCCATATTGTCTCATTTTACATGTTCTGCACAAACAAGCTATACTCTGGAATTTGCTTCATGTCTCCTAATTCAGTAACATGCTACAGAGGCAATACAGGATTTAGTATTTCCTTTCCTGTAGTTGCCAATTCTCAGCTTGTGATATCCTCTTTGACTTAGTAAAGTATCTCATTGCTGTGTGATTTTTCCTGGCTAGTTATCACCCATTCTCACTCTGTTCCATTAGGAATTCCCACAACCCCATCACACTCTTACCTTTCTCAAGTAAACAAGACCCAGCTCTCCCAAACACTCCTACTACCATAGCTCCTTGTGCTCCAACTGATACTCATGGTAACATCTGAAAGCAAAAGCAGCAACACAGATGCATGTCAGCCAATACCTGTGACATATCCACAAAGCTCAGCAGTTTTCAGTTGTTTGTCTAGCAGCTTAGCAGCCAAAAAACCCCTCTGACATGAAAACTTTGACAAAGAGGACAAGTTACTGCAGTCATATCCAGGCTACATGGTCATTTTAAGAGACTAACTTACTTTGGTGGGGATTGTTATCACCAGCTTTTTTTTTACAACTGAACAAACTACCATTTTTGCTCTTAATGAAGGAATACCTCTCTCCAGTCCAGAAGACAGGGCTTCCACTTTTACACAAAAAGTATATACACAGATTTAAAGACACATATATATAGTCCAGTTTACTTTTAAGCATATTTCAGAAGAGAAGATCTCAGGAAAAGTAGCATACGGAATGGGAAGACAAGTTTTAAAGTAGCTGGGTCATCCAGTCCCAATAGCAAATCATTAGCTATACCACTGCATACTGTAGACAAGTTTCACAAAAAAAAAACCCTGTAAGTTTACAATGCATTCAGCACACATAATTCTAGGAAACCATAGAGCCAGTTTCAGCAAACCTATTTTTCATACCTTACATAATGCACTGAGGTAATCAGAAGTTGAGGACTGTGGCCACTGCCAAATGGCAGATCTTTTTAAGACATACAGGGATAATTGTTCATATAAATGAGGTATCTAAGTTTGCATGTCTGTCTGTGAACATTTCCACATCCATGTGCTGTTTGTCTCTAGAAGCAAACAAACTCAAAGTATGCATGTCAAAAGAAAAATAATTACAACTTAATACACTGAATTTTACATTCACTGAATTTTTACATCAGCCATCTCATCACCAGTTTTGAACTCTCAAGCCTTCTTTAAGATCACCAGTATGTTAACATGAGTAATAGCCGGTGGAAAAATACAGAACAGTAAACAGAAATGTGTATGTAAAGGAGACTTTGAATGAATAACAACCTTGCGACTTGAGATATATCAATTTTTTGTTTCAGCACATTACCCTTTTCAATTTCAACAGCTTCTGTGCTGTCTTTAAAGCAAAACAAAGGTTTCCAATAGCCTCTCTATAGTAAAGAAGATCAGCCACTGGACTTCTGGAAGAATGCCTCTTGCCTTCCTCTTTACAAATACAGATTTCAGAGTACAATAAGCACAGAATAAACACGGGCATAAAGAGTGAAATCAACACAGACCAGAAGATCAGACATTAATCTGTCTTCATGATACTTGATTTGCAAAGTTGAAGAGTGACTATTTGTGGTTGATGTGAGAATTATGTCCACACTTCTGAAGGCAACAGAGCAAATTTGCTCCTAAAAACCTGCCTCCATCTGTTCTGCTTCACAATGCTTTCTGAAAAGTAGCATCTGCAGTGTTTGGGTGAGAAAATTTGGAATTTAAGCTCTCTGCTTAAAAACTTAAAAAACTGCCCAGGTTTTTCCAAAACAAAATATGCTATAGCCAGAGCAAAACTCCACAAGTTCTGACTTAACCAGAGATCAGACTGACACATTTCTTTTTAATATATACAACAACCAAGTCCACTTTCCCTTCTTTTGTAAGTAATACATTTGTAACAATAGCAGCTTGTGCAAAAATCATGAGCAAAAATCCTTCTTGGTAAGATCATAAGAAGAATGTTCTGAGCCCAGTTTTGCAGTTCATACAAAATCCTCACAAGGAATCCAAGCAGTTGAAGCAAGACAGCATTTTGTTTACCAGTGCTGAGAATCACTTTCATGTCCCAGAAGTCTGTCTCCCAGGCCACGATTCGTCACCCTCAGCCTGCTAGCTGTATTTTCTATTGAGCACTCTGGGCAGCCCTGGAGAACAGGTAACCAACCACATGTTCTGGTTTCCCCTCTCTTAAGACTTTGTGACAGCTCTCCCCTTTTGATGTCACTGCTCCAATGATAACATAAAAAGCTTCAGTGGTCACAAGATGCTGAACATAATAATCTGCAAGAGTTGCAATTCAGCTCACCAAAGATTTTTTACTGCACTTTAAAATTTGTTCCTCCAACAACAGCCTTGAAATGGACAAGCTTAATTGGTCTGGGAGGCAGCAAAAGCAAGGAAAATGCCTGGACAGCCATAAGAACAATCCAGGAGATTCCAGCATGCTTCCTCAAATGAGCTGAGTGGAATACAAAATTTTTAAACACATGGAGCAGCAAACCTAAGACAGCGAGAGCTAGGCAAAGCAAGGTAAAGGCTTAAAACACAATTGTTTTATAGGAAACCATATCTTAAATTCGTCACATGGACTGACTGCAAGGAAGAGACAGCTGACACCCATGCTCCAAAAAGGCACCACATGGGCCCCAGCATAGCTGAAAATTTCTTTTCAGTACCACACACAGCTGTTAGGAACTTGAAATTTCAAGCATCTATAAGCTGGTGGTCTACATAGGAGAACACACAAGAGTATTTGTAAGTCACAATTCTCCAGATGCACTGTGTCTACAATCCAAGAACAGTGAGGTTATCATACCAAAATGGTCATATTGATAAGTTACCGTGTTTCTCAAAATAGGACAACTCTCCCAGAATGAGCATTCCAAAGTCACTTTTATGTCCAAGACGACCATCCTTGCCCCTCTGGATATACTGATTGAACAGAGCATAACTTTCTAGCACAGGCAATCCCCAAGCAGTAACTCCAAAGACACTGCATAATAAATATCAAAGCATGTCAGTACACAGATATTCAATAACAGTCATACCAATTGTAGTAAACAGCACTAAAGTATTCTCACCTACTTCTCTCTACAGAGATCATGAGGTCTTCCATGTTTATGTAGACCTTCGTCTTAAAGAGATGCAATAAACCTTAGACAACATTTCTTCTTCAAATTGTTTAAATTTAAGATCTTTAGAAGATCAAAATTAAAACCACTCTAGGTGGCAATCATTCAGGTATCTCTTTTCTGGAAAATCAACCCTATTTTGAAAATCCAGAGATATAAAAGGCCATAACTAGATATGGTGCCTTGAAAACTAAGTTCTCTTACAGCGTTGTAACCTGGTAGAATGATCTCCTATGTCTTGCTTTCTCATCCAATCTATTAGACTACTTCTTCACCTCTCTTGCTATTTGAGACAAAAAAAGTCCAAAGGGGCTAAAGCAGCAGAAAATGGAGAAACACAAAGGTGCAGAACTAAGTTACTAGAAACAGTTACCTCTCTATGACATCAGTCTAAAACAGAAAATGCAGCACCCAAAAAACACCTGATAGGAAACAAAATCTTGACATAATGCAGAAATGTAACACTAGAGAATAATAAACTAAACAAATTTTGTTTACTACTCTTTGTTTCAGAATGCTTTTAAACCACTTTTGCCCCAACCTATATGAAGACTCAGTAACTCCAGAATACTCTGGCATCCTCATTTGGCTTCACTACCCACCCTACCACACACCCTCCACACAGCCCATAAACAAGAGATACAGGTGAATCTTCAGTTAATTCACAGGAAACAAGTCCATAACAATATGGGCAACTCACTTGCTTTGAAAATTCTTTTTTATGGCACAGGTATTTTAAGAGTGATCCTCAAAAGAGAGAAGTTGTTACATGAACATCAGAAATAATGAAAATCTGTGTTCATGGAATTTTCTTATATATTTTTATGCTTTCTCCTGCAGTAACACAGTTTGCCTCCAAATCCTTACCATTTCCATTCCCTGCAATTCCTTTGATTTTCCTAGCCCTCAAGATCCTCCTTTATTTCCTGTGTCCTTGTCAGAGAGACTGTACAGAGAGACTGCAGCTGTTTCGAAGCAAAATACTGTCTAACTGTCCAACAACTACCTGTGTCCACAGATCAATAAGTCAGACAAAACAGCATCAGATCCCTTCAAGCTGTTTGCTTGAGAGAGCAGACTAATTTATCTGATACTTAACCAGTAATGTACTAGAAGTCTTTTTAAAAGGCTAAAAAGCCTCACTCGAGTTTGAAGCTTTTTACAGAGAAACAGGACTAAGCAAACAAGGATGACAATTTACTTAAGAATGCCAATTCCTAAGATTTACTTAAGAATGCCAATTTCGCTTTTACATGGGAAGGCAGCTTGAGGAGGCCATATACTACAGTTTTTCATTCTTTTCCTACTTTCTGCTGTGTTCATAGTTTCTATTATTGACTGTATTCTTGTTTGTACCATTCTCCCTTAAAAATAATACTATAAAAGATGTATCCACCAGTAGAGTTATCATATTAGAAACACTGGTTTGGTAAAGACTAACAAAAAAGGATAAGAATACATCAGTAAATACATTTTTTTTATTTTTTACATACCCTTCACTCTTGGAAAAAAATCCCTCTCATTGCTGAACACATCTCTCATTTAAGTTACCCGGCACTTTCTGTACCAAGTTAAGACAGGAAAGACAGGACCCAACATCCCCTATACTTCTAGGATTGAAAAATAAAAATTGAAGTGCATAATTTTGTCTGTCAGATGAAAACAGACTGTACATAAACCAGCAAGTAAGTTAGGAAGAAGGGCTGAAGGGCAGAAGTGTAGCTCTGCTTTAAATACAAAGAGATATTGATGTTTTACCCAGAAACATTTATACCTTAAATATCCAACTCAAAAGGTACTTTTGGGTGTGTGGGGGGGGGAAGCATGTGAAAAAAATCAAGGTTGAAAAAAAAGCAGTCTCACAGAATTGAGGTGACACACTTGTATGACAGAGGAAACTGAGTTCTCACCATTACTTCTGACCTTGTGCAATTAGACCAGTCCCAAACTGCTGCTCCTTTATTTGCAATGCCTCAAACAGGCGTCCCCAGGCTAAAGGTAACATGCTTACTATACAGTAAATGAATGTTTTCAGGCTGCAAGAAACTGCTGGATATCTGATAATTCAACCCCCTGCTCAAACCAGGCCAATTTAAAGTAGTGCGTTGTCTGGCAAAGCTCTGAATCTCTCCGAAATTGTAAGGTCCATAATGTCCACAGTTCTCTGCTTCAGAGTGAAGGAAGATTCTTCCTAAAAATTTCTGCCACATAGTTAGGTGCTTCAGCCGGAGCCCTATTCCCAGTGACTTACCAGCATGCCAAAGTCTGGCACTATCTTTTCTTCATCTGCTATAAGAGGAGGAGAGAGGCCATTAGGATCTCTCAGCTGGGATCTCCCTAGGCCATCTCTTCAATCACGCTGGGAAATCCTAGTGTCTTCTACCTCTCCTCACAGTTCCCATGCTACAGCCCCTAGGTAAGCTTGCTGCCCTTGAACGAGTGAGCTCCACTAGGTCAGGAGCTCTACCCACACATTCAACCCCCTCATTGAAGGCACACAACTCTGCCCCAGTGCAAGCCTCAGCCTTTGCTGAATGCCATAAGGTCCCCAGCTCTCCAGGCTGTCAAGATCCCTCGGAATAGCACACCTGCACCCCAATATACTGACTGGTCCTCACCACAAACGTAATCAGTGACATAGCTGAGGATCACGATTCCACTAGAGAGATATGCTGTTCCATAACTGGATTTTTTCCAGGTTTGTAAGGTAACACAATCCTAGTCACTACTGAGTAATTTTTACCATATTTACCACTTCCATAGCTTTTTCCTAATCCTTCATATTCAATATGCCTCATCAAATAAAAAGCTGCCAAATGCAACAAATCCTGTAAGTTATTTTCCCTCAGTGTCCAAATTCATTATTAGTAATATTTTTGGTACCTCGTTGCATAAAAGCAGAACCAATACCCTATGGGCACAAGAGAATGACAGTGTTTTAAAAATAAATTAAGTTTTAATAAAGAAAATAATATTTTTCTATGATTCACTTTTTCAGTCCAACTCAACAGGCCCTTATGACAAACAACATCACACACATCTTGACTCTCACTTTCTCAAAATAATGTCCCTGCAGTATGTACCTCAGTTTGCTGATCTTTACAAGCATAAACACATATTTATTTCTTAAGTTTGAAGACACTTGTCACACTGGTGGCTAAAAGCTTTCACTTCCAAGCCTCCAAAAATCAAAATGCATTTCTGAAACAGCTCAGACGTCTAACCTGTACCCAACCTCCAAAATAAGCTGCAAAAGCAATTTTCAGATCGTATCATAAACACTTTATGTAAACTTGCTCAAAAACACACACACAAACCACAATGATTACAGACTCACAGGGTTTCTGTGCCAAAAGGCTCAATATCCTACTACTAAATCTGCATGATAATTCTTTCCAAAAACTACTGCTTACTCTGCTTGGCTCTGGGCCATTTCAACTTATAAACAGGAAAAAAGTGATGCCATGGAAAAGATATGTACAAAAAGCCTGCACACACTAAAAAAAGCAGATAAACACATTTTTAATGGAAATTCAAAATATCACTTTAAAACATTGACTTGTAGGTAGGGAGGCAAAAAAATCCACCACAATGTAATCCAGCAAACATTTGCACAGGTTTTTAATGAAAGCAGAAGTATCCATGTGCCTAAAAGCCAAACCTTCACAGAGAAAGAACCCAAGCAGAGAGTAAGCACAAATCTCTAATATTTTCACTCTGTAACCTGAATATATTTTAGGTGCCAAGCAGCAAAAGATAAAGAGGAGATAACTTTCAGCTGTGCTGAAAAACCAGGCAGCAAATGTTTTCAAACTGTATGTTGCTGTTGTGTGGTGCAAGTTCAATCATACGACACAGGAGCTGTTCCAACACACAGACCCAACTGTTCCATATACACAGCTAATGTTTCTAGCCATACTTTGTGGTTTAATAGCCATTCCTCGGGCTCTTACACAACTAGAAGTCATGCAAACAAATACACTGCATGGCTTTCAGCAATTTTGAGACTATTTAAGGGTAGGCTTCCTAACAGGGAGTCTTCCAGGCATGCAGATTATGGAGCATTTTAATAACATTCACAGAATTCATACTTTACTCCTCCAGAGGCTGGCAGAAAACTTAAAACATCACTACCATCCTCATACCCTCCTTCCAGAAAAAAAGCACACAAGCACAAATAACATTTTTTTGGAAGTAGAGATTGGTAGTATTACAGGAAGAAATGCATTTCCACTATTCATAAAGGATATCAGATACAATCATAAACACCCTCTAAGAAAAGTTAAAAGTTTAAAAAGTTAAAGCAATATTCTTTACTGATACTGGCTGCACACCCTTGTGCTACAGTTGTGTACCTTACACAGAAGATCAGAAATTCAGTTAAAGACTTAAGTAAGTTTTTCAGGAGGTTATGTTGCTGGAACTTTTTCTTCCTGTTGTTTGGGGAAGGGTTGGTTTGGTTTGGTTGTTGTAATTGAAATGCTAGAGTAGGTTCCTTTAATATTTTAATTTCCCATTTGGGATTGTCCTAGAAACTGGTGACCAAGCCCAAATGCTTAGAGACGTGAACTTTGAAATACTACAATGTTGCATTGAAGGCTTATTATGACAGCCTATGTTCAAGAAAACCACACCAGCTGCCAGACAATGCAGCAAGCAAGTCAGATTGTCTGTCTGGATGCAGAACCCCAGTTATTACAAAAGACATTAGAGAAGCATCTTGACACACTTTCCCACCAGACGACTGATAACAGATGTTACTTTTTCATGCATCATGGTGGCAAAGGGCTTGCATAAGACGGATGATAGAGAGACTCAACCTAAACACGATGCCAGGGATAATGGGAACAGCAACTCTGGAGCTTAGAGCTCGGTTGCCAGGCTGTCCATTGAGAAAATCTAAGGAAAAGTGTTTCAAGAATGAACATTTGGAGCATATGTGTGCATTTCAGAAGTTCAGAAAACATTGTATGTCATGCTTGCTTAAAATAGTTGTGAAAATACCTATGACATACTTATTACTTATTTTAAAAACTTCCTGCATCTTTCCTTAAGTGAAGTATGCATTCTTTGCCCTACATTACACAACAAGCAACTTCCTGAAGGAAGCTTTATTTTAAGTCATCAAAGCAGAAGAACAAGAGTATTTTTCCTATCAAGAACGGAGGATCTTTTCTTTATGCAGGGGATTCTAACAACAAAGCATTTACTGTAGTTCACACAGAAAAACAAGGAAAAAATGGTTTAGAATATGCATATAAGAATGCAACCAGAAGGTGTTAAGAAAAAAAAAAAGGCACTAAAAAAGGTATAACATAAGAAAACAAACAAAACCCAGTAAAACAAAGGTGGGGAAAAGCAGAACTATCTTATTAAAATATTTGTGTAATGGGAGCTCTCGGTGTGCCACGATCTCAGTGTGCCTAACTACCATCAGCAGCTCTCCATGACTCTCCCCCTTTGCCAGTGGCACATGAGCAAGAATCAGAGAAGGGAAAGCTCGTGTACTGAGACAAGAACAGTTCAGTAACTGAAATAAAGTAAAATACTAAAACAACATTAATGATATAGTATTATAATTGTAATGGATAGGGAGATGAGGGGGGTGGGAGGAAGGGGTGACCCAGGAATAAAACCTGAGAGAAACAAGTGATGCACAACACCATCAGTCACCAAACACTGACTGATGCCCCAGGTACCTGCCAGGAAGAAAATTAACTCTATTCCAGCCAAAGCCAAGGCACTGAAAAAATCATAACATTTTTTCTTATTCTGATACCCTATCTTACTGTTAACCCATCCACACCTTGCATCACATTAACAGTGACAACCCTTATGTTTAGATGATACATCTCCATTTGAACTTCCAATATGAAGCAGATGCCATACAAGACCATTTAAAATACCTAAGATGCAAGAGCTAACAAAAAGGTTGCAAAGCTATTGGTTGGAAAAGATTTAAAGCCTATCTTTCCCAGGGGGAAAGAAAAATAAAAAAAAAAATTGGTCAAAAAGATTCTGTCTGCATGTGGATTTCATTTTGCCAAGAAAATTTGTGGGTGAAAAAGGGCTGTATAAGCAGCAAAACTAAACATAAAAAGGCAAAGAAAAGAACTCTGAACCCCACCTTTATTTTTTAATTAAACACAGCTTTTCCAAGAATTTACAATGTTCTCAATCATGCTTAATAGTCTTTACAGAAGTTTCTCATTTTAACCTTTCTGTGACAAGGCAAAAATATTTCTCAAGCTCAGTATTTTGATGTCTTAGACCAAAAGGATAATTTAGATTATTTCATAAGCAGATGTTCCAAAGCAGAGCATGCATTTCCAAATTAAAGACATATCTCTGGTCTTTTTGCTATTATTAAACTGAAATTTGTACTTTAGAGAATATTCTGAATTTTTAATTTCCAGGCTTTTGCATATTTTACATCTAAAATATGACAGATTAGACAAGGATCAAGTTGTTCATATTCTATGAACTACAATCAGGAGAACTGTATATTAATATTATATATTTTCTTTAAAATAGATTTGTTTCAGTCTCACACTATCCATAAATACTTATGTTGGGGGTGGGGGGGTGGCAGTATATTAACACTTGCTAGGATCCACTTGAGCTGCCTAGAGGCTGGCACCTCCAAAGGCACACCTCCAAAGAACAATTTTAGGCCATAAAATCGTGATTTCCAGTTGCTGTAAATACTTCAAGGTGAAAGTGAAATAAAAATATAAAACTGATAGTCACAGAGCATGGCATAAAATGAAAGTACCTTATCTGAAAATAATGAAGGAAGTACATTTGCATTTATTTTCCAAATAAATCAAATAAATATGCAACTCATATCTTTTATAACCAACTTCTTGAAACAAATGTTTATAATATGTCTATTAACATTAAATCTGTCATTATTATAATCTATTCAAAGTACAACTAATTTATGTAGAAAACAAAGCCTCCTATCTTCCTTTATAATTCAAAGGTAGTGAAACTAACATACCAACATTATAATAAGTAATTCTGATATGCTAAAGGTGGTTGCAATCTCGTGTCCAAAACAGATTATGTTCAAACATGCAAAGTAACAGATTTACAATATTGTGGTAATTCTAA
Source organism: Parus major (assembly GCF_001522545.3). Lineage (NCBI taxonomy): Eukaryota > Metazoa > Chordata > Aves > Passeriformes > Paridae > Parus > Parus major. The sequence continues at coordinate 45,652,328 of NC_031799.1, forward strand.
CCAGGAAGTACCATCAAGCCATTTCATTACATCACAGTTTGACCAAATTAAAATGGAGATGCTCCAGTGATAGTTTCTGGTTTCGGTGGGTTTTTTTTTGTTTGATTGCTTATTTTTTCTTTAATCTATCAAAATCAATTGTAACTCTTGAAAAGTCTCCACATACTGAACATGCTTCACTTGTTCCTACCAAGAAGGTATCTTTCCATCTTATTTTATTTTATATGGTTATAAAGCTGTGAAGGCACCACCATGTCATAAATAAACTAGCATCTATCACCAGGCATTCCAGAATTATATATGACTCTCACTGTAAAGCCACATTAACTGCTCTCCAGTTTGAGAACAAAACCACAAATACCACACAGAGATGGTATAACTATGCACAACTGCTAAAAGCACAGAAGTTTTGTATGTGTCAATATGAATATACAATTCTACTATAACTGCTCAGCATATACAGAATTAAGCAGAACCACTAAGAATTCAGCTTTCTACTGCACTTAACTGGCACCTCATATAACCTCCACAAGAAGTCCGGCTCCTCACATTCTACAACCAGCTAGGCTTGAAAACTGGCACTAATCCTTTCAGCAGAAGTTTCAGCTTCTCCAAACTGAAAGACTTTGCAAATGCATAGTTATCTGACAAAATAAGCACTTTCCATTTCCCCTCTTAATATAGGACTTAACCTCATGTGCACCTTTAAAAACAACTAAACTAACTAAAGACTTAGCAACAGTAGGAGAGAAAGCAATATTAAGTAGACTTAGTAAAGTTCAACAGATGACATCCAAAGAACTGACACGAGTAACAAAGACGTTTAAGAGAAAAGCTGTTTTCACCAGTCATGGACATAACATGTCTAAAATACAGCACAACTGCCAAAAGCCATCTTTCCAGATGTTGCAACAACTGAGAATATCAATACAGACCTGAAAAACAACAACAAAAAAACACACCACCCTAAGATTTTCCACTACAGACACACTTTTCCTAGCTGACAACCTTTCCTCTAGGTAAGTCACTCTTTTTCACCAAGGAGATGCAGGTACCCCAGTGGAGGAAAAGTACTTTATGGAAGTGAAATGCCTTTTAAGATCAGGATCAATTTTCTAAATGAAGTAAAGAATCAGCAACATTTCTAGTCCAATATTATTGCACATTTGACAGCCATGAATGGAGACTTTCCATACTGCTGGCACTGGAAAAAACACTTTTTCCATGCTGGGAAAAAAGAAAAAAAAAAAAGAAACAACACCAAAACAGACCAAACCATCACTGAACATTTTTCTGCTGGGGGAAAAAGACATAGCAAAGATTCTCTCAATCTTAATTGCTGCTTAAAGTGCAGCAGTTTTGCTGCCCCTCAATGTCTGAAGATTAGATAGTAATATGGGTTTTTACCAAAAGTTAATACATTAGGATCAAGAGTACAACTAAGGATGCTCAGCAAAACAATCTAAATTTGACCCTGATGCCTGAGTTTAGTTCATCATTTTTCCCTCTGGTGACATATATTTGACTGCAAAAGATAGACCTTCATGAAGAGTCTTTCCCTTTGGAGAAAAGCAAGCAAAGAAAAAAACACTCCTCATGCCCAGTATAGAAATCCCAGGATTTGTCTGTAAATTATGACATTATTTCAAAATTATAATACAAACCACATATCATACCACCTAAAATTGTTTTATGTATTTTTAAGACAATGACTAGCAACAAACATTTACCTGCTGCTCTGACTTAAGTATACTATAAAACTTCATTTGGGTGCCTGCAAGAGCTCTTTTGAGAAAAATAATTCTGGCTATTGCAAGTATCATTAAACACAGGATCCATGTTAGTGCATACCAAAACTTCAGAAGAAACCCCAAAAAAGCCCCTTTCTGGAGAATGAAAAAATCCAGTATTCCTTAATCCAACATTAAGATCTTTGTACCCTAGGCTTATGATGATTTTATTAAGTGGTAAAGGTTAGAGTACTTTTCTCCACCACGACTTTCCAAATTGTGGAAAATACAAAAGCTTTTATCTCCCAACAGTAGCATACTAGGTCAATTTGTCTATAGGATTGCTAAGAGCTTAAGAAGATTAAGAGAGATCAGGCTTTAAGATAAGGTTATCATCTATACCAGGAATGTCCATGCAATTTTAAAACAAAAAGTTGAAATAAAGCTTCATCAGATAAAACCTCTATTTCCATATAACACATACTGGAAAAATATTTTTCTCCTATATATTTTATTTGGAAGGCCTGGGAGAGACTAATCTGCCCCATGTACTGTGCAGTCTCAGGACATAGCAAAAGCTGCTTTTGAACCATATAATACAATACAAAGGTAAAAATTCAAACTCTCCCTTAACTTTCTGCATTGTAACCCTTTACTATGTTGTCAATCCCGAATTTCAAGAGGAGCTTGTCTTTAAAACCACTTCATTTCAGAGCAAGATTTCTATCAGTATAAACATCCATACCATAGACTCCGGTAAATCACCCAACTAAGTGCCCAAGACATAAGCACCACTAAAAATACACTCTAAGAAAAGACTTAATTAGACACCTCGTTTCCTCACCCTCCAGGCCCAAAGAACGATGTCTTGTTTTCTGACCTTCTCCCATACCGCTTCCTAATTAGTAACTTCACATATGTATAAACAACTTCATTCTGTCTGCCATTCACAAAGAACAGCTTAGGAAAACATCCTAAGGCCCTGATCCCAAAACCACACAGACACGCGTTTAAATATAAGCATGTGGGAAACTCCAGCACAGCCTTGGAAGCGGCTCTTGTGTTTGATTATAAACAAGCACATCAACCCATATGTTGAGAGTCCTGAAAACATCGAAGCTTCAGGATGAACGAACCACATGCCCAAAAACAGCTCCTCAGAGGGATCCTGCTGTGGAGCGGTTTCTAAGAGGAAATCCAAAAACACGTCTGTGGAACTGACGATGAGAGCCCCGAAGACACTCAACGGGGGTCTCACAAGCCAAAAGCCGAACTTGCAGTCAGGATTTTGGAGCAGCTCGCAGGAACTTGCGATGACCAGTCACTGTGCTCCGTGAATTCCCGCAGTTACCGGCAGCCCGCTGCGAGGGGAGGAGCCTGGCTCCGGGCACGGATATGGACACGGACACATCGCCCCCTCTCTCTCTCTCTCACTCACACACACACACACACAGGCACACACAGGCACACACACACAGGCACACATACACACACAAATCCTTCCAGGAGCGGGGCGCAGCCGGCAGGCTGCAGAAGGCCGGCAGCTGCTGCGCAAGGGAGGCAGGGCGGCAGAGCCGGCGAGGCCCCGGCGCTGCCCAGGGCACATCTAAGTGTGATGAGACGCAGGCTGGAGGGCGAGCGCACACGG
>NC_031799.1:45657015-45847611 GCF_001522545.3 Parus major
GCCTCTAGCCCCAGCGGCCCGCCGGCAGTCCGGCGCCTCCCCAAGGCCTCTCGCCGCTCGCAGCAGCGCTGCCGCAGGGCGTGACGACCCGCGGGGCGCGCACAGGCGCGGCCGCCCCGCACTGCGGCGGTGCCCCCTCGGGACAGCGGGAGCGGGGTCCGTGCCGGGAACCCCGGCGGGCCGCAGCCCTCCCCGAGCAAGCCCTGCGCGCAGAGCCCGGAACCATCCTGCCCCGGGCCGCGTTCCGTCTCCGCGGGACGGGGCGCCGCCGCCGCGGGCCCTTCACCCTCGCTGTCCGGCTCCGCGCCCCCCGAGTCGGCACGGCGCTCCCGGGACGGGGCGACGGCCCGGGCCAGGGGACAAAGGTCGCGATCTACGGGCCAGCCGGCCTCCCCAGGCACGTGTAGGGAGCGGGGACCGCCCCATCCAGGCGTCAGCGGGGGGCGGTGGGTACCGATCACTCACAGGGACACACCGCGCTTGCTGGTATATGCAAAAAAGTCAAGGATGTCGGTAAAGGGATAGGTTAAGGACAAGGGATGTCCTTAAGCTGTCACGATGACGCCGGTTTCGTTGTCAGATGAGCAACATTCTAGCAAGTCAGTTGGCTTGAGGAGACGCTAGGAGCGCAGCTAAGAGTTTCTCTGAAAGTAAGGGAAATGCCTCTGTGCCCGGAACATGCGTCTCTGCGGTGCGGAGAAACAGATGCGTGTGCGGAGCGAGCCCAGCGGCTCTGGTTCTCAGGATGGGCGGAATGGTGGGGAAAATTACACCCGCGTTAACAAAGAAAATTCACAGCGAAATTTACTACCTAGAGGGGTAAACACTTGCTGTCCCCGGTGGACCAACTAATTCTTTGAGATCTAAATGTGCAGACAGAGAATTCGTTTCATTTTGCTCATCACGGTAGTGCTGCCTTCTCCTGTGCAATCCTGTGTGTGGGAAATGTTTCCACAAATCCTGCATTTACCAGAATTGCCCCGCCGTGCCAGTCTTTTCCTTCACTCCCTGTCTTTTGGTTGAGGTTTCCATCCAATGTGGAAGCAGGTGATTTTGTGATGAATCATTTTTCACTCACTTCCTGGGGGGAAGTTGCTTTAAAACTACTCCTGTGTTGAAGGTAATACCTAAAAATGCATTGTGGCACACACTTCTTTTTTTATGAGCCCTCCAAAAATTTGAATACTTATTATACACTACAGGAAAAGGTGTGAAAATAGCACCAGTCCTTCAGATAAGACAATCTTTACAATATTTTTGTATGTAGATTGTCTTCCAGAAATGAGCAAGAAAAGATATTTTTGCAGTATGAAGTTACTTCCACTGTTGACACACACTCCAGACTGCAAGCTGTCTGGAAGTTCAGGAAGGCTGTTCCTGTGCATTTTGGGGCACGAGTCTTGCAGACATAAGCTGGCAGTTGCGGTGCACTGCACGTCATTTGCTTCTGGAGCTTTGGCGTTCCATTTTCCTGTTAGTTCTAAATTTAAACAAAGCCTTTTCAAGATAACTTAATTGCAAAACCTAGATCCAGATTTTTTTATTTTTTTTTTTTCCTGGAGTCATTTTACTGAAGTATGATAAGAGATACCTTTAGTTTAATACCCTATTAGGGTAAGTGCCACATTTGGAAAAGAGGCAAGCTTTTTACAGTGGAGAAAAAGCCTTCAGACCTGCTTAAGGTCTTCAAGTACTTAAAGACAAGGTTTTGTCTAAGGTTTAAACCAAATTGTTTTTCTAAACATAAACATACTCATGGCTATCCAGAATTACACTCCTAGGTAGTTTATATCAAGCAGATGGAGGGAATAGTTATAAAAAACCTTTTTTCCATCCTTTGTTGTGATTTTTTGTTTTAAAGTGTACAAACTTGCAATGCTGCCTAAAAACAGTACAAAATTTGGAGTCTAGGTTTCCATACCTCTCCCTATGATCTGGAAGAATCAGTTACATGTATGATTTTCAGGGTTCTTACTGTGATACAATGTTGAAAACTGGGGGATCAGATATTTCTTTCACTAAAAATTGAAAAAGTTAGACATCCACTGTACCCAGAGCATCTCTTAAAAGCTGATAGCCTCTGAGGTGGTCTCCATAAGCCAGACTTTGCAATGGGGTGATTTCCACCATGAATTCTTCTTTATCTCTGTTTTGCTTTGGTTGGTGCTGCTGAAGTCCCTGATGATTAGAGAAAGAAAATTACTGCAAGTAAGGCTGGCAAGATTGAAAAAGCTGATTATGGACCTTGAAATTGATATGATAACTGACCTGTGGAATGCCTCAAAGACATTTGAGGTATTCATCTGAAGAGGTGAGACAACCTGTAACCCGGGTGAAATGTCCCTGCAGCGATGCTCACGGCACGGATAACAGCAACAGCTGGAAACCACGGTGCTGCTGGAACACTGTGGTCTAACCACGGTAACTGAGATGTGGAGGGACAAGCTGCGTGCTGCAGCACTGCACCAGTGGCTAGGAAATGTTCAGAAGGGACGGGCAAGTAGGGAGGAGTCAGGATGATGTTACCCTCAGTGTGAAAAATGGATGAACTACAGGGAGCTGCCATGGAAAACCAGCAATGATCAGGTAAAATGGGTAAAAATATATAGGTAAAAACTGGGGTCAAGCAAACAAGGGGAAACCTCATGGCTGATGTTTGCTACAGGCCACCAGACCTAGGGGAGGATGTTAATGAAGTTTTTACTTCAGCTACAGGAAGATTCACACTCCAGGCTCTGATCCTGATGTGGGGTTTCAGCCACTCTGCCATCTGCTTTAAGGAGGCCAGGAGGCTCCAGAGTGCATTGAGGTCTTAATCCAGGTGCTGGCACAACCAAAGGAGAAACTTTACCACAATAATAAGAATAATAAGAAAGACTTGTGCAGGTATGTGGTCAGAAAAGGAGACCAAAGAAAATGTAAGCTCCCAATAAATTAGACAGGATAACTGGCCTCATATTGAAAAGGCTGAGGCACTCAACATTTTTTTGCCTCACTTTTCAGTGGTTAACTCTCTTCCCACATTTCTCAAGCCCCTGGTGCCTAATCTAAATTAACCCCTCTTTGGTTTAGACTAACTCTTCTCCATTAAGTTTTGATTTGTACAGAAAAAATAGGCAGTTCAAATGTGTATGAGAAATACAATGTGGAAGGGACAGTGCAGGCTAGATAGATGGTTTCATCATGCATTTTACTTTATCAGTGGCAGGATGTTTCTCATCCTTTCAGTGGCTGCTCTGGATTAAACTGGATAGTCAGGCTCTATGTAGATTACAAGATTTTTGCCCTGTGGTGGCAGGTTTTCCACAAGAAACCCAGGTAAAACAGTTTCAGTTATTCTATATTTCTTATACTCTAGTCTTTGGATATATTAAACTGCCCATCAAAGAGGTATGTTGTGAAGCTCTTCCATGTTGCAGTGGGGAATGTGACATTTTTTTTAGTAAATAATGCATCTTTATCCCACACTGAAAAACACCGTGCGTGCATCCATCTCTCCCTCTGTTTCTGAACAAGCAGTAGCAGAAATATGGACCAGCTTTTTCAAATGACTATTAGACATGGTGGCTAATATTTAAACCCAATGTTAAATTGTATGATTGTCATAGCTACCAAGTAATGGTAGAAGAGTGTAGCCAGACTGAATGGGACGTCAAACTGAAGAAAATCAGACCTGCTACTGCAGATTTAAAAGCTATCCTTTAGGCAGTTAGACTCCTGGACTATGTTCACTCATCTCCTGCTCGGATTTTAGCAAGCTCTTGTTGACATTTTTCATTACAAGCTACCTTCTAATGCTATCCATCCTGTGGATTGAGGAAAGAATTGGATAATTGAATTGAGATGATTTTGAATTGATATTGATAGAAGAACTGATATATTAATGTCATAACTGTTAAAAGAACTAGAGGAGTGAGAAACTGTTATTAAGTCTCATTCTCCCTGTGCAGCTGCCAGTAAAAAAGTCTCATGGCACATGGCAACTGCCAATAGTTTACAGAGCTTTGAACAGTGTCCCTGAACCACTCACTGCAGCTGTTCCCAGGAAAAGTGATATAGTTAATACTCTTAATGAATAAGATGCATGTACTGAACACCAGCAGTATACTTTAAATATCTTGGTGTGGTATTGGGAAATCAGGAGAGGATTCAATACCTCTTACTCAAAAAACACAGAGTTGCTTTGCTGGACTTTCAAGGGAGAGGAATAAGGGAAACTGTGATAATGAAACTAGTCATTACTGAGGCTTGGATACAATCCAAGATTTAAGTTTTCTTTCTCCTTCACTAGGAACTGATAAATGAGTAAGTGAAAGCTGTCATTCAACCTGCATACTACAGAAGCTAACTATCTAGAACATATACTAAGTATTCCCTGGAACTTTATTAATGCTCTGATGATGGAAGAATGTTGACATATAACTGGAGACAACATATAATGCTGACAACATCTGAAAAGATAGGAAGCTTCATGTATCAGACAATGCCCTTGCGTTGAGAAATCTGGTATTCTGTATTGTAAACCCACAAAAATTGGTAAACTCTGCAGTAACTTGGACAGTGAGGTTCAAATATCAAAAATCTCACATCAGTGCTGGCAGAATTCTAGACTTCAACTTGATCTGTATGCTTAGGACCTATTATGGAACACAACATACTCTGAAATTGAAGAACTGGAAACCTGAAAAACCAGATATGAAAAGGCTATTATGTAACAAAAACAAGTGACTATTGCAATAAAGCATGATACCTGCTGGAATTTTTTGAATCACAACAGAAATTGAACAAACTGCTGGGCATCATTGGTGTGATATTTTTATGGGATTCACACCATCTGCATCTGGCATATTGCATTTTATATCCTATGATCATTGTATTATTGTGTTCTGTTTTATTAGGCTTTTTTATTCTTATGCTGGTATATTTGTATATTGTTTTTCTCTCCTGGTCAAAAATATATCACATTTAACACATGAATTGTTAAATGATTACCTGCCAGTAAGAATACTGTCTCCTTCCAGATGTTCCATCATTGTGTATAAGAAATGTGTATATAATCAACAGAAGACCTGTAAGGACTACTCTGAAAGCTAGGTTTATATTTGCTTATTCACTGACAGATCTTCAGAGCCTGTTTAAAATAAATAATCAGTATCCAGTCTTGAACTGTGGCCAAATTTCAATTTATTTTTTTTCCCAAAAAATGCCTTTAAATATCATTGCACCTTCCCTAAAGAATTAAAAGGTACAGGAAAGGAGGGAGGAACAAACAGCCATTTGATTCAGAACAGCATTGTTATCAATCATAGTGACTGGAGTTTAGTTACAGAGAGAGAGGAAGACAGGCTAGAGCAATACAGCTTGAGCTAGAGCATTGACAGAACATTAGCACTGGTGTTTTTGTTTAGGTAACAGAATTTATTGTTTACCTTGTTTGATGTTTCACAGGCTTTGTGTGTGCCTTCCCATCAAATGCACAGTGAAGTAATTTCTCCTATCCCAGGCTGAAGTTTCCTGGAGAAATAAAACCAGAAATTTAAAAAATAGGTTTGTATGACAGAAATCATCATTAGTGATTGTGTGGGTCTGAGGCACCAAAAGAATTTACAAGATGTCTGCATTCAGAATTGATATGCTCTGGCTCTTAGTGCCTCTGGAGGCTGCATTTCACTCTTAGGCATATTTAGCAAGAGGTAGAGAGATTACCCATTCATCCACCAGAACCAGAAAATACACCTACAGAAGCAGAGGCACCGATTACACTGTGTTATTTATCTTCTCTCTTGACAGAGCTACATATTTCATTGATGCACATGCTTTTTTTTTTTTTTTTTTGGCATGCTGCAGTACATCGGTGAAAAGAAAGGATTCTGCCAACAAACAGGGCAGGAGAATATCTGTTTCTGTTAATGGAAAACCTGTACTGAGTTTCCTTCTTTTCTCCAGTTAGACCCCAAAAAGTGAATTAGCATTTCCATGTGAATGTCCATGCATATAGAGAAGCAAATCTAGGATGGTGGCAAACATTGGCGTTGCTGGTTTTGCCTACTAGTCTTTGAAGGTTTTGTTATTTACAAACTTCTGGAGCTTGTCTGGGGTTCTCAAAGCTGATTCATTTTAATGGGTTAATTTAAGTTCAGACTAAGGCTCCTTGGTTGGTGTTTGGTGAATGTCTATAATGGGGGGGAGAGCGTGTTGATGTGTGTGCATGAGCATGTGCGAATGTCCGTGTGTACAACCTGGATAACCATTTTCCATCCAGAATGGGTGTATGAAAAAACAAACCTCCTTGTGGATGGAAGAACTCCAGTCAATTCCAGAAACTATTTCTCAAGGAATACAAAGGAAGGAGCTAAAAGAAGACTTTGTGGTAAAGTATTGGCTGACATATGAGCAAAGAAGCTGATAACAGCCTTGTTGTGTTTAGGCAAGTAGGATTTTATATTACGTAAGAATATACAGGTAATGACTGTTTTATTGTACTCCTGGGTGTACAATTCCTGGGGTGAATTAAACAGGTGTTTTTACTTAAGTATAAAGAGGTCTAAAGGTAAGTGCCTTTGGCATAGTCCTCCTGTCACTGATGGTTCCTCCAAGGAGCGTACAAAGATGCAGCATGAATTTGTATGTACACTTGCACCCACCAGATTCTTGGCATGGAGCAACACTGGGTTAATTCCCCAGCACCAGCTCTGTCTACCAAAGTGGCCCCTGACCACTTGAATTACACGATGCTGCAAGATAACACTGGAGCATTTATTTCCTCATCAGCAAGGAAATATTCACTCCTTTGTATGGTGGTTGATCTGTTTTTGCCATTCCGGCTTCCAGTCAGTTTAACCAGTTTGGCAGTTAACTCTTCTTGTGAACTGTACCAGGTAATTCCTCAGTCACAAATTGCCATTGCTGAGCTATTTCCATTTGAATTTCTCCTTCATGACAAAAAACCCTTTTGGTCTGATATGGGGAAATCCTCCACATGCTACAGCCTGGCTGTCTAAGACAAAGGTTATGTAGGAGCTGTACAGATGCAACCATGAGGTGTGTACATGGTTCTGTGGGGTGGTAGAATATGTTGTCTGCTCTGACTTTCAGATGGATAAGACAGAAGGACCCCTCAGCTGCTTTCAGTCAGCAGTTAAGTTTCAGTCAGTTAAGCAGTGAGTTGTAATGGGTTAAGTGTGCTCTGTCTTTACCCAACTTCTTAATGCTGTAGAGACAGCCCTGTTGCTTTTGTAAAATCATCTCCAGAGCAAGGTGCTGCTTATAGCTTGATTAAACGTGGCAGGACAAGGCTCTAAAAGCAGACTCTCTCACTGGATGACATGCTTGAGATATAATGAATATTTTAATTTCTCTATGACTAAGCTGCCTTTCCCTCCTGATCAGTACAACACTGTCATATATCACAATAGTATATTTCCTGGATGAGTTTGGCTAAACAAATGCCTTTTTTCCTGAGGCAGCTTGAGTTACTGTTAGCATGTCACTGGTCTGGTCTTCCACTGAGCCCTTTCAAAGCCATTTTGCTAACCAGTTGAAAGGGACACACTGAAGGACTTTGATTAGTACCTAAAACAAAATGTCATTTGTAACTTTATCAGCATGGCTTGTGATTAACATAATATGACAGCAACTGGTGCTGAAACAGATTTGAATGTTTCAGCAACGAACTCACACCCCTCTGATGTTTTTTGAAGATATTTGTTAACTGGTGTTTGATTTGCAGCAGCCTGGAGTGACTGACAGTGCAGGGCAAGATAATCCTGTAACAGGTAACAGAGCAGATAGACCATGAGTCTGCACGCAGCAGAATTGGGAGCATGCAAGTTTCTGAGAGGGTTTTGTGACAGAACACACAATATATCCGGACAGTGAGGAACAAACACTCCCAAGCAAGAGCTTTCACTTGTCTTCGCTTTCACTTGTAATAAGAATACAAATCTTCAAGGGTTTCCAGAAGTCCATTTCCTGTTTCAGTGGTCAATAAGATATCAAAAGGGAATCTAGAATCAATGCATCAGGCATATTTTTCACGAAGATGGAAGAACCTTGCTGAAAACAGAGACATTGAGAGGTGGCTGTGAGGATTGACATGGGGAGGAGAGCTCAGTTGGTGTTCCACCTTCGTCATGCCAAGAAAGGCATAAACTCACTCAGTGTTTGCTGTAGTGTCTGCCTCTCACATCATCATGTCCAGAAGACAGAAAACAAAATGCAACTGTTCTGGTCCTGGATTAACTGTGTTGGGAAAGTGTTGGTGCTTGAATCAATTAAAATCCCTGCAGAAAAGTGATCATCCCATAAACATCTGCCTGGCCAAGTCATCACAATGCATTAGTGCAAATTACCTCACTTCAGGCTCCAAGTAGGTCTGACAGGAGCCGTCTACAGTGAGAAGGGCCATGGGGATATGTAGAGTAATGGGCAGGACAGTGAGACACATCATCCCAGAGTCCAGTGGGAGGAGGTAAAAGAAGGGATGAGGTCACCCACAGGTATGATTCTGACCATTTGATTTGCTTGTGACATACAGCTGAAAGATTCCTGAAGACAGGCCTGTTTTTGCAATCAGTCCGTACTGAGCTGGGACCAGAGAGCCCCAGTCATTTGTACTGGGCATTTCATAGAGAGCACCACAGGACCCATGAGGTGCACAAACCCTCATGGGGTTTTCCACTGAAATAAGGCATGGGCAAGCAAGAAGGCTGAGCAAGGACTGGTGAGTGCCTGAGCCACAGTCTTGCCAGGTTCAGGATCACTACTACGATTCCCGTGTTTGAAACTTGTGTGAAAATCTGGCACCAGCTTAAATGGGACCAGCAGCACCAGCATTTCATTCTGTTTGTCTGACATACAGCTGAAAGACCTTGACTGAGTCTAGGGAAGAACAAGGTCCTAAAACTCCCTCTGACCATAGATATGTGCAAGGATTCTATCTGGAAGATCAGGATGATGATGCCCAAGATGGCATAAGAACTCTAGCCCAGCTATGAGGTAGAGCTAAGTCCCCCAAATCCAATGTAGCATATACTTGATAACATCTTCCATTCTACAAGCCTCACTGTACCTCACTGACTGTAGAGAAGATGCAAATGTCAGGAGCTTGATACTGGAACAAGATCCAGAATCAATTCAGACAGTGTTGCAGGAAGAGACATTTTAGTGAATCCTCTTCAGCTGGATTGAGTAAGCCATACTCTGGAACTGCTGCTGTGTTGGCCATGCCTTCTGCAGGTCAAGAAAAGATGAGTCTTCATGCTGTGTCCCAGCTGTTTTCCAGTCTCTACCCCCAGTCTCCACCCCAGTTCTTCCCTCCTACAATTCAGGAAGATTCATAACATGGAGGAATGAAGCCCTGATATATTGTGGTACAGCATTCTTGCACAAACCAAATCTCTCTCCTATTCCACCCCAGCAAGCCAACTAGATTCCACTAGTGTGTATTTTTCATCTTTGCTCTCTGTGAAGACCTTTTTCTCAGTGAGAGACTTGAGGACCTGTGCAGCTTTACCAAATGGAGCTCTCTAAAGCAACTTACAAATCTACAGGGACTTCCTCTCGGTTGGAGGAAGTACTGGAGAGTTATTTGATTTGCAGCAGAAAAGCTGAAAAGAGGCAGGGAGTGTCAAGGCTAGATGGCACAAAGAATGAACTACCACATTTTTAACAGGTGATGTTCAGTTTCTGAGCTAGCTACTAAAAGAACTAGTGGTTTCTTTTGAGGACTCCAAAATCAGACGAGATTGTTTTCCTGAGAAAATTGTAAGACAAGCAGTAGTCTTAAGGCTGAATATTGATGTACTTGGAAGCTAAAGATGAAGACAGAATTGAGGTCTAAAGTGACCACCTCTGGTCTGTAAATCTGCAATGTGTTCACTAATGGAGCTTAATTTACTGGGGTTGACAAGCAGTAGCTGGGGGACAGGCGTAGGCATTTGTTCCTCTATATTTGTTTCTCCAATCAAACCTGCAGAGCTTTCTAGAATTATGCATATGACCACAGGAAGAAGTGCTAGCCCTTTTCTTGAATGAACTGCACGGTAATCCTGGCAATAATGGGATATACTCTTGCTGTGTTGCTTTCCATGGATATGGAAATATATATATATGCACTTAGACATACATGTGTACACAAATACACCCAGAGGCATAAAAGGATGAAACAAAAGATATGTAGAAACTTCAAAATCTCGGAAAACTCCTCTGTAAATAAGATGTTAGTCCTTTTTTTGGTAAAAAAAAAAAAAATAAAAAAAAATCCAAAAGCTCTTTTGCCAATAAGTAGTCGTGATCACTGCTAACTGGGACATAAATCCCACTCTGCTTATTGCTGCTTCTTAGCTCATCACTAAAAATGGCCCAAGCAGATGAGTGCTGCTCTCTGCAAAATGCAAATTCCAAATCTACACTGCTGGCTATAGCTTAATGCTAAGAACTCTAATGTTTTTCAGGCTTTCAGTACATAGAAGTACATCAACCATGTGAGTGACTACTGTCACAGACTTCATTTTGAAGATGTAGGCTGATTAATGCTGTGAAAGCTGCTTACTCCCCCTCCTTTCGTCCTCCATTCAGGCCAAGCAAGATCAAATTCTGATTTACTGATGAGAAACTGGAAGTCATTGGACAACCCTCCTCACATGGCTAAGTTTATTGGTCTTCCAAAGATCAGAAGCAGAACTGCATTTTAATTGATTAAACATTAGCAGAGTAAAAAAGTCCAGATAGCTGAAAAAGATTTTATGAAGGAAATTTTAATTTATGTTTTGTACACTGGTGATGATTATAGGTGAAAGACGCATGATGGAGCCCTGTTTTCCTGGAGCCTGCTAAGGGGAAGTGGTGAACAAATATTTTGGTTTTCTTTGCTTGCCTGAGCAGACTTTGCTTTACCAATTAAACTGGTTTTATCACAGCACATGAGTTTTCTGCCTTTAAGCCTTCTGCTTGTCTTCCCTATCCCACTGGATGGGAGTGGTTAGGTGGGTTGTAGCTGCCTGCTGGGGTTAGTCCATCACGATTTGCCATCAGTAAGCTCCTGCCATGGTTTCTGAGGTGAGGAGCTTTCAAACAAAGCAGAAGAGCCATAAGGCATGGATGTTTTTTGTAGTTTTTTTCTGATGCTGCTAGTTTTAACTTTTAATGCAGCTCTGTAATTTCTAAGTAGAAACTGTGGCTGTTGTCTGCAGACACTTTTGGAGCTATGGTGACCTTCTGGTTCCAACCACTCTGGTTCAAACCACTGGTTCCAGATTCTTCAAGCAACTTCAAAGGTCTTTTCCTGAGTAAAAACACAGGTCCAGACTACAAAGTACCATCTTCTCTCACTTCTACTGATGAACACTCTCACATCTTCTTCATCAGCATTATTAGTTCAGTTCCTTCACATGTGCTGGGGACCCTGATATCCAGCACTTGTGGCACAATGATCTGTTGAGACTTGAGGCTCAGTGTGAGTGTTAAAGGAATAATTCCACAAGTAGCCTCATATACCTAGTGGGATTACTTACTCAGGACTGACCAAGAGGGAGCTTTACAGCACTGCCTACCTTTATCTAAAGTAAAAGATTTAGCTGGAAATGCCTAAATGCCTGCATGACTCAGGCATCAAAGTCATGTTCAGCGATGTTAAGGTCCAGGTCTTCAATGGCTGTCATTTGCCAAGCTGAAATTTGAGCAGTGACTGTGCCAAGCAGGAGTTCACACTGGCTAGATGAATGCACATCATTAAAATTATGCCCTTCAGGAATCTCACAAGCGTTTGTGAAACTGAAATTTTCAAAGTAAAAAAGAAGTAACTTTCTACTACTTCTTTTCATGGTAATCTATTAGTTTTAGTATTTTAAAAAATGTATATAGAACATTCATTCAGCAAAACGCAGTTAAATGTTTATCATTTCCAGAAATCATGCTTTAAGAAGCTGTAACAAATGGAATTAATAATGATAATTAAATATTTAATACCCTTAAACAGATTGAAAATTCAAGGCATGATTAAACTATTAATGACAAAATCCTGGAAAAATGAGCAGTGCTAAAATTTGAGAATTTGTCTCTGCTAGCCTCAGCATTATCATGGACTCATAGAGGCATGGTTTGGAGGGGACCTTAAAGATCATCTAGTTCCAACCCTGTCCACCATGGGCAGCAATGTCACTCACTAGTTTAGGGTGCTCAGGGCCGCTTCCAACCTGGCCTTGGGGTGGGGCACCCACAACTTTTCTGGGAAATCTGTTCCAGCACCACACTACCCTCTGAATAAAGAAAGAATTCCTTCCTACCATGTAATCTAAATTTCCCCACACACATGCTTTTTTTCTTTTTTTGTAAATTATTTTTAAAATTTGAAACCATTTCCCCTTGTCCTATCACTATCTGCCTGTGTAAGCTGCCATTAGAAGTGCAGTCTCCCCACACTGACCTTTCCTTTGGCCCTCTACAGAAGTACATTTCAGCCCTGTCTGTCACTATGAGATGAGGTTTTTTTTACACAGACCATTAATCTTCATCTTATATGATATACCTGCTCTGGGTGCAAATAGCGGTTTTCCCACACCCCTACCCTTTTTTTTAAAAAAGGCTTATGACAACATGTTTGTCAGTTTTTACCATTGTTACACAAAACTTCAATTATCTTGTTAAAAATATTAACTACACAATGCAAAACATCTGCATTGTCTTAATCGTCAGAGATACTTTCACACTTTCAATGAACAGGGAATATCTCTGAGGCAAAGAAACAGTGACATTTATATGTAGCTGCTCAGCTGGCACTGAAAGCTCTGCAAAACATCTTGCATTTCCTCTCCATCACCTACACACTCTTTTCTAAGGACAAGAGTTGATTATGCTGGTACAATTTCCTTTGGTACCAGGTACTGCCTTTTCCCTGTTTCTTTCTGTTTCTGGACTCTGGTTTGTTTTTTTTTTTAAACTTGGTGTTTATTACAGAACAACATTGTGTGGGCCTACAGCATATAAAAAACTCTTGTGGGTGCCTTTGGTGGAGCTGTACTTTTCCTTACGTGGGAGTCCAGAGATCAATTAATGAAACAATGCTAAATGGGAGGCTGAATCAGAAATATTACTGAGCATGAACACACCTGCATATACAAGTATGTAAAGCTATTATCTACTTTCCTCTAGAGTGGTCAGATGTTACCTAAACCCATTAAACCTTTATGGCTACATTTTCTTCAGCAATAGAGTAGAAATGCCTTAGACTGTGGATTACACCTTCCAGGAGGCTTTTGAAGACACCCTGTTATTTGGATGCTGTAGTAATAGAAATTAAGACCTTCAGTACATGGCAGTTCACAGACCCTTGCAGTTTTTGATAAATACAACCAATCAGAAAATCAAAGACTGGAATAAACCACAAACTTTTTACAAGTTGTGCTTTGGAAAACTGAAAATTTTCAACTTCAAACAAGAAACTGTTGTGAGCTGCCAGTGTTCGACAAGAGATCAGCTCTTAGAAGATAACATTTCCAAAATCTGGTCTGTATATTGGAGGTAGTACCACAGAATGCAACAGTAAGAGGCAAAGAGAGGAGAGGAGCTTACTGGTGGAGCAGTATTTTACCTGAGCCTAACACTGACTACAAGACAGATTCTTCACTCTAATAATAGCTACATTTATTCTACTAACAGCATTCAGGGGGAAAATTGGATATTTGGCTCAAATTTTAAGCAGTTGATAATTTCATTAGTATATTAGAGTATTTCTCTGTCAATAGCTATACAGCAGTACTTTCACAGAAATGTCTCAGCATAAGAGAAAACTGTGACACATTCTTGCATGAACTAGGAATACAGCAACACTCCTTAATCATTGGAAATACAGGTTCAGTACAGTATGGTTCTCTGCATCCTGAGATTCTTAAAGCAAAAGAAGTGAAAGAGAGTAGCTATTGATACAGACTAATTGCCCCTGTTCTTGTATTCCCACTGCCAATAACAGCAGTTTAACATTAGATGTGAACACAGAAGTCAGCCAGATGTGTTTGAATGTCTGGTCCCTTTTTAAAAAGGTACAAAATCTACAGTATCCACACTGACATTATAGACCTGGGTAAGCCATCTACCAACTGTACTAAGTTGAAAGTTAGCAGTTTTCACTCCCATGGCTGGTGTTTGCCTTGACAGAATAATGGTTTGATATTTTTTGCTCCCAAGCTGGGGGCTTAGCACCTTGCTAAACCACATTCCTATCTTGCTCTACAGAAGAGGAGATGCAAAACACCTTCTTCTGGCAGCAAATGCACCGCTCCGTAAGTGGGAGACAACTAAAGCCCGTAAACCGCGGGTTTAAAGCCAGGCATAGACACAATATGTGCCACCAACGCCTCTGGGCAGGTCCAGTGTCACAGTCAGGACTGGTATCTGCTCACAGCCCTGAGCAGATGCTGTTACCTACCGGCAGGGGAGACTTTGCAGGAAGTCTTTGTGGGCACTGAACTGAAAACTGACTCTGCATGGTGCAGAGGCTTACAGCTTCTCTATCAGATGCTTTGGCATCTGAATGTCACATTTCTCAAAAATGTGTTGTGTTTTTTTTTTTCCATTGGGCCCTGGAATCTCAGGATTTCATAAAATCATAGAATGGGTTGCATTGGAAATACCTTAAAGATCGCCTAATTCCAACACCCTGGCACAGGCAGGGACACCTGCCAGGTGCCTCAAAGCTTCATCCTATTTTGTCTTGAAATGGGGCATCCATAATATCTCCAGGAAACCCCTTCCAGTGCCTCACCACCCTCATGGTAAAGAATTTCTTCCTCATATCTAATCTAAACTTAATATCTCTAAATTTGAAGCTGTTCTCCTTTGTCCTGTCATTGCATGCTGTTGTAAAAAGTCCCTCTCCAGCTTTCCTATAGGGCCCTTTAAGGTACTGGAAAATTCTGTAAGATCTCCCTGGAGACTTCTTTTCTCCAGGCCTAAGAAATGCAACCCTCCCAGCCTGTTTTCACAGAAAAGGTGCCCTGTCCCTCTGACAAATTTTGTGCCTCTGCTGGTCTCACTCCAACAGGCCTGATTCTTTATTGCACTGGGGGTCTTGTTGCACGAGTCTAATGGTTGTCTGGCAGTTTGCTGCTAGCTAAACTGACCCATGTTCTTCTGCCCAATTGCTCAGAACCATAAATCTGAATCCTCAGCCAGATCTTGTAGGAAGTCAGCCGGGAAACAACGCAGGGGCATATATTTCAGCCAGGGATTCATGATACACTCCAACTTCTCTCTGTAGGCCACATCACTGGGAGGATTATTCTTCCACCAAGAAAAGTCAAGGAGATCAGGTATATTTTAGACTTTGGAAATAACAAACTCTTAGGAAACACATAATTTCAGACCAAGGATTCATTTGTTAGAGAACCAGGCTTTCAGGAAACTGAGTAGTTTGCAAATGTTTTCACTCATTACTTGTATAAAGCCTGTGCTTTCTAGAAGAGAAGAAATGGTACTCTTTGCAAGCTGTTTCATTATCTGCCTCTTAAAAACACAAATGTCACCACCTATTCAAATGCTTGTCTTTCAGAGGAAGAAAGTTGGAAAAAAAAATACCTTGTTTAGAACTGTAGTGCTGGTTTGAACTTTTTCTCATACATTATGGTTTTTGGAAAAGTATGGTTTAGATATTTAAAAGATGCTACATGTTAGACTGAATTTTAAGAAATTGAAGAATTTTAGATGTTGGCATTCTTGTGGGAATTTTTGGTATGCAGGAGCAGGCTGTCTTCAGATTAATGATCAACAGTCATTAATGAGATTAATTAATTAATTAATCAATCAGATGATCAACAGTCACCTTGGTATTTGTTTTTAAATTTGGTCCTTCCTGAGTTATTTTCCACTATTATCTGAACTTCTATCAACAAGACAGAGTGCATTTTTTAGAGATGCTTCAGGCTGGTCTTACTCCAGGATATGTATTTCAGCTGGCCATAATTTCCATTAGGGCATTATTTCAGTATGTTAACAAAAAAAACCCTGACATTTTCATTTTGTTGTGTCACTCTGTTTACCCCTACAGACTGTTTTTATGCCTGGGCTTATTCTCCTTGAGTACAAGTCAGTCAGAGACCCTCTTGTCATATCATAGTAGCTAAAGAAGAAACTGAAACATGTAGTGAAACACACAGTACACATAAAAAGCTTTACCTGTTTAGTCTTGAAGAAACTCTTGTACTAGATCTATATGTGTGAAGAACAACACAGAAATACTCCCCAAAATTCAGAGTTTGGCCAAAACAGCTCCTTCTCATTTTTGCATGAATTGGCATGATTATCTAATTGCAGCAAAACACAGCACTGTTAGTAACTTGCTTACACCAGGAGTTAGTGTTTTCTTTTGCTCTGAATAAATCTGATTGGTGTGCTCACCCCTTGCAGAGGAAGTGGTTTTACAGCCCGAGTGAGGGCTATCAGCACTTTTGTCCAAAATACAAGAGAAGAATAAGGCACCCTGGCAGTTATCCATGAATCTTGTTCTGCAAGTCACACTTGCATAGAAATAAGTGAGGTATTAGAGACTGTAAATTACAGGTAGCAAATGAGACTGACTGAGGCTGATTGGAAACATCTGTTTACATACAGACACCACTTTCTGGCAACGACCAACAAAAGAAGCAATAAGTTGAGTGAGGTTTGGTAGCTGTTTGCCTGCTTGTGGTACTGGATCTCCTTTTGTGCTCAGGTGCTCATGTTCCTACCTTGAATAAATATTCTTTAGTTATAACAAAAAAAGCTGGATAGAAAACAGCACAATATCCATGATTTTCCACATATACTTAGGACAGTATGCAAGCTGCAAAGTCTCTTAGAGAAAGCAGGAAATAGTATGAGTCACTTAGGAATGAGAAATACATGTTGTTTAAACCACCCATAGTCTGGCACAAAACCTGGAATACAGTTCCTTTTTTTAATGTGAATACCACTGAAAATTATAAGCCAAGTCAATTTTGCAGTATTGCTCTGTTTTAATACAGCCATGCAAAGCATAGGAAAAGACCTTCAATCACACAACAGTACTCCAGCCTTCCTCAGATGATTGTCACTTTACATAGAACCTCTAACAGATTTCTTCTAGAAATATAGAATGTTCTCATAAGAATATTGAATTTTTATTTCTCCTTCTAGAGCACTGCCTATTAAATGCTACCTACATTCTGGGTGGGATTTCTTTTTCTCTTTCTATATAAACAATAAATTTTTTCCTAGTACTTTTGCAAAAACCTTTCATTACAGTCAACATGATCAGTGAAATACTGCTGTTATAGATAACTCAGGGCGGTAAGAAGTTAGAACCTTTGTATTTCATCTTCTGACTGAAAATACAACCGCTTTCATGTATCAAATTCCCTCACTTTTATATTTGGAAAGTCCTCAGAAAGGTAACATGCTAGTCTCAGATGAGTGGTGATAGTTTACTGTTTCAGTTTTTCCCCTATCTTTTTCCTAGAAAAGGAAAATTGTAACATCCTCTTTTTTTTTTCTTTTTGTTTTCTCTTAATTATAATCTGCTGGTTCTGTATTGAAATGTTCAAACAGAATAATCAGTCTGACAGTTGAGAAATGGTATTGCTAAGGTCTATGTGTGAAAGAGAGAGATTGCTTATCTAGTCAAGAGGATATTTTCCAATTACTGCCATGGAAATCAGCATAGATATAAAAGGACCACTTAAGGACTATTACTGTTATGTGATACGGGATTTTATTTGATTTTTTTTTTTCTATCATTCCAGATGGTGGAAGAAACGGTGATTGCTTCAGGGCTGCCAAAAAATTAAAGTGGAAAAGATGTGGGCAATTCCTTGGTGTGAGTCTTTGCCCTGCACCTTCTAGTTTCATTACTTCTGCTTGGAAATGTCTGGTAGTGGTCACTTTGATCTGACAAGTTGAAGATTTTGCTCCTGAGTATGAGATTAATTTAGAAGCTTCTTGCATAGAAGTCTACCTTCATCTGTCCTGCTAGCCTGGTTCTTGATGAGGTTTATGCAAACCCTTTCACGAGTATGAGGAAGGAGATTTCCAGTATGAGTCTTCTTAGCCAGTAAGTTTCTTATTACACAATACAGGTCTGCTAGGAAGAGCAATTTAAGGAGTTTATAAGTATAAAATGAACATTTCCCCTTCTGTCTTTTGTGATGAGAAAATAACTATTACTCAGCCAGGGCACAATGCCTCAGGGAGTGAAAAGTGTTGAGGTCACAAGCAGTCAGACTGAGAGGAAGAAAAACTTGAAGCTTCTCCAAGCAGTTTCTAAACTGCAGTTTCTCCTGGACCAGACTTTCAGCTGGCACAGCCTAAGGACCCAGGATCTGGAGTTTGCCTGATGTAAGCCCAGTTCCTGAGTGGGGCCACCTGGAATTCTAAGGACAGTTTTCCTCTCAGATTCATACTGACATCCTGAGGACCTGCAGGCTTCGCACATCACCTGTGAGAGGAAGTTTTTAAAGGCAGTTTTTTGTGGAAAGCTCTTTTAGAACATGATGAGAAACCCGTACCATGAAAGGGAGTGTGAGATGAGTTCACATTGCTGCAGAGAAGAGAGACAGACTTTGGCTACAGACCCATTAACGTCACTTACTTTTTTAATACTGAAAATACTGAGTTGTGCCATGTTCACAGAGGCATAAAAAAACCTTCTCCACTCACAATGTTGAAAGAAATTTAGTCCTTTTACCCAGGGAGGTTTCAAAGCTTACATCAGAGAAATCCTGTCATGCTTCTTCTGTTTTCCCTTGCAGATTGGTGGTCTGAATTCTGTAACTTCTCTGACAGAAGATTTGCAAAATAACAGTGAAGACACAAGGATAAGCACATCTCTGTGAAAGAAAATATATTCACCGCTTGACCTTTAGTCATGTCATCTGCCATCATTGCCTCATGGCTGATCACAGTAGCTGGACAGACTACAGGCAGTAAAAGTGCTCAGAGGTCTGCATTTCAGACTGCTATCAACAATACAACCTAGGACAAACCATGTGTGAAAATCTCTTGTATGTGTCATTTCCACTTAATAATTCCTGAAAAATAAACATGTCATTTCAAGTGCTCAAATTATGATGAGGACGTAGTGTCTCACCTCCACTTTAAGTAATGTATTCTGAATATAGGAATTGCTGTATATTGGAGTGCCAAGCAAATTATTTATAGTCAAGAGATGCCTTTGCTGATAAGCTTTGAGGCAAAGAACACAAACTGGCACTGGTTTCTGGCTTAGGAGGCCTCATTCCTTCTGGAATTTTGTCAAACTGCCCTCCGAAAAATTCAGCTATGCTTCTCTCACAAGCCAGACTGGCAGCCTCTCTCTATCATGGGGGCAGGCTCTGCTGGAACCTCCCTGCTCCAGGGACCTTCCCAAGTGTCTGTTCTAAATGTATTGATAGCAAGTCTGTACTCATTTGTTCTTAGGCCAACATCAGTTTTTAGCTCAAAAACTTCATCACCCAACACAGCATTTTGTAATCTGATATTTTCCAAAAGTAGTCAAGTGCCTTCAAGCTTTCTTTTAACTGGAAGAAACAACCATGCTCTTTTTGTCTTCTTTCAGAAGATCTCTGAGTCTGCCCAGAACCCTGACTGTAGCACTGGACAGTAGAGGAGGTATTAGGAATTGTTTGAGACCAGGTTGGCTTCAGCCTGTAAGTTGAGGTTTCTGAGCCTCATGCTGTGTCTTTCAATTTTGTAACTGCCTTTTTTTCCGTTTAATTTTTGTGTCTAATCTTATATTTCAGTATCCAGAATACCCTGGAGGCTGCGAGTGGGGTGAAGAAACAGTGATATCTCCATTTTGAACTAGCTGGTTTCTTTCAATGATGTCACAAATGAGTCATTTAGGTCATTTAAAGGGTATTTGCAAAAGCACGTTCAATATAAATTTGTGAAAGTGTGACTTAACAAAGTTTGGTGGCAAGGTTCACTCTGTGACCTAGAATATAGATGAAGCATCCATAGAAAAATTGAATTATGAAGCATACTTAAATCAATTGGATTGGAATTAGCTTAGAATGGTTCACACCATATTTGAGGATGCAAAATGATAAGGATGCCAAAGGATAAGGGAGACACCCCTGTTGAGCCGTGAAGTTCAGTGAGGATCCCCTTGCTTTCTAAACTCCCGATGCAGCTGAGCAAAATCTTAGTCCCAGCCCCTTGGTCAATAGTTTTTGTCTAAAAGATTTGGCAGTGCATGATCATTGACAAACTTAACATTTAGAAAGAGAAGCAACGGGATTTACTACAATTACAACAGTGACTTGATAATAGATTCAGGACAGCAGACTCATACTGCACTTGACAGAGGGTATTTGAATTAATTCAGACACACACAAACACAGATGTGTATATGGATATATACCTAAAAGGCACCTGTTAAGATTGACACCAAATGTGTTTGCATCTCTGTGGGTGAAGGGTTGAGCCTCAAGGAGCTGGGTACCAGCACAGGCCCTGTTTTCAGTTTTTAATCACTGTTCTGAGTATTCAAACCTGTGAATTGGTGAGCTCTGAGAGACTCTGCCAAGACATTGGTGCAGCCACTGCAGCCTAGGGGAGCTCGAAGGGCCTCACTTGGGACTGTTGTTCATAGGTTTGCAAGTTGCTTGGCTTTAGTCATCAGTCAGTCTCCATCCTGGCCTCAATTCAGACCAGTAATTTTCCTCAAAATTTCAGTAACAATAATATTATTCCATTTGGGCTATGATTCAGGCGAGTTAAGTTCCAAGGCTTTCAGGGTTATCTCTTGTCCCCTTCCTTGGCTAGGCAAGAGAATTTCCTGCCATGGACCAGGATAAGATGTTTTTGATAAGTTTAAGGGGAGACTCATCATCCAAGAGCAGTTTATCAGGGACAAAGCCTAACAAGACTCCCTGAGATCTCAGAGAAGTCTAGGAGACAGCAGGAATGCACCACATGTGCTAGAAGTCTCTTGTAAAATGGTGAATTTAAAGGAGGTACAGATTAGTGGATCTGAAAGTAGACTGAAAAATTAAACGACACTGCTTCACACCTGGATATGTATTTTGTACTAATTTGCTATTGTATGTATTTGTAATCTGGTATATTGGCTAATAATCCTATTAATGTGAATAATCTCTGGTTTTATCCTTTGTACAGTGTGAACATGGAATAAACAGAATGAAAATTAGGAAAAAACAAATAAAATCACTGTAGTATAAATTCCCTGCTATTACAGATCTTGCATTCCTCACTAAGTCTTGTTTTGGAAACCAGTATCTTCTCTCTTACTCAAGCAATTGCAATAAAAACAATAACCCAGAGATACACTGACATCCAGATTTTAAAAATCCTGGCCATTACAGAATTGCATTTTCTTCTCCTGAGAATGGGGGAGGAAGGAAGAATCTCCATTGTTTTGAGTGGGAGGTGCTAGGTTCTGAGTTAAGCACTGTGATGTGAGTTGTGTTCTGTAAAACTGAGAACTCTTTTTTATCAGTGAGGATGCCTGGGAGTTGATTCCCTGGCCGTGCAAATACATCCACTAAACTATCCCAAAATCTCTGTGATCCAGGAAATGCTATAGCACATGCCTCTACTGGAAAGTTTGCCCACTGAGCTGGTCATTCAGACTATTGTAACACAGGGGCCAAGAGGAGATAAGAAAATTTCACCACAAGCAAGGTGTACCAGGCAGGAAAGCTGCTCTTTTGATACTGTCCCAGAGTGGAGTTTCACTTGGAGTTTTCTGTAACATAGCTTCTACTTAAGTCTTCTGGCTGCATTGTCAAAAGTCAGGTTCATGTCTGTGGCAAATGCTGATAGGGAGCACCACCATCACCACCACAACAGGCAGTGCCTCAACCTGTCCAGTTGGCTCTTGTGCTTCTCCGTGGCACAAAGACAGTAAAGAGCTCGCACAAGTCTTGACTGGCTCCTTCTGTTAAGGTTGTGCCAGGTTTTTTGCTTTCCTAGGAAAGTTGGAACATAAAATGCCATTAAATGAGTGGAAACTTGAGAATTGGAATGTAGGAGCTGAACCAAGAGTTTTCACATGGAATTTGCTCTGAGGAAACTCACTCTCTTTGACTTGTTTCCTGATTTTGAATACTATTTTAGGACGAAAAACAGTTACTTGGATTTTGTCAGATATTCACAAGGTTTTGCTGCTATATTAACTTTTACCTTCTGTATTTTCCTGTCCCATAGATAAATTTTCCACTCTGTCGTCCAGTCCTACTGTATCAGACCATTAGATCAAGAATTAGAGTTGTTGTTTTTTTTTTTTAGTTTTATGAAGCACAACAATATTTTGGAATTCGGCCAGGCATCTAAGAAACAAGTGATAACAGCAGGTAGAAATTTAGATTAAAAAACTGAAGTGGTAAATATCAACCTAAATGTCTAATTAGTTATGATCACATTTCTGATTCTATCCTACAGCTCAGATCCTATTCTACGCCTATGTGCTCAGACAAACTCAAAACATATTCAGGAATATGGAATGGGTCACTGCAGTGATCCTGAACAGAAGATAATTGTTCAGAGCTAATGATCCACAAAACAACTATCGTGAGCAGATCCTGGACCTATGCTGCACTGTGTAAAATGGGTGCCTTCAGTCCTTAGTTGGTTTGACATTTGCACTTTGACTTTTTCTGCCCAGAACCCCGCATCTATTATGTCCTCACTGATTTTGGACGCCTGTAGTGAAGGTACAGCATAAATCATAAGATTCTACTGCTAAGCTGAATAAAAAAATCATGTTCACTCAAACCTTTCCATATATTACTCACTGCAAACTGACTTTCCCCTTCATCCTTTTCTTCCTTAGAATAATGAAAGACAGAGTCCATGGCCAGGTCTACAGTGCTAAGGTCTGAGTGCTCAAGTGATTAAAAAATAAAAATTAGTTAGGCATGGGAAACATAATTTGAGTTATATTGAAAGCAAAACTCTAATCATAAGCACTGAATTCTTTAAGAACTTGATCATGTGGTATGGTTAATAAGTAAAAAATCCTATTTTCACTATTTTCCCTTTCCCCTCTGAAGCTGTCCTGGGTCCATGCTGGCCATGATGCTTCTGGTCTGGCTGAGGGTTTAGAACTTAGAAGACAGGCAAAGATTTTCGTGTTCCCAATGTTTAAATCATCTTAGGTCAAGAAAAGGCCCGAAGGAAAAAAAAACATGTAATCTTTAAGTGGATGTGCAAAACAAGTTATACAAATGGAAATTAACCTGAAATTAAATTCATCTCTGGGGAGCCCAGCTAATAAAATATCCTTCACTGGGCTCTAAATATCACTTAGAACCTTGTTTCAATTAAATATAAATTATTCTGATTTTCATGTAACTTGGTAATTATTTATTGCTATTGGTCACATGACTTACCACTTTCAGTTTCACGACTGTTCACTTTGCAGATCTGCTGCTCTCACAATCAGTCAGCCTCCAACATGCAGCATGCCATGCAGCAATGGCCCATTGCAGACACAGTCACTTTTTTAGATTTTCAAGCAATTACGGGAGCTTGCAAGGAACAGCTCTATTATCATTTATTTCTACAGTAAAAACTGTAATGAAGTTCACTTGAAAACAACTTCCTGCACATTTAAAGGCAGGAGTTGCAATTGCAACTTCCATGTGGGATGAGTGGGCCACTGCTGCACAGAGCTGGCTGAGTTTATGCTGCAGCCCAGGGATTTCCAGGTCTGTAGGGCAGTGCCATACATACAGACCAAAGAGGGATAATGTAACAGTTTGGGTTGTCCCTGGCTTAGGCACAGGTAAACCATCTGTGGGATGCTTTCCTTAAGACTCCAGGTGCACATGTTGGATACTGCTGGACTATGGTGAAGTCCAGTGTGTACCTAATTGGGGTTTCATTTTGGGTGAGAATAGCCAATTAATTAAACAGTATGATGTTATTTCATATATATATATATTTATACTGCATATTATCATTTCTATGGCTGCTATCCACCTTTCATCACACTAGATGCCTCACCATCTCCTCCACTCCAGATTTTCAATCGCTGCATTAATGAAGAATGGACTTTGATGGAACTCAGTGAGCATGGTGATGATGGAATCAGAATTGTATACAATGTGCAACGATTGGACACTACACACCA
Organism: Parus major; assembly: GCF_001522545.3. Lineage (NCBI taxonomy): Eukaryota > Metazoa > Chordata > Aves > Passeriformes > Paridae > Parus > Parus major. The sequence continues at coordinate 45,681,119 of NC_031799.1, forward strand.
TCTTTCCTGCCTGATTGTTGCAACAGTCCAGGGTCACGGAGCAAATTAATTCAACAGACTACCATAGGGAAGTTCCATAGACTTGAGGAATGACAGCAGTGGGTATATCAATCAAAAGATAGGAAAGGTGATGGGGTGCTGGGGAGCATGGGACCTGGCATGACAAAAATGGTAGGGGAAACAACATGGATCCTCACCTGTTTTTTACTGGGAGGGAGTCAATTTTTTGCTGTAGTAGCTGGTACAGTGTATTTTGGATTCAGTAGGAGAATAATGTTGGTAACACACTCTTATTTCAGCTTTTGCTAAGTAGTTCTTGCTCAAAATCAAAGACTTTTCAGTTTCCTATGCTCTGCCACATGAGCAGGTGCACAAGAAGCTGGGAGGGGACTCAGCTGGGACAGCTGATGTGAACAGGACAAAGGGATTTTCCATCACATAGAGTGTCATGTTCTGTGTATAAACTGAGGGAAGCTGGCCAGGTGTCACCAGGCTCAGGGCACCAACCAGCAGGTGGTGTGCAATTGTATCGGGCATCACTTGTTTTTCCTCAGTTGTATTACTTTTGCTCTCTCCTATTTATTACTGTTGTTGCTTTTGTTGTTTTTGTTGTTGTTGTTGCTGCTACTATTAATATTGTTGTTGTTATCTTTGCTTCAATTATTAAACTGTTCTTATCTCAGCCCACAAGTTTTGCCTCTGTCTTCCAATTCTTAATCTCATCCCACCGTGGGGAGGGGTGTGAGTAAACAGCTGCTTGGTACTGAGCTGCCAGCTGGGGTTAACCCATTACAGCAGGTTGACACAGGTCACACCTGCTTAACTGAAATTATCTCAGAAAGATCAGCGTGGGCATGCTGCAGACGTGGTGCTAGTTCATCAGTGAACCTAGTGTAGGCAGACAGAGCCAGAAGCTTGCAGAAAATGCACTTGGAAAATGGGTTCCTTTGATTGTAATAAAGGCAAAATGAAACAGAACATTCAGAGTACTCTGAAATATTTTAAGTAGGTTTAGTTAAATTATATGCATATTCATTCCTCCAGAATTAGTAAGAAAATTTCCATTGTAAACTCTGACTTCTAGAAATATTCAGGAAAATCAACCAAGGAAATAAGAATATCTGGGGGGAAAAAAGTCCTTTTCCTGTTACTCCAGGAATGTAACAATTAGTACTAGTAATCCATAAAAATGCATATAAAAGCATACACTCAGTCATTATTGGAGTATAAACATTTATGTCTAGAACATGCCATATTATTTAAAACACTCAGTCAAAACCATCCAGAGAGCTTTGAATGGTAAATAAGGTCCCTTTCAGCCAATGTAGAGGATAAATTCCTCACCACTGGTATCTGGGTGACAGGATATATGGCATGAGCAGTTGCATGGAATTCCTCAACAATTTTTTCAACAGCAACACAAAAAATAAGTTAAATAACTTACTCTTCTTTGGATCTCATCTCCATGCCCCAGTTCCGCAAAATTCATCATCATAGTTTAAATCCAACTCACATACTAAGACTCAGCTTTAATCTGTGCAAAAGCCACCCTAGAAAAGACAGACCAAAAATTCGTGCTGAAGCTGTTCTGAGCAGAAGCAGGTGCTGAGTCAGTGGTAGTGATTCTATTGTCACCCTTGTTTCTCCTGCCTCTTACTGCCCTCACAATGCTGTGTGTGGTTCATACACTGCAAGATTTAGAGGATAGCTCTTTTGAAAACACTCTGTGACCAAGGCTTTCAGATGCTATCACTAGAGGACAGGTGAAAATGCTATTCATCCAAGTAATTAGCCTTGTGCTTCCTGAAGCCTTCTCTCACAGCTGGCCCCTGGGGGGAGCAGAGGGGCATGAATATGAAATAGTTGATAGAAGCATTGAGTCAACTATAATAACGTGACTAATTTTACGTGGAAGATCATTTCTTTCACAGCTTTTATGCATTTCAGAGAATCTGGCCTCCAGTGGGTTTGGGGATATTTTATTCTCAATTTCCTAATACTATTCTGGATCTCATCCAGATAGGGAAATATCTTTCCTCAATAAAGACATGGGCACATGTATTTGCACCTATACTGCTTGTTTTACAGCCAATTTGACTGGCTGCATGATATGACATAGGAAAAATTATGAAAATTACATAATCTAAGTAAGATAACCTATGCAGAAATCCAGCATCAACACTGCTTTTCATTGGAGAGACATAGCAGATCAGACTCAGTTATTGTCTGTAGAGAATATTTTCTATTTTAGTAGAGGCCTGTCTGCACAAACCAGCCCTTAGTATACGTCTAAAGACATTAGCCTTTAATAAGTGATATTAAAGGCTAATGTCCCTGAAACTTTCCTGAAGCAGAGAGAATGAAGCAAAACAATATCCTTGTGTATAAGAGGAAAAAATGTGAACCTGTGTGTATTAGCCAATAGTAACTTGTTTAGCCCGTGGACCCTGTAAAACCCTAATAAAGATAAAAATAAATGCTAAAGATAGAAATAAAGAGTGTTCACTATACTTCTGTGAAGACTCATGAATAGCCTGAGCGGCTTTTCAGTAATTGTCAAGAAATTAAAAATACTTGTGAGCTTTCCCTGGCCTATCCAAAGCATTGCACTGCATTTTGTGTCACTAAAACAACATGAATGACAACAATAAACAAACATGCTTGTCAGGCACTTGTTAATGCATGTTGAAATGACTGCTGTATGCCTCATTCCGTGCAAGAAAAGTGTGGATAAGTCACTGAACAAGTTTTCCAACAATAGCAGTGAACTGGGAGAAAGAATGTGAATGTGGTAAATTGCAAACCTGAGATCCTGGATGATGATTGAGTACAATCATAGATGAGGTGAACACCAGGATCAGTTCAGTATCATCTGGTTAAATAATTTCTATGTTTTATCAAGATGTTGGGTTTCTAATTGAAGGGTATCTGAATGCTGTACAAGGGTACTAAATTTTATCATTCTTTTCAGAGCTCTGAGGGGTGGCAGTTGTGTATCACTTTTTAGAGTAGTTGCCTAAAGATCCATTGCCTCTGATGATACATTATTCCTCATTCTTTCCTCTTCTTGAGTTAAAAACCCCAAAAAGACACAGATTTCTGGTTAAATTTAGTGCTGAGATACTTCCCCATTTGTTTTCATTAAAAGTTCCCTGATCCTTTTCTGACCCACTCTTACTGAGAATGTGAGCTCAGTGGAAATGCTGGTGAACCCACACAGATCACTAATGAGCTGAAGCTGACCTCTGCACTTCATGGAGATGAATTTTATCTTGCTTTATTCAGTTAGGACCCAGACCCTTGGAAAAAAAATAGGATCTGGTACACAGATAACCGAAGGCAATAAAACTTTGAAACATGTTTCAAAGTCCTTGGATGAAGTTTTTATTTATGCCCCTTGCATCTGGATTCTCACTGAAATCTGAAATTCAGGACTTAGAAATACAAGGTCAGTATTCTAACAAGAAAAAGAAAGGAGACAATTATTATATACAATTGAAGGAAAACAATCTTGAATGAGTGAAGGTGATATCTGGCCTTATAACAGTTTTCACTGCTTATCTAGGCCTGCCAGTGTGATCTGAAACACTACTGTGAAATCATCAGATGGAAGATTTATACCTAGTTGGATTCATTTAAGCTGACTGAAGACAACCAAAGTTTATGAGAATTTCTGTGGGCGATCTGGTTCTTACTGGCATGGGTGTCCTGGCTTCTCTGTGATCGAAGCAGCACTAATTACAAACCATACTAGTTAGGTAACTCAGCTGCCACCAGCCCCATCACCATTCCCTGGGATGCTTACTTGGGCCATGCTGGTCTAGCTCATTCCGGAATATGGTATCTGTCCTGAACGGCTTTGACAAATAACGACAGCTTAGCAAACAGGCAAGAAGGCCATGTGACAAGAACTTGGCATGAAAACACACCCCAAAGAGGCAGCATTGTGCTGTGAGGAGCAGAGATGCAGTTAATAAAGGCTGCCCCCTCTTGATGGCAGCATAAACGTACTTTGCTGTCAGTGGTGGTTTCACTACAAAAGGATAACAAATTGGGAGTGACACCCCCTGCACTGACTGTATGATTCCCCTCTGGAAGGGGTAACCAAGCATGGGCTACTTACTCCTTGTAAAACAGTTAAGTGATAGCCATGCCACTCACAGAAAAACCTAGATGAAGTGGGCTTTCCCTGTAAAAGCGTGCAGTAATTAGGTAGATCCACATACCCTTTCTCCCTCACAACAGGGCATGAAAGGATGAGATGGCTAGAAGCCAAATTTACCTTCCTCAGTTGCTTTCTCTTCAGCTGCCTCTGCAGTTCCAGCAGTGCAATGGGGTTTGATGAAATTACAATAATGTAAATTTGACAAGGTGTTCTCATGTCTATTGGGATGCAGAAGGTTTTATGAGTTTTCCAGACTTGTGAGACATTTAATAGGGCAGGCATCACTCCCAGGAGAAGGTATTTTTAGTTCTGTAGAATAATGCACTACCTCCACTGCTCTGATTTATACCATACTCAAGCTATCTGAACTGTCATGCTTTTCTCTTGCATTATTGTTAACTGCACGACAGACCACATGGCGTTTGTCCAAAGTGCAGCAGCAGATGCACCTCGCCTTGGCCTCTATCTCTGGCTTATTATTTTACATCTGTTAGTTGTCATTCAGAGCTATTTCACATTTAAATGTATGTACTCATCAGGAGCTAATCACCAAAACTTGCCCAGAGTGCCATTCTAAAGAAATGGAAATGTTTGGACATGATACCCTTCCAAACAGATTATTTGCCATATTGCCATGAGGGAAATCTCACAAGGAAAAACTCTTATTTGACTACTCTGCATGAGTTTCAATTTAGTGCAATTTTTAGCTGTCATTTTCAAAATTTTTTGTACCTTTTCCTGTAACATCCCATCTTTGACATTTTCCTTCAAGTGCCAAATCTTGTGAAGCTCTCACAATATCCAGACTTCTCTGTTACATCACTGATGTACCTGCTTTAAAGAAGCTATTCTTAATTAAATCTTACTTTTCTACATCTTCAGTATATATGACTGTAACAATTCTTTGGCATACTGTAGTTTTCTAGGTGGATTCTAGAGTCTGAGTTTTTAAAGTAATATTATGCTGGATCCTTCCTAAATTCACAAAGGTCTCTGCCAAACAGGGAGACCTTGCAACAATCTTTCCTTAAACCACTTTTTCTACCTAACACTTTCAGATGTATATTTTTTATTCAGATTACCTTCCCAATTTTAAAAAGTCATTATTAGAGTTCTTTTATGAATGATTCATCTATTTTGATAGAAAATCTTAAGCTGGATGCTTTTCTATAATTGCAAATAACATTTTCATTGTTCAATATTTCACATCATTTTTTCCCCCATGATGCTTCCAATAATTTAAACTGTAAAAAATATTCCAGCAGAAAATGAACTGCAAGTAGCAGATTTTTGATGAAAAAGGAAAGAACCTATTGCTTTGTGAAAATTTCTTCTTGAAAACAGAATGTAAAAATGAAGACAGTTCCTTTTCCATAAAGAAGGCAACTTTCATCATCTGAACCAAATCACAGTCTTCAGTATGGAACGTATTCTTCATCAATATTTTTTAAATCAGTTCACAGCATCATAAAACCTCCCTAACATAAAGACATGCCCTCCAATATTTTAGTCAGTCACAGGACCAAATTCCACTTAAAATTATCACAGCTCAAAGCAAATCAAATGCATTATTTCTTTTCTTTCTACATGTGATTACATGTGATTTATTTCTACATGTGGGACACGGGCCATATTGAGTATTGAGTATGCCTGCATACTCAATGATTGACTCAAAAATAGATAATATCAAAAGAATTTTCCAATTTAAGATACTGTTGAACTTGAAACAACTGTTCTAAGTATTTCTGCTATGCTTGATGCTATCTGTGTGGAATGCTAGTGTAGAGTTTCCAAAAGATTTTCTGTCTGGAATTGACTCACTATGTAATAATAAAGATCTAATTGTAATTATAATATTGTGACACATTCTAATTCTGCAAAAGATCCTTAAAAGAGCCTGTTCCCATTGCATTGGGTAGCACTAGGTAACAAGGACCACAGGGTGAAATGCCCAACAAAGCAGCTCCAGAACTGGGAAATATTTCTTCCTGGCACAGGAAGTGCTGTCACTCTTTCCTTCTCAGCAGAATTGGAACTGTGAGGTGGGTGATGGAGTCAGCACTGGCACAGGAACCTCAGAGCTTCCTCTTGGGATCCAGGCCCTGAACTTTCAGCATATCCAGGGCTGTATTCCAGGTGAATCACAGCTTTGGAAGGCCCAACTAGCTCTGTAGCATCTCAAAGCAGCTGGGCAGTGGCCCAGGCCAAAGAAGGATGCTTGTTTGGCTTTGTGTATTCGTGTGGAAATGCTGCCTTCACAGGCCTGGTGGCAAAGGCCCCAGAAGAGAGTGGAGAGCAGAGACAGAAGCCCACAGAGGCAGGGCTAAGGTCTGAGCTTCAGGACACTGCCTGGCTGAGCACCCTCACCTGTGCCCGCCTGTGCTTCCTTCCTCAGAGGGAGCCCAGGGCTGTGGAGTATTCCCTGGCACTGGGAGGAGGCAGGTGGAGGCTGCCTGACTGAGAACATCTTCATCAAAGGAGGGATGTCAGGATGTGACTGAGGCAGGTAAGCCTGCCCACAGGAGGCTCACAAACAGCTGCTGGCTGTACCTCAGCAAAGGGCAACAGAGCCTGGGGAGAGAAAATCTGCTGCTTTGTTCTGCAACCTGGCAGCTGCTCCAAGGCACATCTCTGCTGAAAGCCTGGCCAGCTGTGTTTCCCTGGAGCAGAAGCAAAACCTGTAACCCAGTTCTCACTGCTACAGCTGCTGGCAGTCATGAGGGCTGACCTGCTGCAGCCAGTTAGAGAGCCAGGTCCCATCTCTGCTGCAGTCTTTGCATCTTTCAAAAAATGGCCTAGGGACAGAAGGCTCTTGGGCAAGCAGACCTGTGATGAAGACAATTCTAGGCCCTTTAGGAAGCAGAGGAACAAATCTTCATGACTGGGACAGGCAGGTCATAGTGGGTTGCTGCCCTACTCGCTGGGCTTGGGGAGGAAAGCACAGTGGAGAGTGGCCAGCAGTGCCAATTGTCAGCTGTGTGGAATCAAGAAAGGAGGTTTCAATGCCTCCTTCTCTGCTACGAGGAAAGGGAAAGTTTAGTGTGAGGGTCACCCTGGAATGGCAGAGGACAGGGCTTTCTGTAACACTGAAGGGGTGAATTGGAAGGAGATGGGATTCTGATTGCAGCTAGTGACACTGGACTCACAGACAAGCACGGTGAGTGGGTGTGGTTGGGAAAGCTGATTGGAGCCAAATTTCCTGGCAGCATCCCTTATAGGGCTGTTCTCTGTACTTACAGCTACAATGGTGTTGATAGCACACCTGTGTTTTGGTCATGCTGAGCAGGGCTCACACAGCATCAAGGCTCTTTATTCACACTCCATCCAATGGCCAGTAGGCTGGAGGTGGGTCAGAGTTAGGGAGCACACATAGCCAGGACAGCTGACTCAAACTAATCAAAGGAGATATTTCATGTTATATGATGTTGTACTTGGCAAAAAAATAGAAGGTAAGGATCATGGGAGGGATTTGTTATTAAGGCGTTGTCTTCCAAAGTACTCACTATATATAATACTGAGGCCCTCCTTCCCAGGACACCACCTGATGATGAAAAAGAGAGAATAAATATTTTTGCTTCACTATGCTTCCACACACAGCCTTTGGTTTTCTTCATTGAACTGACATTATCTTAACCCAGGAGCTCTTTCATCTTATTTTCTCCCCTGTTCTGTTTGTGGCCACTTAGCATCCAGCCAAGGTCAACCCACCACAATCCTTTTTGGCACCCAGCATGTGGATTGAAACAATGGGAGTTCTGAATGAGCATGTTACAGCTATAGCAGTTATTAATCTGCAGGTTTTTGTGTCTTCAAAGTTGGCTGTCTGCACTGAGTACCTCTTCATTTTGTTCAGCTTTGGAGCTTGTTAATACAATGTTGTGCACTTAACTATGCTGGGGAAGTTGTCTTGAAGAGAGAATGAGAGAATACACCTTCCTGTTTGCTGAGATTGATGTTGGTGGTTTTACTGCATGGGCTTTCAAGGTTCTTGTTCACCCTTATGTGACATATTTAATACTACTAACTGATATTTTTGGGTTTGTGGCAAAAGCACCCTATTCTGGGCAGTCCTGGAGGCCTCACGTATCCTTGGCATAGACTACCTGAGGACAGTGTACTTCAAGGGCCCAAAAGGGTACCAATGAGCTTTTGGTGTAGCCATGGTGAACATGGAGAAGATTAAACAGCTGACTGGCTTGTCTGGCCTCTCAGAACATTGTTCTGTTGTGGCCTTACTATGGGTGGGTGAAGGGCAGGCTGATTGCCACCATGACAGTGCACCAGCAGTGATACTGCAGCTACTGAGATTCTCTGGCTCCCACCTGCAGGCTGATTCACCCATTGCAGACCCAAAGAATGTTCAGCGCCTTTAAAATAGCCTCATACGGCCCATGCAGAAGTCTGGTGGAGGGTGAAAGCTAACAGGGGCTATTGTGTCCTGACTGAAGATGTCATGCTGCTGCTGAGTGCTGCTAGACTTGATAATGCTGGGGTCCCTATGCCAGCTGGAGTCAAGGACAGACAAGTGGTGTGCTGCAACAGATATTATCAATGTTTTTTTCTCAATTCCATTGGCAGAAGAAGCAAAAATTTGCTTTCATGTGACAAGGTGTTAATACACCAGGAATGAACCACACCAGGCTGGAAGCACAGTCCTAACATTTGTCACAGACTAATCAGAATGATGCAGTTACCAGAATGATGCCCCTGAACATTTATCATATGTCGATGATATCAACAGGAGGGATAAAAAAGCATGCTAGGTAAGCATCAGGGTTTATAGGGGTGAGAGTCTCTGATTTCATTTCTAAGGAATTAAGCGGCAGAGTCTCTAGAGTATGTTGAAGAGCTCAAGTCTAGGTTCTTTCAGTGCTGAGAAAAGAGTTTGGACTACCATTTAGAGAAAAGTGGGGCTAGTGAGCAGCAGAGCACCTGGGCTCCTGGAAAACAGCAGGATCTAGCACTCCTTTCCCCAGCCTCACCTTTTACAAGATGCATCTCTGCCAGTTGTACCTGCGCTGAGACTTGTTGGTTATGTCTGCTTCCTTGTTGAAGGTAGTTTTGCAACTATATCTCATTACTTGGCTGAACCTGGAGCCTCAAAGGGCCCTGCTGAAGTCTGCCTCACGAGGGAGCTGTGTTCCCATGAAAACTGAGCGAGCTGATTTCCCCCTGTACATCAGTCCCAGAGACCCAGAACGGGGTTGGAGGAAATCTCCCTTCCCGCTTCCTGCACTCCCTGTCTAAGGAGTGTGTCTCTACACAGTCTGCAGCTGTGTCCCATGGAGACATAGCAGCAGGGAACATGAGTGTTTAAAGTCGTGGGGGACAGGATAGGGGAAGCCTACGGAAAACAGGATCACTGCCTACCTGTGGGATGGATCCACTTCTGGAGCTGTTTCCTTATGCTTTATCTCTGTATTGAACAGGGCCCCACCTCAGGCAAAGCTGGGGTGTGTTCAGGCCTCACAAGGCTGGAGGACCTTCCTTGTCATACGGTAGTGCCTTGACCATCGAGACTTGCACAGTGTTGGGAGTTCTGGGCAGAGAGCACACAGCCCTATCCCCTTCTGCCCCTTCAGAGTCCTAGGGATTGCGCTGTCTGTCTGCCTGCATCAAGAACAAATAAGCTGGGAGTAGCCACAAAATTTAATTTTGCATCAAAATGTTGAAAATTTTTCTCAATTTTCCAAGAGTCAGACCAAAATATTTTATGGATTTCAGCTTTTCAAGTAAGTAGGCAAAAGGAGGAGAGGGAGGGAGGAAGGACGGAAGGACGGAAGGAAGGACAGATGGAAGGAAGGAAGGAAAGGAAGGAAAGGAAGGAAGGAAAGGAAGGAAAGGAAGGAAAGGAAGGAAGGAAAGGAAGGAAAGGAAGGAAAGGAAGGAAAGGAAGGAAAGGAAGGAAAGGAAGGAAAGGAAGGAAAGGAAGGAATCTGTAGAAACAAATATAAAAAGTGAAATGAGCACAAGCAGGCCCAACACATCTTCCATTTTCATTGTTGCTGCTGTAGAAATAACCAAAATTCTAGGATTCAGTAATAAGAAAACTCAATATGGAGAAAAATCATAATATTATGAACATTAAGTTGGGATTTAGCATAGATTTTTTTTAAAAAATTAAGAAATTGTAATAGTCCCCACTATAATTGCTCTGGGTTTGGTTAGCATGTCATTTCTCTAAAAGCAGGAAATTTTTGTTTTTCCCATGAGCCAGCCTCCTTCTCCAGACACTGGGTGGCAACAACTGTAAATGGAAGATGTAAAAACGGAAGGAAGGATGCACATGCAAGCACTCAGTATCTCAATGTGTGAAAAACAGAGCTGTTCAGCAACTTTGGCCATCCAACAATAATATCTCTTGCTGTCAAGCTCCATTTTCACATGATCTCTATAGAAACAAAACCTATGGCTGGAGCAGTATGCAGAGTTTGTCTCTCTGTTTTTTCTGGCGTGATTCTGAGCCAGCAAGTCAGCCTCAGTTCAGCAGTAAAACAGCAGGTGCATAGGGACGTAGAAAACCTGAGACTAAGCTCAAGAACAAAGGTGATGTGTCAGGATTAGGGTCAGAATCAATGCAATACAAGACAATGAATTAAACAAGTGGAGATACTACAGAGTTAACAGAGATAGGGGTCAGTAGTAAAGTCTGAGCTTAAAAGCAGCTTCCAAGTGCAAAAGGGGCATGCTCTCACCTTTAGTTTTCTTCACAAGATCTGTTAGTGACAAAGCAGACACTGGACTCTGCTACCTAAATTCTTTCATTCAGCCCTTTGAATCAGAATTATTCAGACAGTCACATGGTGGCAGCACAAAAGAGAAATAGGGGAAGGGAGTGTTTAATTTGTTTAACAGAGGTGAAGAACAGCCTTAATAGCAGTAAAAGTGGTGCAGCTAATGGCTGGAGGATGTCTGGGCCATAGTAATCATGAAACAATAGAATCAAGGAATGTGATATGGAGACCTACCAGCTTGGACTTCTGTGGGAATACTTTGGTCTAGTTGACAGAATTTCTTGGAAGGCACTTCAAAGTAGTTCAGGTGCTGGGGTGAGTCCAGAGAAGGGCAGTGAAGCTGAAGAAAGGTTTAGATGATAAATCCTATTAGGAGAGGCTGAGGGAGTTATGATTGTTTAGTCTGGAGAAAAGGAGGCTCAGGGTGACCTTACTGCTCTAAAAATCCCTGAAAGTTGTAGCTAGCTGGGGGTTGGCCTGTTCTCCTAGGCAATTAGTTACAGGAAGAGAGGACACAGCCTCAAGCTATGTCAGGGAGGTTCAGGCTGGATATCAGAAGGAATTTCTTTATGGAAAGGGTTGTCAAATATTGGCATAGGCTGCCCAGGCAGGTGCTGGAGTCACCATCCTTGGAGGTGTTCATGAAAGGACTGGACACAGGACATGGTACAATGGTCTAGTTAACAAGGTTGTGATCAGTCAAAGATTGGACTGAATGGTCCAGAGGTCTTTCCCAGACTAAAGCATTTTGTGATTCTGTGCATTGTTGAGGAAAAAAGGAATCTAGGCAGGCTAGAAATTTTTGAATAAAAAAATCTTAAAGGTGCAGAATTACCATCCCTAAATGCCAAAAGACGGAGGGGGATGTAAACCAGCCTGAACAAGAGAGTTTAAACTGTAATTCAGTAAAGAGTTTATGACCTTTGGAAGAAGTGGATCTCCACTCAGGAAGTTCCAAATCTGTATAGACAGAAAATTTAAAGGGCCAAAGCCCAACTAAAACTTAATTTGCTTACCACAGTAAAAGACAAAATGTTTCCATCAATACATCTGGTGAGCTGCACGACACAGATGAAGAACAGGCCTAGTAATCCAAAGGGGGAAAATTAACTATCTGCTACACCACTTAGACACACAGAAGTCTATGAGGCCAAATGGGATCCTCCCAAGGGTACTGAGGGAGTTGGTGGAAGAGCTCATTGAGCTCACTTTTAATCATTTAGCAGCAGTCCTGGCTATCCAGGGAGGTCCCAGGAGATTAGAAGCTGGCTAGCGTGATGCACTTCCACAAGGGCTGTATGGTGCTGGAGCACTATAGGCCAGTCAGCCTGGGGAAGGTCATGGAACAGATCACACTGAGTGCCGTCACACTGCACATATAAGACAACCAGGGATCAGGCCCAGCCAGCAAGGATCTAGGGAAGGCAGGTGCTACCTAACCAACCTGACCTGGTTGACAGGGTGACCCACTTAAAAGATGAGGGAAAGGCTTTGGATGTTGTCTATCTTGACTCCAGCAAAGCCTTTGACATTATCTCCCACAACATTCTCCTAAAGAAACTGGCCACTCATGACTTGGATGGGTACACTGCTTATTGGGTAACAAAGTGGCTGAATGGCCAGGTCCAGAGGGTGGTGGTGAATGGAGCTACATCCAGCCAGCAGTTGGTCACAAATGCTTTTTTTCCAGGGGGTCAGTACTGGAGCCAGTTTTGTTTAACAGCTAATTCACTGACCTGGATGAGGGAACTAAGCATACCTCAGTCATTCTGCAGACAACACCAAGCTGTGTGGGAGTGCTGCTCTGCTGGAGGGCAGGAAGGCTCTGCAGAGGGATCTGGACAGGCTGGATCAATGGGCCAAGGCCAAAGGTGTGAGGTTCAGTAAGGCCAAGTGTCAGGTCTTGCCCTGGGGTCACAACAACTCCACTCAGCACTACAGGCCAGGGCAGAGTGTCTGGAAATCTGCCCAGCAAAGGACCTGGGGGTGATATGGTCCATATCTGGCTGAACACAAAGCATCAGTGTGCCCTGGTGGCCAAGAAGGCCAATGGCACGCTGGCCTGTATCAGCAATAGGGTGACCAGCAGGAGCAGGGCAGGGATTGTCCCCCTGTACTTGGCACTGGTGAGGCCACACCTCAAGTTCTGCATCCAGTTCTGGGCCCCTCACATCAAAAATAACATTGAGGTGCTGGGGTGAGCCCTTCCAGAGAAGGGCAATGGAGCTGCTGGTGAGGGGTCTGGAGAACAAGCACTATGAAGAGCAGCTGATGGGACTGGGTGTGTTAAGCCTGGAGAAAAGGAGACTCAGGAAAACTTCAACTCTGCAACTACTGGGAAAGAGGCTTTAGTGAGGTGGGGGTCAGCCTTTTCTCCCAAAAAATGAGAGAATGAGAAGAAACAGCCTTAAGTTGCACCAGTAGTGGTTTAGACCATGTTAATATGGAAATAATTAGTTACTGAAAGGGCCATCAGTCATAAACCAGGCTGCTCAGTGGTTCACTGTCCTTGGAGATATTTAAAAGACATGGCATTCAAGGACATGGTTTAGTGGTGGATTTTGAAGGGTTAGGCTAAATGTTTGACTTGATAACCTAAATGATTCTATATAGATATGTTTATATGGAAATAAAAATAGCCTTAATGTGTAGACACAACAGACAGATGACAAGATTTTACAGGCTGCCCTCTCTTTGAATGGATCTAATTTCTGGAGGTAAATAATAAGATGATTTCAGAGGACAGTTTACCATATTTGTGCTGAAAGGAGATTATGAACAAACAATAAAAATCAAAGACATTTTTTACATGGCCCTTATTTTCACATAACTGGCAATACTCAGATTGAAACCATGGTCCATCCCGGCCATACAAAGTTATTAACTGGAATCCTTTTATTATAATAATTTAACACAATTTTATCACATAACTTCATATTTGAAAATAATTAGCAGCAATTAATTAATATGATATAGAGAGTTCAGGCCTGATTTCTGCAGTTAAAGTTAAAACAGAAGTGCACAGTTTAAATAAAGTATAAAGTCAGATCCAAAAACATTTTAGGCATGGATATGTGTGATGTCAACAATGAGAAACATGGCCTTCCTGTTCCACAGGGCAGTCCAGAAGTTGGTTTGATCAGCATAGTGGTTCCTAATGTTACTTCTTTGTTCTATGAGGTATACCACACAGTCTGGGAGAGAAGTCAGGAGGGTCAGGGTAGCAGTTCCAGCCTTACCATGTGTAGTCTCTAAGGATGTAGGTCCCTTGTATTTCTACCAGTGTATTCCTGAATTCTCCCTTTTTGCTCCCCCAGGTTTTGTTTGAGGTTTCTTCTGAATCTCTGGATTCTCATCAAGTTTCTTTAGTCTCTCCTCATAATCTCTTCATCTGGGTTACCTCTCGTACATGTCTTCTGTGCCTCTCTTGAGAGACTCTGGACAATATCCATTACAGAGTGCTAGAGAATGCTTGGTTCCTGTATTCAGATTCTCTCAGTATCTCACACTTGGCTCTTGCCTCACTGCCATTCACAGTCTGCCCTTTCTGAAAGTATCTCCACACTTTCTCCATGACACTTTTACAACTTTCACAGCAGTTAACACGCTGTTTACTTGTAAATAGTTACCTTATTCTTCTCTATTCTTTCATAGCTGAATTTCAGTCAGGCTCAGCACACATTACCTGACACAATCTAGCCATTGTTCTATAAACAATCCTGTAACTCTTCCTATATGTTAATTTCATATAATCATCATGTTTCAGTCATCCCCATGGCTTATGCAACTCCGTATCCAACCATCCTGTTGATATTTCTACTGTGGTTAGAACCACTGTTTCTTGGAGGCAGATGTGGGGAACGGGTTAATATAATCAACTTGCCAACAAGCTTCACCAAGCTTGTCGTGGAACTGTCAGCAGCAACAAATGCAGTTCAGGGACCCTGAAAACAAAGGCAATGTTTGGTCTACTCTTATCACTGAACTAAATACAAGGTGCAGAACACTGAAGTCACCACATTATCTCTAGATTGTGTATACCTGGTTCACAGAGGAAGCTCAAGGTTTGAGAGAGGAAATCACATGCTGCAGAAAATTGGATTGTACATGGTCATCCCTTGCAACATTTTTTTTTTCAGTAGGACTTCTATTTGCTTCATTTCAGATCAATAACTTTCTTTGCTTACTTTCTTCTTACCTTCTTACTGGGGCTTCCAGAAATAAGTAACAAAAGAAAGCAATGTGCACTATTTTATGTGGGATCATTGTGGATCATTGCAGATCATTAAAAAGAAAAAAACGTACAGAAACTTGAATCTCCTTTTTATTTCCTTCACCCCTTGCTCAGATCAGGAGTACACAGTTCTGTTCCAAATCGTTTTGTTTTACCCTCTCTATAGGGAGACAGTAGAGTAGTGTGTGGGATGAGGTCTTTAAATAATTAAAATTCTGTTAAGACCTTGCTTGTTTTGCTCAGGCACCACTTGAGGTACCACCTGAGGACAGCATGAATAACTTACATCAGCAGAGGACCGAGTCCACCAGAGCATAGCTTAGCAGAGCAGAAGTGTTGAAATGGAATCAGAGCCTGGATAAGATATCATTTGTGGACTCCACCAGCATTGCCACATGGTGTTTGTGTTGCCAGCTTGATACCAAGTGCAAAACCCAATGGGATGCTGAGGAGAAACACACAAATGTGTCATCCTCCAAGCAGTAACCATTTTCCTCAGGCCATATTCTTTGAGAAGCTGAAAATGTCTCTTTTGTACCTTTGCACTTAATTCAGCCCTGTGCTTTGCATCCTGTCTCTGAAGACTTCATTTCAATGTAAGACAATAATCTGTTATCAAGTACAGAAACCATGGTGATGATTGTACTTCCACAAACCTAAATGATTTTCCAATTATGGAAGGAGCTATGAAATGCAATCTTGGCCACTAAAGCTCTCCTACACATCCTACAGATGTTCACAGCTTTCACCATGCTGTGAGATACTCATCAAAATAGAAGCCTAATTAACACCTTTGACAAAGACTGCAAAAGGTGACTCACCAGTGTTATGCTGTTAGCAGCAATAACTGGATTCCTTGGACACCACCGGCAGTATCATTCACACATGCACCCATGTCAACCCTTGTAAAGGTGCACATTATCAAGAGAATTAGTCAGGGTAGAACTGAGACATATGATTCTCCGTACTCCAATTACAACCTAATGATTACTTTCACAACACAGTTAAGACACACAAACACAAGTTGTTCTGAAAGGCCACTTCAATTACTAGCTGCTCATGACAATCTGAGTACACAAGGACAATCAGAGGAAGAAAAGGGAGAGGTTTATATTTTTTTTTTAAAATAAACTTTTAATGTGCTATATAGGCATGATCACTACAAGATCTTCCACCTATACGCAATTCTACACACTGTTAACACACTGCATTTTCACTGTACATTAAAAAATCTGGGAAGAATATTCCTTCAATGGAAAAATATCATACAATCACTTAAATAAACAAAGACAACATTACAGTGCAAACAAAATCCTGGTTTATTTATTCTGCAATTACTGAGTACTTTCTAAAAGTCTTTTAGAAAAATAATAAAAAAACCTTCCCATGGACAACCAATACGTTCTGAGATGATTTCTTCTTGCTGAACCAAGAACCTTGATCTGATCTTTGAAGCTGTAATAAGCAGTATACTCCTCTGTATGATGCATATTCACATGATTCGTATGAAGCAATGGATCCCAACCAAAAATTTGCAGACAGCAATAAAATGGCACTTGCTGGCTTCGTCTGACTTTTGATCAGACCCATGACAAGAAAGGCCTGGTACAATAGTTATCCCCATGAATTAAAAACAAAGTGCTTAAGGAAGCCAGACAAGGCCTTGGTAAATGATGCTATTGGTTTCTACTAGTAATTGCTGTTAGACAGAGTAGGAGCATACTTTTTTTTTTCCCTTTTAAGAAGAAAAACAGGCCATGGAACAGCAATCATGCCAGATTCAACATGCAAAAGAAGAAATATGACATTTCTGTCCCAAAAGGCATGATAGTGTTGCTTGAGTCCACAAAGGCCAAGACACGAGACAGAGCAGATGTCACCTGATTCCTAATCTGTGTGAACTCTGCCACCTTCATAAGCTCCTACTCTGGTAAGAGAATATAATAACTTAAAAGTGCCTGTATGCTCTTGTCAGTTGGGTGATGTTAAGAGAAAAAATACTTCAGGAAAATAAAAAAAAGCAGGTAGGTGAGCACATGAAAAGGGGATGTTTGTTTTCACTTGGAGAGGAATGTTGTCTCTGTCCTCCATTGTGCCACCCTCCTTGGAAAACTGGAAAATTTTTCATTTCAATGCAGCTTCCAGTTCTGGGTGAGACAGACAGTTTGACCCACTACCACTGCTGCACAGAATGACACTGGGCTCTTCATATACATATGATCAACTTCTGTTCAATCTGCATTGGATGCCGTATAAAGAATAAGGCAGGCTTAAAAGGAAACAGAGTATTTAGCACCAGTGACAGTATATGGGTCATCCTTGAGGTTCTTACCAGATTAGACAATACCATGAAGCACTACTTTTACAGGCAGTAAGTGGTTATTCCATTACAATTTTCAGATTTGCACTTCTTTCTAAGCATACATTAAAAAATAGTAGTAGCTAAGAAAGCTGAATTAAATAGCACACAATTTCACAGTCCTATTGCTGTCTGTAAAATACATAACCTGCATATAACCAGTTTGCTACTATACCAGCTGATGGGTCAATGCACAACATTCTAGACATATGTGGGAGATGGCACAACACGAGGACTATAAGGCTATAGATTCCCGAGTTCCAGCTTGTGTACAATTATAATTTTTCACTTATCTCACTGAATGAGCACACAGAGCATGTAGAAAATATGTCCCAAGTGGATGGGCACTGAGTAGGCAGGACTAAGATACAGAGCAGCTTCCACAGTGCTTCTGGCTGACAGTGCCCGAAATACAGCAGGAGGCAGGCTTCTGCTCAAGGTGAAAAAGAGCACTTGCCAGAAGGTATGTGCCAATGAGGCTGTGTCTTAAGAATGCCTTGGCAGACCAGAAAAACAAATTCTGTTCTGCTACATACTGCAGTTCTCACAGCTGCTAAAGCCATCTTGTGGAAAGGCAGTGTGATACACATGTTAGCCTGCTACATCAGTAGGACAGCTGTTTGATCCAAATGAATGAGCAAGTGAAGATTTTGCCTACTAAAGCTTTATAAAAGCCTTTGACCACCCTCATGCATAAATACTAACCCACATATCAAAATTACTTATCCTAACTACTTAAAACATTATGGTGTAACTGCCCCAAACAGAATTAGCTGCCTGTACCTACAAATGAAACTTGCAAATGAAGACAGTAAACATTAAGAGATTATTGTACCAAAAAGGATAAAAATATATAACAAACTACTGTTTAATTACATCCCCTATTTGTAAGTAATTGACCATGATTTGCTCTCACAAAATTCTTTTAAGATTGTGTGTCTAACAGAAGTTCAATATTTGACTACCCCAAGAAACTGCATTAAAAAACCCCAAACCCATCAAGCTATGCGACCAGAGCCAGAGACTTGCTTGCTAAGCAGCTCCTTTTCAGGTCCATCAAGAACACCCTAGGGTCCCTCAGAGTAAGGTTACTCTTTCTCATGGAGAAGTTTCTCAGGGTAGCAAGAAAATAAAAGTTGTTTTTTTAATGCTGAGAAGAACTTGTTGATTCTTCTCAAAGGAAGAACTTTTGTTGGGAAGCACTTTCATTCACATGGAAGGTCTGGGAAGGTTATCTGCTCTCCCTGCACTAAAATAAGTATTCTTTTTCTTAGGCAGCAATACAGTTCTAGAGGCATGCTGCAGCACAAGTGTATCACACACACAGTCCCATAGACAACTCTGCAGAGAGCCCACATTCACAAGACTAAAGGCTGCCTCTCTCCATCATAGACTCAAGCTCTGAATTCTGTGCAACCCAGCTTATTTCTCACCTCCCATCCACAGGAAGGGGTGAGACTAGGTTATTAGAGAGTCCGTACAGCCACAGGGTAGAGCAAGGACAAGTGTTCTGCTCCTTTGATAGGCAGCTTTTTTGTAGTGTAGTAGTGGATGACTTCAGGAACACTGTCGAAGGGAGGGCTGTTCTGACCCAGGATGTATTTCTCTTTGGTTTTCGTCAGCTTCATATGCATAAAACCTTGACTGCTCCTGCAAGGAAAGCAAAGTGTAAGTTCATGCTTGTGCATAGGGAAGAGGGGCACAGTACCATGACAGGCTCTCCTTATGGAGGGAAAAGTAGGAGAACAAAATGCCAGTAGCTGCTGGATGGCAGGCCAAGACAGAGGCCAGACTCAGAGGTTTCCAACTGCGAGTTGCAAACCCCCATGGACAATTCACCACAAAGGAAGCCTAAGGTAGTATTTAGTTTTCAGCACCTGTGCTGCCTTGATCCACATGCAAGGCTGTCTCACACAAAGTGATCCAGAGGTGTGCCAGGAGACAACCCACTTCCTCCCCATGGCACCTCTCTCCAGACCCTTCAATATTTTCCTATGAACACTTATTTATCCATTACTTCTGGACCCAAATATCTTTGGGCCTCTCAGAATCTTGAGGGTCCCTTCATAGGAACAAGCAGGCCATGAACCTTGCTCAGCTAGACAAGACCTGTCCTGTTCTACCCTGTGGCTAGATGCCTCAGGGCAGATCTTACCCATTCCACCCTTGCTGCAACTGTCCAGACCACATCTCCATGTGTAACCTGGTGGCTTCAGGTGGGAAAACTTCTCCAGGTGATCATGTTCCCAAGGTTCATGGCATAATACTGCACTAGGCTGAGCACTATAATGAGCAAAGGCTGCTGTCCCATGGTCTTTCTGCAGGCACTCTCTTTGAGGGAAGGCTCATGATTAGGCAGGCAGGAGAAGAGTATCAGGGAACTCATGGAACTGCCCTGCCTGCTCTTGGCAAAGCAACCTGTCCAACGTAATTCCACCCAGATGGTAGCACCCACACTGCCGTACAGCACCAGAGGTAAAGCTGGCCTCAGCTCTTCCCAGAAGTGACTCTACAGTGCCTGCTGTCTTAACATAACAAATAGGCTAACACTTTAAAAGTATAGAGTTCAGCCAGGGCAACACAAGCACAAAGAACAGCTCCTACACGTCAACATGTTAAATGAGGGTTGGAAGGTTTTTACAGCTTGTTTGAGTAAATCCCCAACCTTCTGGCTCCAAGCCACTGTTTCTTCTAGGTGTGTCCAGGGATAGAGACAGCAGCGCTAAAACTGGAATTGGTTTGTGTCAGCAAAGAAACACAATTCAAGATGACACAGAAAGCTGCAGCAGGAAAACAAATTATGTTAAAACCATTTTCTCTAAAATCTGCCATATTCTAGTTAGCACGTGCAGTGTTCCCTTTTTAAGTGCCTGTATCATAACCAAGCTCATATCTTTCATGTGTATTCAATTCTCTGATGAAGAGAACCTTTCTGGTGACCAGAAACCACTCCAGGCACTGTAATTATGGCTCTACCTGTCTAAAATCTTGCTTTAAATATCAATTTCTTAGTGGGAAAATATATCTTTCAAGTCATAACTGATCTCTAAATTATTTCCTTTACATAAGAGTGACATCTTTAAATACTTACTATGAGGACAGATGTATTGCTGTCTTTTTTCAGTTCACTATGAATCTCCTTTGCTACAAAATGACTTAGAAGTGTGCAGACACATTAACTGAATCACAGGTGCATGCTAATTTAAGAAGTATGGCAAGGACAGGAGAACAAATTTTTAAGTGCATTTTAGTGCAGAAAAGGAAAAAGCACAAGCCTTTTTGAAGAGGAAGACAATGCACATAGTATGAACAAATTGCTACAAGCCATGTATTCATGACAGACAGCTGTTGCTTCCCCAAGAAGGACCTATGTATATATTCAGGTTTGTGTAGCACATAGTAATTGAGCTTACACAAAAAGAATTTCTGCTACATATCCTGACAGGTGAGCCTTCTGGAAGGCCACACTGTTTGTGAGGGTGAGGGAAGAAAGAATGTGAGTTATGAATAGTAGGCTAAAGGAACGTAGACAAGGCAAATCTATTGCTTCTGCCCTTGGGATGGAACAAACCCAAGCAGCAGTGCAAGGTGGGGCACAAGGGGCCAGAAAAGGAACTGCAGTAGGGAGGGCACATGATGGAAAGGAGAATGATTCAATAACCTGCCCATGAAGGCCTACTGCATCCCTAAGTTCCACAGCAAAGTGCAGCCAGCTGCTGGAAGATAGTGACTACTTCTACAGAGTGCTCATGAGGCTGCATCTGTAACTGGTGAGAGGGGTGTCCCATAATAAAAGAGATGTCAATACTGGAGCATATCCAGAGCAGGACCACTAAATGTGGTCTGGGGATGGGAATACCTCACATAGGAGAATAGACTTGAGGGAATTGTGCCAGTTTAGTCTCCAGGAGAAGAAAAAGTGAAACGGAGGGTGTCAGGTTGGAATCACCCACTGCCTAAAAGGAAGAGTTACAGAGAAAACAGAAATTTCTCAGTCAACAAAGCACAAACTGCAGGGGAGTTCCCACTGGACACAGGGACTTCTTCCTCGTAAGAGTCCTAGAGCCTGGGAACCAGGATAAGGCAGGTGAGAAGAGGTTTTCTAAAGCACTCAGCAACCTTATAAGCATGTACTGCTTGGAGCAGGGGATTGGACTAGACATCTGCAGAGGTCCATTCACACCTGGATCTCCCTGGGCAACTGGAAAGCATGTGAAACTGACTCCCAAGCTTAGCAGGATCTCACACACCACCTTTCTGTTCAGAAAGGAGGAGAACTGAGAGGTGAGAACATTCAGATACTTGTTACTGCTAGTGTTTGCAGCCAATACCACATTGTTAGCGACAGACCTCATTTCTAGCCTGGCTATTTTTCTGGATGTCTAGAAGTCTTTAAACCAAGCATTATTGCAGGCTTACTGGTGGATGAAAGCAAAGATTATGTTTTCAAGTATTTTCTGCCTTCACTCCCTTTCCTCTTTCATTTTCCAAAAATTACACTGTGAATGTACTATCTGCCCTTCCTGTTTCAAATGAACTGTGACTGGTTTCAAGTAGACGTATCAAAACATACAATTCTCATCTTCTATAATGTAGGACAAATTAAGCAGGAAGAAAGTCAACTTAGCAGCTTGAAATCATGCCCTCAAATTAAACACCTTCAACTGTAAACTACTCTGTGAAACTATTCGCATCTACACTAAGGATCCTTCTGTGGTCTCACCTACTCTATTTGTCCTGAAAGCCTGTCTCACAGTCTCCCCTCTTCTGGTATGCCTGGACTCAGATAATCAGTGCCTTTAATAACAGGTAAGGGCAAAATGCATCTGCACTTGACTAACAGCAGTGCTGCTAGGCCAATGACTAGAATTACAGGGACCATTTCAAAAAGGAACCTGGAAGTCATACTCCCACTTTCTCTCCTCCAAACACTTTCAACCTAAGCTCTGATTTTAGTATGCAAAGAGACCACTGAAATTTCAGGTAATGATGGGGAAAAAAGCTTCATGGTAGAAGTGATTGTAAGTAAGTTTCTGCTCAGTGTTTGAAGCACTGTTGGAGTCTACCTGAACAAGTGCCTGACTGAGTAGTCCTGATTTCGGAATGCCTGTTTTTCAGCTCAGCAATAACTATTAGAACCTGCCAGGCCCAAGGTTTTCAAAGAAAAGAACCTAAACAGTGATCCCCAGTTCACATATGTGAACACTGATGACAGCCTATGCCTTGAAGAGACAAGACATACACATTTTGCAAGAGAAGATGCTGGGACCTGAACTAAGGCATGTGGTATTGCTACTGTGTGAATTCTGAATCCCTTTGTGGTTTTTCAAATGTTGCAATAATTGTTCACCACATTTTCATTCAATTGAGGGAAAACAGTGACAAACCAGTGCTACTAGAGACAATATTCTATCTTTTCTTTCCTTTTTGCAACCATTCCCATGAGTTTCAAATACAGAAGAAAATTGCTAATTGCTGATCCCAACACCAAATTTCCTTGCAACTCTCAAGCACGGATGTTTACACAGACACAAACTTGACACATAACTAATAGTCAGACACATCTTGTTTAAAAAGTTTGGCAGCACAACCATAACACCAGGAGACTTTGAATTGCAACCTCCTCACATATTTTTTTTCAGTTTTCAAAACCCAGTGAGGACGGGAAAGGAATTGGGCAGACAGTTAATCAGAACATGCTTTTTTGATCTTACGCATGAAGTGTGATAAAAGCAGGTTTAATAAATATTAATTATATATTAAACCTAGTATTTTTTTCCAGGAAATACTAATGGCTTTGAAACATGATTCAGTGCTCACAATCAGAAAGTTTGGCCAAGTCTTCTGAACCCTGTTTTTGCTGAAGAAAGCTGTTTTTTTTGCTGTTTTGTCAGAACGTATTTTCTGCATTTATTTTGATGAAATGTCACTTGCACAAAGAAAAAAACAACAACTTTGCAAGTGCATCAGAAAAAAAAAATTCTAGCAAGGTAGGAAATATATGTTGTTAGTTTCCCATTCTGAAATGATTTTCCATTTAATAATTTTAACTTGTATTACATGCTGTTATTCTGAACAAAGCCTATAATGTTTCATGTCAATGTACAGCAGCAATAAAA
The DNA here is from genome assembly GCF_001522545.3 of Parus major. Lineage (NCBI taxonomy): Eukaryota > Metazoa > Chordata > Aves > Passeriformes > Paridae > Parus > Parus major. The sequence goes on from NC_031799.1 coordinate 45,704,730, forward strand.
TAAAACCTCCTCTAAAAAATAAAGATTCACTACTTAACCCCAGACAATAAGAAAAAAATTGAAAAACCATTTACTGGAGACATTAAGTGACTGGCCTATGAACTGGTTTTTCCTGTTTCAGCTTTGCTTTTTCAAGCACATTATACACAGTACTACCATTCTACACCTGAGGGACACTGTCTCCATGATAAAATAAACAATGTCTCTTCCCCAACAAACAAGGTGTAGAAGTGTTCATTTGCACACAAGATGTGAAGATCACTACTGAGCCCAGGCTCCATTCTCTATAACCAGTTCCTATCTGCTGCTTTGAAGGTAGGGTGAATCTTTAGCTTGTTGGATTTTCCATAGAAGTGACAGAATCCATGGCCTCTGCTAATAGCCAGAACCCTACCATTATGGCCTAGTAGTAATACATTTCTAAATATTTTTATTCAATTGCTAATTTAGAGACATATCAAAAATCCCATGACCTCTTTGTAAAGTGTACTGACAGGAAGAAACTTGTAATTTTTACAGTATTACTAGAGTTACTTCTGAGAACAAAAACCAACAGAAAGGTGCAAGTCCAGCATTTATCCAGAACTATCCAAAGTTTATGTACTCAACTTTGGAAATCAGGATCACTTCTACAGACTGTAATGACAAAAAAACCCAAAAACCAAAAAACCAAAAAAACCACACCAAAAAACAACATAGCTTGCAGTTTCCTTTGCTATTCAGGGAAACCACATGCCTGTTTATGAGTCCGCAGGATCAGGATGTCAAAAGGCACCACCCTCTCTGAATTCAGCTCTGTACTTCCAGTGGCTATGATTGTGCAGAAACTATCTGACAGAACATAAAGCAATCCCTCTTACTGTTTTTGCTCACAGACTGCGCATTTAGTTAACTTGTGAGATAATCCTTATCTAAAATTAATAGTCACATTTCCCAAAAGTGAAATGTGAGTCAGGAAATGAAGTGGTGTGGGCACGGGTGCACGCTGCTGCAAGAGCCTTGGGAGGGGGAAATCCTGACTGAAAGGATTAGCTAGTACAGCCCAGCTGGTGCTTGGACTTCACTGAGCAAGACTGAAACGTGATAACCCCATCCTGAGATCCTGTTCTATTGCTACATCAGGAAGGCACCTCTGTGAGCTTGATGTTCACTGAAGTAATTGCTGGAACATTTACAAGTAAGAAGTGGCTCTCCCTCTGATTTGCACAACTACTTCTATCTTTTTCACCAGTCTGCTTGTCAGTAAAGAACCAATCTCAGACAAGGAATTTGAAACTAGGCATTTCAATAGCAGCCAGGAATTTCTGGTCATAGCACAGTTACCAGGAGTATAGGTCTCTAATTCTTACCCAGCCTTCTGTAATTATAATTGTGTTTAAGGAAAGAGTGGGTGAGTATGAGCGAGCCAAGTATCTACAACCCTGAAGGAGTAGAGAAAAGAGGAAACAAAGGGAAAAATCCAGGGCTGACAGACGAGATTCAAGAGGATGTACAGCTACCCCTCCTGCCTTTGGGATAATTTTGTTCTGGGAAAGCAGATCACATTCTATCCCTCTTCAGCTGTGCAGAATTTAAACAACACTGACAAAGAGGCTTAGCTCTTTGGATCCCAATCCATAGAAAGATGCTTTTAGCTTCAAACACTTGTCACCAACAATACCAATTCCTTGTTTCTAACTGAGATGAACAATATAAATGTGTACTTCAATAAGACCTTCTCTGATGCCCCCAGAGATAGCTAATCCACATGCAATTAAATTTCACTGGGCAAACTACAGCATCTCAAAGTGACAGACATTGACATGAACAATTAAACTACCTCAATAATTGTTTTATCCACAGATGAAGTTTAATTTAGCAATGAAGCTACTTTCATGCTCATTTCATTTTATTTGGAATGATAATTTTTGGAACTTGAATTAGACAAATATTTCACACAAAATTCGCCATGCAAGTTAAGCCTGTCTGGCCCTCTCAATGTCCACAGAACACAAAAAGGTTTCCTGCTACTGGAAAATATGCTCTTCAGAGTTGTCTCCATTATGCAATATTCAGTTACATAAAATGAAAATGAGCAAGTTCTACCATCTTTTCACTTTTCAAACACAGGTAAATATTTGGGTAGATTCTCATTGCTGTATTTTCAGAAACAATCTTTTGCTACAGGAGAAAAGAAAACCCAAAAACTAGAGTGAAGTAGTTTGGGTTTGGTTTTTGTTTTTGTTTTATTTTTAGAAAAAGCTTGTCACATGAAACAGAAGAATAGATTTTAAAGGAATGTTACTTAATCTCAGTACAAAATCAGGGCGTGATTCTTACTTTTCCCCTGAAGCAGAAATGAAACATTTAACCGGAAAAAAAAAAGCTGACTCACACATGGTAGTAAAGGTCCCTGAGAAGCACAAACACACCTAATAGAACATTGCAGTTCTGTGCTAAGAGACCACAAAAGGATACTAAAGGCATGAACTCAGCTGTCCAATACAGCAAAATATAATTTAACTGTCACCTTTCCCTCTGGAAGTTGTGGTCTGGCTGAATAACAAAAATCACTCAAATGATGCAAGACTTAAGTGAAATTATTTTTAAAAAAGGTCATATTCCAAGACTTTGAATTTAAGGGAAAATTTAAGCCTGAGGGAAAATTTATTCCAAAGCTTGTGCCAGTCATGCCTCAGTGTTTGAAAATGTCTAGAGGACCCCAATATTAGAGAATACACAGATCAAATTACAAGAGACAACAGGAACTGAACCACAATTTTAAAGTAGGTATGTTCCAGCTCAAGGCAAACCTCTTTATTACAGAGAGATCCCAAAAATAATAGCAGAGGAATAATGATTTAAAATACATTCCTACAAAATATTTTTCTTCTCAAATCCTAGAATGTAATTTTATACTTATTAAAAAAAGGATCAGCTTTGGTGCTGTTTATAAAACTGTTTGTTATAACCAGTTATCACCATCATCTCAGCAGTAAAATGTATTTTTCAGAACAGACCTGTGAAGAAATGGCATAAAAGCCAAACTGGCAGGAGTAATGCTAGTGAAAAGGGCAAGTCAGCTTGTACCCCAGACCTACTTGGAAGGCTAGGCTCCACATCAGACCCCATCCTTCAGGAAAGACAGAAAGGAAACACTTCTCTTTGCACCTGTATAGCCTATAGCAAGGTCAAGGGGCTTCTTCTACTCCTGCACAGAAAATCTTGACAATCTTCCTCAGCTAGAAAAGGAAATGAATTTATTATCCTGTCATGAGTGGGAGAGCTGGGCTAGATGATCTTTGATCCTCCCTTCCAGCCCCAACTGTTCTGCAAATCAGTTTTGTGGTATGTTGAAGACAACATCTGTAATGTACTCTGCTCAGTCTAAGCTACATAAAGCAAATTCAGAGCAGTGCTAAGACTGGAATACTGCTCATCTCCTAATTCTGTAGATGTTTCATCATTAATCTTGGGTTTTTTACTTCGAAGAACTGTAGCAAAGCTGTACAGCTTTACTCCAGTAAAGTGCACAAAACAAAAGGATTAAAATCTCCAAACAATACTGTTCAGCCTAAAGCAGAAGCAACAGGAGCATTTCAAACTAGAACCAGAAAAAAAACCCCAGTTAATCCAAGTTTATTTATTTAACTGGACACAAAATGAAGACTAAAAATCTCTTAACATTTCCAGATAGGAGGACACTAATTCAGTGACTGTAATTATGCATCATGCAATCCCAAACACTCTGGAGTCCTTCGGAGGTAAAACAGTACAACAACAAATAATGATCATCTTCTTATATGGCACCACAAAAGCTAGGGCATATAAATACATTTACTATGTTTTTCTGACAAGTACTTACTTCAGTGAAAGAGAATAGTCATGCTTGCTTGTTTGACTATTTCTTACAAGGTAGCTACACTCCTTACATAAACGTAACAGGTTTTCTGCATCTGTCCGACTGATTGCTCCATGATACCATCTAGAAAAAAGCAAAGAGGTTAATACACACACAAATATTCCCACATTGATACTGTTTTCACTGCTTAATTTTTTAAGGTATGAATTGTTACCAACAGCACATGGATACCTTTAAAATCTAATATATTATTGATGAAAAGCACTAGATGAAGTTATTACTAATTGTGGAGGCTTATAGTTCCTGTCAGCTGAGGGGAAAAACTCAGATCAGGAAACCACGCAATAGGATTGGTTTACATGCCTATGTAAGAAATTCTCACTTAGGGCAACACATTATAATCTGTTTTGGAAACAGATCCATGATATACACATTTTCTCTATTTCATTATATTGATATATCAGTTTTAAAACTAATAGACAAAATAAAAAACCAACAAAAGCAAAGAAACGGAAGATGGAAAATGGAGAATACAGACAGTTAATAATGAAAAACATTTGCTAAAATAAATCTTTTAAAAAGGAAAAGAGGAATAACATTGAAGATCTATCAAAAAGGCACATTCTAAACACAGCTGTGGCAACTCTGGAGCATTATATAAATCTCTAGTGGATCTGGGGAGTGGATGAGAACAACTGAGGGGGGAAAAAGAAAATTGGGAGAGGAGAGGGGGGTCCTTCATTAAACTAGCCAGTGCAGACAACGAAGCTTCTCAGTCCCTGCTGCTCTGTATCAGCTTTCAAAATCTCAGACTCCACAAGTAAGCACTTTGACCCTTCCCTAAGTTTCCAGAGCAATGAAATGTCTCTGTACTATGTCAAACATGTCTCTGAGGAAGATCTCTACCTCCCTGCAACTGCCAAGTGCACTTTGGAAAACTATTTGACACTACCACATTTGTCTAAGCAAGACAACGAACGCATCAGAAGCACTCTCTGTCTGTTCTTACCAGGAACTGTCGCTTGCTTTGTGTAAAATAATTTTATGCCATTTGCTCTTACTCTAAGAAAGATGCTCCAAGTAAAAGATAGGTGAATAAAGACTAGATAAATCCCTTTGACAGCAATCATGCTCTTAACTACCTTGTGCTGGTGTCTCCATTGTAAAATCCAATGAATGTGCAAAAAAAAATATGTTGGTGCCTAAATTAAAAATTCATTGTGTGCTTGATTAAAACTAAAGTCTGCATAAGAGTGAACTAAAAAGAGCTTATACTTTGTATATTCAAGACAGACTAGAAAGGGAGGCCCTGACAGCTTCATCACTTCACAAATAAGGTGGAGACACAGATGCAAATGATTTCAGGCAGTCTCCTCCTCATCTCCCATTAGATATTTGCTGGTGAAAGATATTTCTTAATAAGCAATTTAGAGACTAGATTGCCTTCTGAGTGTGACAGAATAATAGTAACACAAATGTGAATCAAGAAATGGATTTGGGAGAATTTAAAAACTTTTCCTCTTAGTTGCAATTATCTTTATTTTCTTTTCTCACCAAAGGGCCAAATAAAATAAAAGTGAAATATTACCTTACCAAAATAAAGGAGGTATTCAGAGACTCGGATATTCAGAGAGAAATAGAAAAAGAACACAGGGCTAGTTTGAGGAAGAAAAACCTGCTTTTCAGAGTTCAAAATAGAACAGTTGATAATATCAGATTCAGATGTGATGTCTGGAAGCTGTTGTGGCTACACCTGACAGTAAACAGCAGTATCCAGAAGTGTAATTGTTTGTGAGTCATATGCTCACGTAATTGGGACACTCTGATTGCTCCTGTTCCAGCTACCTAGTGCGATAAGCAAAGTGCAATAATCAGCTTTGAGTTCCTGAGTGATTTGCTGTTCAACTGTATTGGGTCTGTTTGTCCTGGGTGTGCTTATTTTTTAAATGTCAGCATATAAGCATTTGTGAACATCAGTGATGTGGCCTTAAAAAAGTGCAATGACAGCTTGTGAAAGACACCAGTGCAAAAGAACGGGATGTCTTCTAAGATACCCTGGAAAACACAGGCACACAATGTAAACCTGAAAGAAAATTCTAACATAATCACACACTTTGACCCTTAACAGGATCTCCTCCCAGGTTTGTAAGTAATCTGATTGTGGTTTACAGAATTCTCTTCCAGACATCCCTTACTTTGTCAATGGTCAGGTTTCAGCCACTGAGGGGCCACAACTCCACTGAAGACAGGAGAGCAGCAGCAACTATACAGTAAGTATAATAAGTTGTTACAGCTTATATAATACACTATTCTGTTTCTGAGTTAGAGCAAAACAGGAAACCAGATCTTGATTATAAGGCTGGGAGGGATTCACTTTCAATAAGACAATGGAAACAGCAGAACACGCTTTTTCTTTACACTGTTATTGAGGAAATAGAACAAATTACTTTGATTCCCCTGGGTCCATGAGTTAATAAGTTCATAGTTACAGATTCCTCAGTCACAAGTAACTTAAAATATTTTCTTAACATACTAACACACCTTGGTGTTTCTGCCTATTTAGAGAATATCCTAACTTACCCACTCACTTGCCAATTTGTGTGCATCCTTTCCTTTAGATCTTTCTGCAAAAACAGACTCCACTTTTGCAGAAAAAGCAGGAAGAGTTTGGCATATGTTGTGGAGATGTCTCACACTACTAAAACCAGAGTAATTTGAATTATTATGAATAATCAATGGTAAAATAAATGTAAACTCCTGCACTTTCTGATGCATCACTGTTAACTGTGCATGCATTTGAGGTTTGATCCATCATACTGAAGAATCAAAAATAACCTCATGTCATCTGAATACTTAAGAAGGAAAAACTAGACCTGCAGTTTTCAGTTGTAACATTTAATTGCAGTTGTACTACAAGACAGAATGATGCCATAATATATTTATGCATCAAGAATTAGGTAACAGAAACTCACCTTCCTGCAGCTTAAGTGTAAATTTTAAATGTATTTGGGACTGGGCGAGCATTTGGTGAGCTGGAACTTCCCAATTTGGAGAACCAAATTTACAGTCAAATTTACAGCTTTTTAGTTATTTAGTTATTTACCTATTAGCTATTACCTATTTAGTTATTTAGTTATTTACCTAACAACATCACATTCACAATAAAGGTTATTACTTCCTCTACTGGAGATAAACATACAATCAGTCAATGGGCAGATGGTTCAAAGGCTGAGGTTGATTAGATGAAACATAACAATATGCAAATGATATTATTATCTGTTTCAAACTTAAGTTTCCAAATACTGCTTGAAAAATAATATGTCAAAGGAAAGCAATTTCTGGATCTACCTCTTCTCAAACGCTAGGAGAGGATTCCCTCCTACTGAGGATTTGAAGTGAAAAGGATTGTTAATCCTCCCAATACCACTAGCATTAAGGAACAAAGTATTCTCACAAAGTTTATACTCACATCCATGCCATATTATGCCCTCCCTCTCCAGTGCAAATAAAGTCTGCCTCTAACCCACAATGATGGTTTCTGGAGTGGACTGACTTCAGGGACTCAAGACACAGTTTCTTCACTTTACTGCATGAATCCATTGGCTTCTCAATGCCCAGGAATATCAGTATAACTGTTGTAAATTGCTCCACATGAGGATTTTTCTCTGTGTAACAGGAATTCTTGTTCCTTCTCAGAGGCTGCACCTTTGGTATGATACAGGACAGCGGGTCATTCCATCACACAAGCCACTGTCCAAATTGTTCAAAGAAGGGCAAGAATGAGGCAGGATAGGGGCTACTCTTGTGGATACCAGACATTCACTACAGGGAGTTCTCCCAGAACCTGAATTTGGTGCTGATAGAAGTGCATCTAAAATACCACTCTCAAGTTTGACAACACAAGGGTAGAAATAACAATCTCCTTTCTGAAAGCTGTTTAAGTGGTCTGGAGAAGAATCACAGCAAATGCAAGGCAAATCTGATGTACTAGAAACATGCTCTGCAGCCACAAATATATGGAATTCATGCACCTTTAAAGAGAATTTGGTTAAATGTGATATACAACTTCTTTTTCCCTAATGCAGTATAAACAACAAAGTTGAAAATGGAGTAACTGCACACACTTGACAGATAAAATACCCTGTTCCTGAGATGAGTTTCCTGTTTAACACTATTTCGTTCTCCCACAAAAATTACTTACACTCCACGCGATTAGGAAGAGTAGGTCTTTGGGGATATAGAGGAGGGAAGTTGGACACTTCCTGGATCTGGACACTTGCTGCCCCTGTAAGTGGGGAGGCGAAGAGCTAAAGATCAATTACTGTGCTTACTTACATCTGCTTTTCCAGCTGAATAGTTGGATCTATTCTCTCTCCCAGGATCCCACAAAATTCTGGACTGCCATGTTTGATGGGTTTAAATCCTCCTCCGGGTGCTCTTAATTGCCTGTGCTGGTCACTTGAGGGAGAAGGAGATGTTTGCCGTTTCCCACTTCCATTAAACTGGGCTGCAAGACACACAGTAATTACCTTTCCAGGCAAGGTTAGCAAAGACCAAAAGAGTTATAGCAGTTAGAGAGGTTTTCACACCCCACAGAGAATAAACATATGCCCACTAGCATTAAGATGCGTTATCTACAAACTTACATGTATCACATAAAGTGCTTCTTACTATGCAGAGTACACAGTCCTAAAATTCTCTTGCTTTTCCAGTAATAAAATTCACACTCTTTTAAACCTTGTTACAATAACTACTGCTTATCTAGACATTTGATAATTTGATCCTCTAGAGATGATGCTGTTAAACAAGTAGCATTAACAAGCCTTCAGTCACCTGCCGTAATTCCAAAAGCAAGTGAGAACACCAGTTAGCCTCAGGTTATGTGGTATCATCCTAACAGAGATCAGGAGGCAAATCAGGCAGTGAACACCCATCTATCCATATCTGAAATGCTGTCAAGCAGCAAAGAATTAACAGTGCATCCACTCACATGCTACTGGCACAAAGCTTGTGCCTTTAAAGTCTAGGAAACAGAGACCAAAAAGAAATGCAGCCTTTCATAATTTCTCTCACTAACTACATTATTCAAAGAAAAGCAATACAACTTATTTTTCAAAACTGTAACTTATTAGAGCACTGCAACACCTGTAGCCAAGCACATACTAATGATGTCAATATCCTCATTCTACACTTGCAGATTCCACATAGCTACAATTAAAAAAAAATAGAAAATTAAAGGACAGAATGTTGACAGGAACAGTGAAAGAATCTACCCACATTGCTCTCTATGGGTCTATGGTCAAAAACTAACACTCCCAGCTGCAGATTACTGTATCTTAAGGTCACCTAGTGAGGATCAGACAAGAGAACCTTCATTGTCAGGAGGTAAAAATCACAGTGCTCACAAGCACAAACTGCTCAATCAGCCCCTATGTGAGTTTCAACAGCAATACTGGGGAAAAATGTTACAAGGAAAACTGAAGGCACTCCCTACAAAACTTATAGGCCTCATGCATTTAAAAGTGAATATACTGTAACACACAGCCAAGCAGGCACGCGGGTGGCAGCATTAAGTGTTTTAAAGCAGACAGCTGCAATGTTCAAGAAGATAATGCACAGTGATATGTTGGATGAGGAAAGTGTTTTGGAGCTGTTTCTCAAAAATTTATTTATGCTTTTGTCATGAAGCTTAGGACACTTCCACATCCTCCCTCTACTCAGAGAAAGTAGGCACAATTTTTATTATTGCAAACTTTGGGTAACTGTATTCAATCACATTCCTAAGTATCCATGGTGGAAATATGCTGATTCTTTCTTAATATAAACTCAGATTTAGCCTCATTATTGGATAATGAAAGCTGATTAGCGTAACAAAGAGAAACATTGCATGTGGGTACTTGCCTGTGACATATATGAGCAGTATTATTATTTTAACTCTAAGAAAAACACCCAGCTGTAACTTGGGTACTCTCTGAAAACCAGTGTGCTTATTGTCACCTTCTGAATATGAAACATCTTTCAGACTCAAAAAAATTCACAAAACAAACTCAGTTCTGATTGTTAACAGCTATATCTTTACAACACAGAATCACAGAACAGCTTGAGTTGGAAATGACGTTAATGATTATCTAGTTGCAACCCCCTAAGAGCAGGGAGATGCCACCACAGGCAGTGATTTCATCCACTAAACAACACTGTTCAGAGTCCCAACCAACCTGGCTTTGAACACTTCCAGGGAAGGGCCATCTACAATGTCACACAGGGCAACCTGTTCCAGTGCTTTACCATTGCTGACTAAACAATATCCTCCTAACATCTAATCTAAATCTCTCCTCTTTTAGTTTAAAAGCACTTCCTTTTTTTTTTTTTAAGCTCTATATGCTTGTGTAAAAAGTCACTAACATGATGGTAAGAGGCAGGAACTATTCTCCAAAAACAAGATGAAGTTAAACTGCAGATGCTTTTGAATGTTAGGGCTTTTTTCTCTGTTTAAAAAGTTCAGACATGTCTCCGGACTTCTTTTTTTTTTTCTTTTTTCTTTTCTTTTTTCTTTTTTTCCATTTGTTTGTGAATTAATTTGTCAGGAAGAAGCAGTCTTGAAGGGATATCCAGACAGATTAAAGTGACAAATATGATACTCAGCCAGGTACCTGCTCACCCAATGTTGTAATCAGGTCTGAGTTTTGGCTGCTATGAATCTTCTCTTAAACAAAGGTAAAGCATATTCAGCCACTGCAGTTATGGAACCAACTGCAATATCTGACACTTCCACAGTCTCCATGTGGCCTCTCTTCCACTGCTCTGTAATTTCTGCCATACTCCCGTGACAGCAGCATGCCAGAACTCCTTTGCTTTAAGTCCCTCAGGGTCCTAGGCAACACCTTTCCATGCAGAAGCAGTAGAAGTCAGAAAAAGTCTGGCGTTTTTAAGTCCTCCTTCCACGACCCCATCATCAGCGTTGGAAACTACTACCAAATGACACTCTTGACCATTGAGACACTCTTTTTAAGGGAGGGAAATATATATTGTAAAGCAATACTAAGATTTGCTTTACAGACTTCACAGACATATCTTTACCTGAAGGTTTTCTGTGTCCACATGGCAGTTTGAAGAGGGCAGATTTCTCATAAACTCTGTGGAAGCCAGCATCAGTGTGACATTCTTGAATGAGCTCTCCAATACCCATGTTATCTTCTACCTATCCAGTGGGCTCTCCCTGGTGTTATCTCCTTTTCTAGACAGACTTGTGTACCTGGAAGCTACTTTGTTCCTGTTACTTTGCCAGCCTCAATTCTGGGCAAACCAGTCTGCCCAGCTCAGCAGGAGCTCTAACAAGACCTGCTTGCTTCCCATAAAAGCCATCAAAAACACATTTTAGCTGTACAGCCTCCAATAAAACAACCATAAATTTGTTTGTGAAAGAACTCCAGCTGCAGAGAGTCAAAATGCTGCATTCAACTTCTGCTACAGAGTGACACGTCTTTTAGCACAGCAAAATCCATAGGCTACGTTGCTCCATCCACAGTGCCAGCATGACACCAGCTCCAGCCCCATCCTTTGGAGTCAGAGCACAGACACACTCAGCCTCAGCACATTTCAAATCTTGTGCACAGTTTCATTCTGACAAATCTCAAAGTCCAGGTTGGAGATAAACAGGTTTTAGCTCCAGCAACACATCTTGAAATCATGGCAGAAGAACAATTTTTTTCCCTTCAAAGACTGGCATGAGTAATTAGATTCATGGTAATTCCAGTGTTGCTTGCCATTTTGGTTTGTTTCTATGGTCTGTCACCTGACAAATCAAAAACATTTGCTGCATAAGTCTCCACATCTGCAAAAACAAATGTCTGCTGTTCCCTGCAGATGAATTTCTCAAATAGAAAAGTTTCAGCAGAGTTTCTCCATGTAACTGGGAGATGAAAACTGTAAGCCTGTAAAGTGGGACTTACCCATTGCTAAAATTTTTAGTAGTTCAACCAACATTGCACTTTTCAGAAAAACCCACCTCAGCTAAGAACCGAAAAAACCTTTTCCTGGGTTCCACTATGGAACCACCAAGTAAGACAGAAGAGCACTTCATACATCTCAGCATAGGGTCAATACTTCTTCATTGCAAACTTTCCACCATTTCAAACTTCAGACTTTCCTTATTTTAAACATTTACTACTCTTAGGACAAAGACAAATGCTAGAGACACCAGATGAAACAGCAGCTTGCAACTATGCTTGTAGCCAATCCTTAGACTTTTCTTTGTGAAACTAACTAATCTATAATGAATGGCAGATGTAATGAGAGAAATCTAATTAATCTCAAAAAGTGTTTACTCTTGTTTTTTTAAGTAAGAATTCTCCATGCTCAACTTGGAAGTAATCCAACCATATCATAATACCATATAATTAAACCTTTCTTTAGTCTATTAATTCTGTAAAGTAAGATTTTGCTCTGTGTGCTTTTGTAACTGCATAGTACTGAAGTATTACACATAAGCCAATCATAAAATCTTGTATTGAGCTGACCTTGTTAATTTACAATTACATTTAAAAACTGAAAAGTAGATATAAAGAAAAACATTGACAAAACTCAGATTCTTCATTTTAAAACAACTCAGAAACACCCTATTTCAGAATTTACCTGATAAAGACCAAAAAAGTGGACACAAAGATGAATACACAGGACAAACTCCAAAATAATTAAAACTTAATTGATTTCTTACAATATGACCAATATGTGAAGGATAATGTCTACGATTACATATGCACATATACAACATACATGTTTTTATATACATATATTTTTAAGACTGAACTTTTAAAACTAATAATCCCATCTCTCTAGCTGCTGTATTACTATTTGAGAAATTTGTGAAGAGTGATCTCACTGGCAGTAGATGTATACTGGTGCCACAGCTTGTATCTCAGCATCATTAAGCAATGAAGTTGCTGGTTTTTGAATAAAAAAATTACTTCTGGGTAGCACACAATCACCAACCTTGTGTGGGGAGCTACGTGACCAGATCAGGTTGTTTATGCAGTCATTTCTTCCCACAGAATGAAAAAAATATGAAGATGGAGACTGCAAGAGCTCCTTGAATAATTGTTTCCAATGCTTAACTGTTCTTGCAGAGAAAAAAGCAACTTGAGTCAGAACCTTCCCTGATTCATCTTCTATCTCATCTTCCCATCACACACCTGCTTATTTGTGAAGAAACTGGCTCCATCTTATTGAGGATCTCCTCACAGGCATTAGAAAGTGCCCATTAAGTCCCACCCAAAGTCTTCTGTTCTCCAGGCTAAGCAAGCCCAGTTCTCTCTTCACATGTGCTGTCATGTGCTGCAGTTTCTTGTCATTTTGTTGGCTGTGTGCTAACAAAAATGTTTATCAACATCCCTCTTATATCAGAATCCTGCCACAGCACTATGCATAGTGCAAGAAATATGAAGAGGAACAGTCACTTTGTTTGAGGAACAGTCACTTTGTTTCATCCACTAGTTTGCTCCTATTCAGACAGATTAACATGTTCTAGCTTTCATCATGATGAGGAGCATTGCTAGCCACATTTAGGCCACTTTCCCCCAGGACTCCTTAAGCCCCTTCTATCAAAGCTGTATCCCAGCAAGTCAACCAGACCTAGGTCCATATCATTGCAGGGGGTTAGTCTGCTCCCAATGCAAGTCTGTTCTCATTAGGTTTTGTAAGCCTATTGTCAGTCCATTTCTCAAGCCTGTTCAGGTTCCAGAATCTTTGCACACACTCTCCCCTCCCTTGGCTGCTATTCCAAGCTTGATAAGGAGCACTTCCTCTCCTTCTGCTCTTGGTTACTAAAAGGTATGCTACACAGGAAGGGTTCTTGAACATCATACTTGTAACCAGATTCCAGAAAGAGCATGAATCACTAACATTATCCATTGAGGTCAATGACTGATAGGTTTTTGCAGATCTCCTGGTCCACCCATCTGGTCTACAATATTCCAAACACAGCTGATGCCACAGCACAACATGCTGAAAGCTAAAGTCAACACAGATGACACCTACTGCTCTCTTTCCATTAAGAGATCTAGTAGTTTTAACACAGAAAGCAAACAGGTTTGTCAAGCAGGATTTACCCAGGGTAAATGCACACTAACTACTCGGTAATCATTGCTCTCAGGCTTCTTCCATGCTCACTCCCACAGCCACATCTCTTCCTGCCTCACCCCCAACACTTCATCACACTGTCCCTTTGAGAATCGCTCCACAATTTCAGGACCCTGCAAACCAGCTTCCTCATCTTAGAGATACTCAACAATAAACACTATCTACATCCCATCCATTAAAATGAAGTAGGGACAAGGAGTGTGAGAATCTGAAGTTTCAGTTATATGAAACAAATGCTAAGATGATTGACAACTGGTTAGCTGAAGTACCAAACAAACAGTGCAGTGTTCTGTATTTCTGCAGCAGGTAAAGATTTGAGATGACCCACATTTACTTTTCAGATATTTCTTCACACACACATACACATCAAAAGAGCATAAGTATTTGATTTACCCCAAAGTCAAATATGTAACTGTGAGAGAGAATTTTGAGGCTGGGATCTAGGAATCCTACCTGCCAAAGCTGGGATGGTGACTTTGTTCCACTCCCACGGCTGATCGTACTCATCTGCAGGCCTGTCATCATCCTGTGGCAATTTGCTTTCTCGTAAACGGCGACTCACCACACTTTCAGAATCAGATTCCACACCACTGCCTTCTGGTTCATAGGGTGTGTCGTAGAGCTGCATGTTTTTCTGATGGGACTTCATGCCTTCCTGCTGTTGAAATTCTGTTGGCAAGGAGGAAAATTGCATCAGAATCACTACTAACCATGTCTTATCATTACAGTCTATAATTTTAGAGCATTCAACTTCCACCCATTTCTTAATAGCCACATAATTATAGAGATGACAAGCTTGTACAAGACTTCTAAATTCTACCTCTACATTGGTAACTGGCTGGAAGCAAAAGTTTGCTCCAGTTAACAACCACAGCTTCATGCCTCCACCAACATTTCCCAGCTTGTGCAGAGCCAGATTGCAGGAAGCACACAATCCCTGCCAGCTGGTATAAAGCATACTCACAGTAACTCTGCGTAAGTTCACAAGAACACTGAAATTTGTGTATAGTTAGCTCTTCAGGAGGAGATGGTTCTGAAGTGAAATTTGAAGATATAAAGAACATAAAACAATAAATCCTACAGTACAATTGTATATACTGATAAAAAAAAATGGTCTTGCATTTATGTCTACAGAATATCAGCAAAAAATGAAGTAGGACTAGAGTAAGAACACTAAACAAAAGCATTAGAGTTTATGTCACATCAAGAGGGCTGTAACAGCAGCTCTCAGCTGCCTGAAAAGCAGTCAGAACCAAACCTTCTTGAGCAGAATCATAAGAAGCAGTAAGGAGAAACAGGCACAAGAGGTAGCTCAAGAGATCCAAGTGGTACACTGTGGGTTCCTTCTTCCCCTGGTGTGCAGTGCAGCCCTGGGAGAGGTTACCAGGTAGGTCATGGGAGGTATCTCCATTTTTTGGAGTTTACAGAGCCTTGCTCAAAGCCACGGTCCCTCCATCTACTGATACAAAACTAAGCAGAGAGAGTGATAGACCCAGTGGCTGTGCTACCATTCAAAGGGAGCCAGGGACAATGGAAAATGACAGGCTAACAGGCCAGAAAACTACTCAGCAGAGAAGGACTTTGGGATCCTGTATGACAGCAAGTTAAACACAAGGCAGCAATGCACCCTCACAGTAATGAGGCACAACCCAGCCTGGGGAGCATCAGTGTGTGGGACGCAGATTAAGAGATGTGATTCTTCACCTCTACTCAGCGCTGGTGAGGTCACATCTGGTCTGCTGGGTCCAGGTTTCACCTGCCCAGCACAAGAAAGATATAGAATACTGCAGGAAGTTTCAGCAAAAGGTTGCGAAGCTCAATAATGGGACTGAAGCACTTTTCAAATGAGGAGAGACTGAAAGAGTTCAGACTTGCCAGCTGGGAGAAAATAAGTTTTAGTGAGGAGATATTAATGCATATAAATACCTGATGGAGAAGATGATGAAGACAGACTTTTACTGACAGTGCCAAGTGACAGGCCAAGATATAACAAGCACAAAATATATAACAAGTCAAAATGTATTCAATTCCATCTGAACACTAGAAAACACATTTTGATTGTGATAATGGTCACACACCAAAACATATTGTCTGCAGAGGCTGTGAAGGATCCATCTTTGGAAATATTCAAGATCTGACTGGACATAGTTACGGGCAACCCATTCTAGCTGATCCTGCTTGAACAGGATTTTTTAATTTGATAATATCAAGAGGCCCCTTCCAACTTCAGATATTGTATGATTATACTGACCACTGCAACGATAAAATATGAACATCGATAATGTAGCAAATTGCAAAGTTTTGAAAAGACTCAGCGAGAGAACTTTTTAAGCTACAAATGAAGCAAAGATCTAGAGCAGTTCTCACTGTTACTACAACAAAAGTCATAAATCAATTCATTTATCAACAAAAATATTATAATCAAGTAATTTCTCCAAACCACTTCAAAGTGCAGTGTAAAGTCTGCAAAATGACAGTGCCCATACTCCTTGGAAAAAAATCATTTCATTTATACATTAAAAATCTGGTAAATTTGAAGACATACACACAGAAATGGATGGAGATGTAAATACACGCAAGATGATCCTGTTAATTTCTAATTATGAACAACCACATCAAGAAAAATTGAGAATTTTTTGAGAAAGAAATGTAACAGAAAGAACACCCAACTCTCTAGAATACTCTGGATCAAAAAGATAAATGTTTTATTTCCTCTAAAGTCGGAAAAGTGGTAGGTATCTTTTTCTCTTTCACTACTGTGGACCCAGTAAATGCTACACCAACAAATGTGAACTTCTGAGGAACAGAAGTCATGATTCACCCAAATCAGTTGTAAATGCCAAACACAAATTTGTGTGCCAAGTACAGCTATGCAATTGGCTCTTTGTGTGTAAGCACATTTCAATACAAGAACTCTTGCCTGATATTTTTCTTTTACCCAGAAGACCAAAGCATCAGACCATACAGAAAAGTTTACCAGTAAATAGAAGGTGGTTCATGTTCAGGGAGCATAATTAGAAAAATTATGAATATTTGATTCTAAAGCAGAAAAGATTTTCTAGGAAAAGCTACAACCTAGAGGGAGGGAAGTGCAGGGCCAGGAATTGGACTTAATGATCCTTGTGGATCCCTTCCAAATCAGCCTATTCTGTGATATATAAAAACATATGCATGTATGCACATACACTTACACATATCTCCAATCTCTTCTGTAAAGCTTCATATAAATATGCTTGAAAATTCACCTTTGACAGTATTTGTAAATAAAAGTAATTTTACTAAAGGCTAAATCAGAAAAAGTTCCTTTCAATAATGGCAGCACAACTGAATCTGTACCATAAGCAGTATTAGCATTATACACACTTACAGCTCTGTGCAAACTTGATATTCAAGAACCATATAGTAGAAGACAACAGAACATTTGTGATGAAGCATTTCTCATGGTAATTTTATAGCCTCTAACAGTGCCAGTTCTAAGGGCTAAAATAGTCTTCAGAATTATTAGGAAGTCAAAAACTATGTTAATTTAACTTTTCCTTTAGAAATTCATTTTTATGAACTATATAATTTGAATTCTTATTGCTGGTTAAAAGTACATTTGTATACAATTCAGCATTTAAGCTAATTGTTAACAGAAGAAGCAACTGGTGAAGTTTTGAGAGCACTAATTTTGCTAGCAGTCTGGAAGACTCCCACAGGTAATTCTTGTGAGATAATTCTCACAGATCAGAGATAATTACAGAATCAGGCTCCAGAAGTTTGGTCACCTGTGTAAAACCAAGAACCTGACCAGGACAGGTACAGAAACTGAGACAACACTATAAGATACAAGACTCAACTTGACATTGTTCTTCCCACTTGGTTGAACAATTCTGATACTCACATACAGAACAGAGCTCCACAGGACAAGCAGCCACATCAGCCACACCTTAACAGCCCTAAATAATTCAACAGGATTACACACAGATGCACTGTATTCCTGAAAATAGTTTGGAGAGAATTAGGGGATATATCATCAGGGAAGTAGAACAGCTATGAAGCCAACAAAAGGAAATGTTGAAAACATTACTACTTGATTACAGAACCCAACAGGTAAATTTCCAAAAGGACGCAACAGACTAAAACGCAACCAGATCATTCTATAATGGCTCAATGCCAACAGGTATTTCCTTCATCTCAAACTCAAGCATGGAGGAACAAGAGGTCAAACAATGTAGTTATGCTATTAAAAAAAGTTCTGGTAATATAAAAGCCCATTTCCCCGAATCAAGCACATCTGTAAATGTCACCAGGCAGTAATAAAGTCAATTCCATTTTACAGCCCCTTTTTAACATTTCTTTTGATGAAACACTAGACAAGCAAAATGCAGCAGTCCTATTGCCACAATCACGTAAGAAATGTCAGTTATATAATCAAAGACATTCCCTGAAGTTAAGGGCTTGCAAGAGTTTTTGCTCTCCTGCGTGGTGAAAGACAATGAAAAATTACTCTGGGCAGGTTGGGAAGCAAAGACAGGTTCCTGCATCACAGCACATCTTGCTCATCTACATCTAATATGCAGGAAGAGTCTTAACCTGCAAGAGACAAAATCACTAAGTTACATCAATTCCTTGATTTTTTCAACCTCTGCTATTCTATTGGGAAACCTTTTAAACAAATTACATGCAACAAATTACAGCATCAGTGGTAAGACAGACATAGGTGTTTCTTTATCAGTCTGACAGCAATCTGTAATTTATGCATGCTCCACTGAAAACCAGGGAAAACTATAGTGCAATATGATACAGTCACATTAACTTACAGATTGATCAACAGCAGCACAATAAAGCTGTTTTGACTTGTCAGAATGTCGGATTTCAAAGTGCATTGGCCCACACATATCAGGTACAAAAGCAACAAATCAGACCCCTCTCTATCTCAGCTACCACTTTCAAGACTGGTGCCAAATTAAAATGACAGTGCTACCAGCTCCTCAGCTGCTTTCTCTAGCCAAAAGCCTTGTCCTAGTAACACAAATCTGACTATGAAGGTCTCATGCTGGAAACAGTACTAAGATGTGAGGTCATCTAAAATCTAGCACTGAAATTGACTTTTAAGCAACGTAAAAGGGTGAGCAACACCTAAGCCTAGCAAGCCTAAG
Source organism: Parus major (assembly GCF_001522545.3). Classification (NCBI taxonomy): domain Eukaryota; kingdom Metazoa; phylum Chordata; class Aves; order Passeriformes; family Paridae; genus Parus; species Parus major. The sequence continues at coordinate 45,723,846 of NC_031799.1, forward strand.
AGCAATACAGGACAGAGAACAGAATTCTGCTGAAGTGATTATTCAGGGGACATTTAGCTACACTCAGCTCCATTCAACAGCACAGAATTCACAGAGTTTATCCGGATACATTGCTGAATAAAGCTTCATCCTACTTCAGAAACCATGAAACAAAGTACTTGGAAATACTCCTAACTCCGACAAGCAGCTGTTTCTAGAAACCCTTTAATGTAAGTACAATGATTTTCAAGGTCATTTTTGCATGCAGTTGAATTTGTTCAAATACAATTATTTACAGGAAGCACAGTAGTTTCTCCATTCATTTATTTAGCACACATTAACCTGTAAACACTATGCTGGAATAAGATTGTACAGAAGACAGCTGTCAAGCTGTTAGCTTGAAGAATTTCTGTCCTCCTACCTCTGGATTCAGACTACAGGTCTCCTCCAGATGGTTGCTTCTCTTCTGCTCTCTTTCCAGAGGTCAGCATGTAAACAACTTCAGTCCTACTGACCTGGATTTAGTTTCCCACTAACCAAATAAAAACCACAACCTGCTATTAACTACACACCAAAGTGTAACCAGCCTGCAGTGAACACCTAAAACTGTGCTGCTGTTCTCACTGAGTGAATTTGTGTCACTCAGATCTACCAGATAATTCCCATGACAGGGATCTCAACACTAAAGTGACTTTGTCTGGAACTCACAACTTTTCAAGGCACACAGACAGACCAAACAGTTATCATCAGAAAGATAGAGGTATTTAATTAAAGCAAGCAAGCAAACAACTATACCCTGAACAGTCTACTTCTTGCATCTCTTCCCCTTATATACACAAAATTCCCCATAGGGAGAGGGAGAGGTTCTGCAATGAGAGAACAGGCTAACTTGTCTTCAACTAGGATAGTCAGAGCAGAATTATGAACAGCAGAACTTTTGGAATGGGGATTCAAACACTGTATATTCAAAAGCCCTAAAAGGGCAGTCCACAAAGTGTTTGGAGCTCTTGCTATAAACACACTGGCTTTCTGTGGATAAGTCTGGGGAAAATAAAATACCATATTAAAACCAAAAAAGGGTATGTGAGAGCGTAACTCAGGAATAAGGCCTGCTTGTGGACAACAGCCAGTTACAATCCTTGTAATCCCAGCTGTCATTGAAAACCAAAGCTATCAGTGGAAGCAGAAAGAAACTTGAAAATGCTCAGGTTCACATTGAGAGGCACTGGTAAATATCTGATGAATTTCCCACAACATCATCCTGACAGCCTGGCAATCTCTAGCAGGTAAAGGTCACATCAGGGCCAGATCTGATCACAGACAACAAAGTCCCATCTGCAGGAGTTCTTGCTATCAAGGAGTAAGCTTTTCTGAAATGGCCCAAATCTCTGCTCTTGAGGCTTCTAATGGAAAATCACTGAACTGGCAAGTAATCACACTGAAGGGCAGTGAGCAGTTAGCTCCAGGTGTATGGGTAGGCAACACATCAACCAGTAACTTGCCAGTTTGCCACAGGCATAAAACAGATTAATGCAAAGATCACCCTGATATGAACATTTGCTTCCATTGAATTAATTCCCAGATAAACAGGTCAAAATACTCAGTCAGCTGCTTACTTATCCAAGCCTCACTATTAACATTTCTTTCCACATCCATTTTGGAAAGACAGTCTGAAAGTATTTCAGGACTTGTGATGCAGAATTTTCATTTTATTACTGCAAAGGCTATTCACTAGAGAAGCTAAATTTTACCTCTGTTCAAATTTTGCCTCAGGTCACTAGAAATCAAACTGCTTTTTCCTCTGCTTCCAGATCCAGCTGGATGCTTCCAGCTGCTGGGACACAAGGGAACAGCAATTATATTCCAGTGGCAGGGAGGGCTGTTCTGCTTTGAGACTGCAGTAATTGCCACCCAATGGTAATTATCACAGGTTTTGCTGCAGAAAAAGCTGGATATGAGAAGATCTTCCTTCCCTCAACTTTTCTTCCAAACAGAAGCCAAGTGACTCAGAAGTGAGTTACTTTCCAGGAATGAACAGGCGTTTGTTCCCCTGTTCCCTGCGAGGGCTTGGCAAAACCGCATGATGTGAAAACCACCAACATCTTCACATTGCCTGCATCATGCCGGAAATACCACTGAAGTCCAACTATGACTCATTACCCCAGGAAGAAGCATTCAAAGCAACCTTACATTCCAACAAACCTGATAAAGAAAAGTTGTAAGGCCAGTCAGAGCAGGGCCAGGCAGGGAGAAGGCTGTTTATGTTAATTATCAATAAAATAGAAAAAAAATAAATTATATTTTCCGTAGAAGGTATGTACTGAAATAAAACAAGCAACCACTACCCTGCCCAAGAAGACAGGAAGCACACATTTGTCTTTGTGGGTGGGAAGGGTGAGGAAGAGGAGGGGTAGGTGTTGGTGGAGTCAAAGGATGCTGATTAAAAAAACAAAACACACGGGAAGAAAATGAAAATCCTAGCGGCCTGGAAGGACAGCAGTACTGCTTCTAAATGACATGAAAATTATCCTTGGAGATGTATTTCTCTTTTGGCAGAGGTAAATAAATAAAAAGATTAAATTTCATCAGCTCCCTGGAGGCAGAAATTTATTCTACAAAGCCTTCCCCCTCAACACCATATTTTCTGTAAGTAAGCAGTGATTCAGTGATTAAACTGTTTAACTGTCAGTTTAAAATTCTTGATTTCTGCAGACTTTGCCTCTTTGGAGGTGCTTTGATGCTTCTGACCTACTTATTCCTTGCACATTTTTCAGTAAGACACAGAAGAGGAGTAGGGATGCCCTTTTCATTTAGATGAGGGGACAAAGAATCCATAAAACTACCCTAGTCTGTACATTTACTGCTGCTTGACCAAGAGCCAACTCCAGATGCTGCTACAGCCAGTTACATCATACTGCTATAGCCCTGGCTTGTTTTGTAGGTTTTCTTGACCTGTCTGGAGTACTGACCTTTGGGATTCAAGGATCATTGTTTCATGGCCTAAACAGGGCAATCCAAGTGGCAACCAAAAAATTCAAGATCCTCATTCCATACATCAAAACTTCTAAGAAGTGCAAAAGAACATTCATTTCTTGTGGTAAGAGTGAATAGAAGCCCTCTGAGAAGCAGAGTGCTGTGCTGGGATTTCCATGTACACCAGTTAGTACAACGGGTCTCGTCAGCTCAGAACATGAACTACAGCGTCCCAAAAGATTTGCTTTATGATCAGCACAAACAGAATAAATTCTCTTTGAAAGTCATCCTAACACCAGAGTCTAAATGCCTGTTTTAAACAAGCTAAAACTGTCCCATGTCAGGACTGACAAGTTTGTAGAGAATATGACCATTTCCTGCAGTTAGATCAGTCCTGCTGCTCATGACTGCCATTGACAGCCCCCATGCCCTTGCCAGTGCTCTTCACCAACACAATACCTCACCCTCACAGGAATCACCTTGAGGGAGGACAGGAATGGAAGAAAACATTCATGATTTAAGTGTTCTTCAACACTCACACACAAGAAAGATACTTTATTGCATCATGTCTGCCTGTGAGAGTCTCTGTGTGCTGAAAGCTTACTTGAAACAGTATCAAATGAGATAAGCACCGATCATTTTTTTTTTTTTATGAAGTATAAATATATATGTTCATATACTTGGGATGATATTGCAAGGAATAACCAGATGTGAGCAAAAGGGAGTTTATATGACCAGGACAAAATAGGCAACTGTTTCCTGAGAGCAGGAGGTTTAACTATGAGAATTATGCAGAAGGGAGTTACCTTTTCTGCATGTAACTGACTTTGAGCACAGCCTCCTAGGGATGTGGAAGAGGGCAAAGAAGGATAAGCAGATAGAGGCCTCCCTCCAGACTTCCTCCCCACTATGCCTCGTGATACAAACAGTGGGAAGAAGTTCCCTACAGGTACAACTTACGTGGTACAGTAAGACTTCTGTAGCCACAAGAAATGCCGTATCTGATTTAACAAACTCAGATGAGATATATTCTCAGCCAGATGAGACATGTTATCTTCTTTTAGCCACCTGCTAGCATTTGCTGTATAGAAGAAAAGGCAGGGAGAAGAACTGCTATTTAATAATTCCTAGAACAGATTTATTCCACAGTGGAATGGAATGGCTATGTCATTGAGAGGAACATAGAAATGTGAATTGTGCATTGTTTTTGTCCAGTCTGTGAATGATTATGTCACCATGATAAAAAAAAAAACAAAAACCAAAAAACCAAAAAACCACTCAAAGACCCCCAATTGCCAGCTCAAAACACAGCCTAAAACTTCCCTGATGCCCATTATTTTAGTAAATTTTTATTAGCAATTTTTTAAAAGAAAAATGCTAAGAAACCAATGAGAAGCCAAAGTTTTAGAAGCAATGTCTGATGCATTTGCAAGAGCTCTTTCCCTCCATTTTCCCCAACCAGCATTCCGGGAAGAGCAGGAACTATCAGGAACTGTTTCCTCCTTTGGCAGGACTTAAAAGCCACACAGCATCTGCATGCTAAACCATCTGGTTTTTCTCCTGTTCACTGCAAGGAACAGCCACAGTGATTATTTGCCACAGTGATAATTTGCAATTTTCCAAGTGGCAAGTTGGAAGAAGCAGAGATCAGCCACCGTGGTTATTTACAATTTTCCCCACTTTTACATGCTTTCCCCAAGGGAAGTATTGTCCTAGTTGCAATCTTTCTGTTCTGTCATTCAAGCTCAGTTAGAGGGATAATGCAGGAACTCTGATCAGCACCTAAGCACATAATGAAGATGAATCACCACCTCTTGGACATACAAGCTTTCCAAATGTTAAATAACTCCAAATGTTAAACTTCAATGTAAATTTAAGTCCAGCACAGTCCTACACATGCATACCATAAGGATCATTAATGTAGATATAAAACATGGTCTGCAATTGCTGTTCAGCCCTGGGGAAAAAATGGTTTAATTTAGAATTCTACCTTCCCGTGATTAGATGAAGAAAGCCACTCAGTTGTCATTACATGCAACCATAGATTTTACTTATCACAATGCAAGGCCTTGCATGCATTAAGTGACAGCTGACAGCACAGAAAAAGTGAAATGAAAGGATACGAACAGTAAAATTACTGGGAAAATGTTTCAACTAATCCTCTTTGGCCTATCATCTCTTTACTCATTGTGTCAAGTAGAATCCAGCAAGGGACTGATAGGAGAAACTTGTGTCTAGCATTCGTAGCATTTTAAATACTCTGCACTGAGCTGTGCAGCTGCTAATACTCAGTACCTTGCCTGCGTTTGCAGATTCATCTGCAGTTATTATAGTGTCCATTCCTAGTTGAAAGCCCACTTGCAGAGTAACCTGTCAGTTACATGGTGTTGGGTTTTCCCCTCAGACAAGACTTATATAACAGTACAGAACACGCAGCAGTGCTCAAATGTATGCAGTATACAGTCTATCACATCATCACTCAAGAGCATTTGTGCTTACACTGACACATAACAGCAAATAAATCTGGTTAGCATTCAGCACAGGATCATTAAGAACAGGTGCTTTAAGAAAGCAAATGACAGTCATGTGCAATCAGCATCATAAATCAGTACTTTTTTTCAATTCTTGCAATGGAAGTATCACAAATTCAGAAGAGCAATATTTAATATCTTCCAATTAGGTCAAGTCAGAAAACGTCATGTTATAAAAATTCACTGCAATCATGATCCTGATGCATACAACTGAGTCAACACTTTCTGGTAAATTTTCCAGTAACAGTCTTACTTTCCAATAGGCATCTCTAAACCACCAAGCAACGTTTACAATGCACAAAACCACTCCCATGGAGACAAATGTGGAAGGCTGTATTTCTTGCTACATTTTTTGTTATTTGTTTTCAGAGACGGATACAAAAACATCCTTTAAATAACAGTTAGGAGAGGCTGTCTTTTGTTATACTTTATATTCTACCATGATGCCAGGATCTCAGTGATGATGCATGTCACAGCCAAAGGAAAGGGCAATAGTATGTGCTACTCAGCAAAAAATACAATACAAAATTAAGGGTATATATGAAATACATGGCCTTTTTTTAACTTCATCTCACTGTTCCCTTTCTATTTCAACTGAGGCAGCAGCACAGACACCTCCAAGACAATCTCAGGCTGCATTAGAGCCATAACTGCTGCTGCAGAGCTTGCTTAGAAAAAGCTCACACTCTTCTGTTTTGCAGTCCATCCCTGACAAGTTCAACTGTTGTTTGATGGTACAAAAGACAAGAGCCAGAACAGCACAAAACCCACTGCTTCATCACAGTAATTTTCAAATTATCCACTCCACAGAAAATGAATGCAGAACTGAAAGCAAGCCAAGTTCCTTCAGGCAAGCCTGATTTCCCCCAGGTTTACCTGTGCTGCTCTAATTGTTAGTGTAACCTTCCATAGCATCAGTTTTGCATGCCTACATCCTGTTTCATAAAACCAAGATTTATGTGGACTCTCCCACTTCAAGGCACTAACACACAAAACTGAGCAATGCACAACCTTGTTCAAGCTCAGATGAAGACTGAGTATTTCCATCTTCTATTTGCACATTGGTATTATTCAACAAATTTAGTCGTGGTAGCACAACACAGTCCAACCGGAAGCAGAAACTCAAAGAAGGCTTCTTAGCTCTTTACATGAGTAGGGATAACAAAGATTAATGCACATATCAGCACAACAACACATGCCAAAACCAGCTGAGGCTTACCTGACCTCAGCCAGAAAGAACTCCTGCAGACAACTGCCTCTAATTTAGCAGCCAGAATGGTAATGAACAGCTGGGTTTGCATAGATGTTTGAGCTCCTCCAAAAGAGCATTTTCAAGCAGAGTTCTTAATAGCCAGAAATCAGAGAAAGCTGTATGTTTTTTCCACCCAGTAAATAAAATGCAAAGAGCACAAAAATTGTGGTTCTCACCACTTCTCACTGAAGTTTTAAGTTCATTCTATGACACTGCTGTAAAGCCACATAAAACTGTTGGTAAACTTATGTGGGAAGATGTACAGTTTCTGTGGCAAAAGGAGACACAGAACTAACTGGTTGAATCCTCAACTCTTGTTTACTTTAAAGGACAAAAGAGCACTCATCTGGTTTGGGTTCCCTAACTGAAAAAGGAACAGGAGAAACTGTAGCTACTACATTACAGCTGATGTCAAAAACAGGCTTCATTTACTGTAGTAATGAAGTATTATTACTATAATGAATGTAGTAAATTTTGAATTTACTACAAAACGAAGGTTTCACTCATATTTTGCTACTAGGGATTTCCAGAGTCTGTATGCAAAACCAGCAGGCAAAAATTTAATTCATTTACTAGCAAGCTAAGCACAACAAAGAGGACAGAATATCAGAGCTGAAAGGCTATCTTGTTCCCTCAAAGAACTATTCTGTTTGCCTCATGCTTAACTAATACTTCCTGTACCAGCTTTTTTGACTTAACTCTTCTGTACAGTACAGATAAAACACCCAAAGTGATTTAAGTGAGAATAAAATATGAAAGAATTATTGAGAAAATTCTTCTGAAAAAAAATTCTCACTAGCTTTCTAGTGAAAATCTCTCTAGTTTTTTTAGACTCTCACTAATCTCCAAAAAGGACCTTTGAGTTGATCACAGCTAGCTGGGGAAAGGGTAGAAATTCCTTCTGACTTGACAGCACATGCAATGTCTACACTAGTTTCCTTTTAAAAACAATAAATCCAGGTTAGGCTAGAAATATCTCTTCCCAGGGCTGTCATCCAGTCATTAACATGCTGCTCTTAAATATTTTCACATTTCCTTTGGCCAAAAGCCTCTTTGCAAAAGATTAAGAGCAAAGAGAAAAGGAAAACAAAGGATAATTGAAGATACGTACAAGTGTGACAAAGGATTTTTGTATCACATTTTGTCCCAAGTGCATGTCTCATTTTTTCTTTTAGTATCACTATTACAGCTTCATATGACAAATCCCTGTAAAACTCATCAGCAACAGTCTATATCTCTCATACACTGCTGATCCTTCGCGTAACACATTCTCTGCATTCTGCTTTAGAGCAATGTTGCAAGAACCAATAGAGCTGGCACCAGTCTGAGAAGACTGAGAGCTGAACTGATAAGCTGGTAAAATGTATCTCTGATGTCCCCCTGCATAATTAAATTATACTCCATCCAGTCAGGCCCAAAAATGAGTTTACAGTGCTCCCTTCCTTTGCTGTGGCAGACCACAACAGTATCAGTCACCTATGCTTCCATCATACCTCCACCTGGAAAGCACCCAGAATTCCTGCCAGCAGAGTCCAGAAGTGCACAGACAGGCCAAGTGCAGTCTGGAATGCCATCTGTTCAGCCTCTCCTCCTTCCCCCCACAAAGTGAACAGCTGTCAAGAATCACACTCCCTTGCTGCAACAGCATGCTTTCAGCATGGATTCTGCCCATCTAGGGTTACCTCCACTAAACCAGAGTATTTGTGGATAAGCTCCTGCTCAAGCTACATTTCAGCAGACTGTTTTCTTGTGCCTGACAGTCACCTGTCTGGTCTTCCCAGAGATAAAGTTTAAAAGGATTAATATTGGGAACATACTGTCATGGTGGTGAAGATGGAAATCAACTGAGACTAAACTAACACAGGTTCCAATATTCTAGTCTGGGATATGCTGACTCTCACAGCCACTTCTCCCTTTCACAAATCAGTTGCAGGTTCATAAGATAAGCTAATTTAAACAAGATCTCAGGAAGCGGAAGTGATCTTATTCAATGTACTGCTTGAAGCAGGTTTTAGCTATGGAGTCAGACAAGGTTACTCACATTCCAGTTTCTCAGTCCAGTCTTGAAAAATTCCAGAGATGGAGACTACACAATCTCACTAGATAACCACCTCCACAATTTGACGGTCTTCATAGTAAGATTTTTTTTTTCCCTGTATTCAATGAACCTCTTAGTTTGTGTTCACTGCCTCTAAGCCTTTCCAAGCATCGAAAGAACAGATGGAACACTGATTAAATCAGAAGAAATCACAGTCTACAGTGGTCTGATGACAAGGGAAAATGCAGAGCAGTTTTGTTTTTTATTTACTTTGTTCAGTTTAAGGGCTTATACAACTCACACCAATCTCTACAGGACAGGCAGATGATCCCTTCATGGCCATATACATTCATGTTCAGGTGTGTTCTACCTTAAGAGAATCCTTTGCACCAAGATGAAGTACATCTTTTCTATTCCACTAAATGACCAGAGAAGTGACACCTTCAAATTCAACATATATGGTACTAGAGCGTAGGAGTTGGGGGAGGAGGGTAGAAGGGAGATGGGAGGGAGATTAAAAGGACTTGAACGGGTCAGCAAGACACCAAACGAGAAAAGAATAGCTCTTTCCCCTTTGTAACCAAAAGAATACCAATATTCCAATGAGTACTTTACTGAATTCTTTTCACTCTAGAGTCACAATTCTCATTTTTGTATTTCTCAAGAGACAGCTGCTGGAGCTCTAAAATTACAGATCCCCTCGGACCACACAGACCTCAATACTACTCAAACTGCTGCCAGAAGCTTCGCTGTCTTGAAGGGACAGGCAATTCACATCCTATATTAAAAGCACCATTGCTCTTAAGAAAAGCAGTTCAAAATCTTGAATCAGCTTTATCTGGGGACAAGAAGGATGAAGTAGAGCAAAGACCTGTGTTAACTGGTAGGTGAAAACAGACATAGAATCAAAGCAGCATAGTAAGAAACACAAACATAACTCTCTATGCCACAGGCAACACTGCATGCAAAGCAGATGTAGGCACCAAGCAAAAACCACCTGCATACATTACACATGCTGCTTGTATTAGGAAAGGAGAAAGATTTTGTCAAACTAACCATCTTAATCAAAATTTGCTTGAAATTACTTTTTCTTCTCAAGTCTTCCAAACTGCAGGCAAGGGTTAAACAGCATTTTGAGCTCACTGGTTTCTCCTTCCCAAATATCCAAGCATCCATTCCTTCACTTTGCTTTTTATGCAAGTTTATAGGCCAGATTCATCAGACAAGTGAGCAAGTAAATGGAATTAATGAAGTTACAGTCCTTCAACATGCACACTCAAGTAGTCTACTATAATTCTGATGTACCTTTCTAAAGTTTTTGACATCTTGCTTCCATTATTTTGGGCATAAACTTTGTCTTAATGAGAACAAGAGTCAACAAGCTGTGAAAAGCTCAATTTTTGTTCAAGCTTGTGATTCAAGTTTCACATTTAGTCCATTCTCAGACTATATCATATTAAAAGAGCAAGATGAAGGTGTTGAAACAGGGAAGAAACCCCACACACAAAACCAACATTAAATTAAACATGTAGTACTAAAAGTTAGAGAGAACACTTTAAATCTTTAACATAAAGAAAATGTATTAATTTTATGCATAGCTAGTTTCCAGCCCAGTGATGCACCTAGTTACAAAAACCACAACACATTGCAGTCTCTCACCATGAGAAACTAAGCTCTATGCTTTCTGGCTTTATCTTCTCACAATCACTCATGAAGACAGGAAGAGAACTACTGATGATTCTGGCAACTGGACATGCTTCTAAACTGGTAGGGTTTCACAGCACAGCTTTGCTCAGAGAACATAAGGACTTGTGTTGAAGCAGGTCCAGCACTATTTCAAACATCTCTCAATTCATGCACATTAGACCTAATGCCAAGGAAGAAGTTCTCTTCTGTAATTGTTTCTAGACAATTTATTTCCCTTAAATCCTTGCCCAATGGAATGTCTGTCCAAATTCCAAATGAAGTAAGAAACAACTTGAAATAGACGCTGAAGCCCAGGAGGTTTCTAATTAACATTACATCCAGCATACTTTTAAGAAGCACAGCTGTTCAGAGCATATGTCCTCACTTCTCATGAGCTGCAGGGAATTCTGCACTACAGGATAGCAGCGGGTGACAGTAACACTAGCACTTATGCTTCAAATGACAGGAATGCTCAGAACACATCAGACATCCCTCCTTTGTCACTTCTAGGAAGAGGTCCCCAAGATTTCCAGTGCTGCTCTATAGGAAACTCCCAACACATAAATAAAACCATCTCCTTACCAGTCACAAGCTCACTTCTGTGCTACTGATCTTCTTCAAAGCCTACCCAGTGGCTCTCCACATTGCAAATGCTGAGATGAGAGCACATACATACCGAATTTCAAGAGTAAAGCTTACCTTGCACTTTTCCACACTTTTAAAGGAAAAAAAAAAATCTTAAAACTTTTCTATTAGAAAACAGTACTACAGAATGGGGCCTACTCACATAGTCTGGAAACAGGATGATAATAGTGCTAGAGAGGAATTCACAGTACCACATGAGGAGCATTGACAATGGATATATTCTCATTTGGCCCTGATTTCCAGTCATGGCTAGCCTCATGGCTATTGTTATACCCTCAAAGACACACTAAGAATTGAAACACACTAATGTCGGAACAAGCGAGGGTGCTTAAAGTTTTTTGAAAATGATGCCAGCTGTTCAGCTTAGTGGACAAACACACTGCCTCTTCTGTGTTGGCTACAGCTGTTTGCCATGCTCAAGTACAGACAGACAGAAAATTTTGCAGAGTCACTACAGTGCTTAGAGATCTGGTCAGCTAGCTAGGCTCAGTGATTTTCAGTGAGCGAAAAATATTCTTCCTAAACTTCCCATACTGTATGTGCTACTCTAGGCATCCTAATCAAAGCCTTTATCAAAGCAGTTATCATTGATCTTCTTAAACTATTTGCAGTTGTAAACTTGGTGCCAACAAGCAACATGCCAGAGGCCAGCCAGTAAAGAATTTTACAAGATCTGACTCACCACCAATGTGCTGTAGTGACTATTCAGATGAAGTTACATGTCTGAACAAAAAAACAGCCTTTCTAGTTACAAGGGAAACTGACACCCAAGACCTTTTGAAGTAGGTGCAGGTTCATGGGAATGCTGTTTTCTCCATACTCCCAGCATTTCTGTGATAGCTTGCATGAAGACTGAGCTACTTCTCCCAGCATGTCCATGGGAAGTTCCCAATTAAGGTGCACTGTTTTTGCTAGGGTGCCTGTCATGCATTAGAGATTCCACTGTGATGCAACCATGGACTCTTATCTCAAGTCCCTAGAAAGAAGCACTGAAGTGCAGGAAGGCATTTACTCTTCTAGCACTAGGTCTGCACCTAGAGAGGACTCTCAACTGTCTGCATCCTCAGGGAAAGAGGGACAAGCACAAAATCTCTAAGTATGAGCTAGTTAGTTTTGCTCACTGCTGATCTACTGCACAGCCAGGACAATGCATATAGAGACAGGATGATAAATATAGAAAAAGAAGAAAGGAAGAGGATTCTAATGTTGTGAGCTTATGAACAAAGCTGTGATTTTTCTTTTAGAATTCTCTCTAATACCCCCTTGTTTAATTTTAAAAGGGCTCCTGCTGACAAAATGCTCACATTCACTAAAGCCCTTCTAGATGAAAACCCTGCCCTTCCTCATCACACACTTCCCTTAGTTTATCCTCACTTTTGCTAGTAGTGCAAATGCGTAATTGCTCAGTTTGATGAATGCAGTGAACAACACAGGCCAGGCAATAGGTATCCCTGTACCATGATCCTAATGCTCTAGAGCATCCCCAGGAACAGATTCCAGCTCTCCAGGTCCAGTACACACAGATCCTTCTGCCACATCACTCGCCTGCCCTGGAGCATGAACACAAGCCTATCTACCCAGTTTGAAACTTGAATTCAGCTTTCCATTTATGCACAGAAGCCTTTTTGTGACTTACTTAGATTTTCCAGTGTTCAAGCAGTAGTGGCAGCATGCTCCTATGTCGATTTGGGACTTATCAAATGCACAGTGAACACTTTCCCTGATCTCATGGGTTAGCACATCCCACCTACAAGATTTAACATGCCCAGTCCCCAGGACAAATGTGTAACTAGACTCTTATGAGAAATGCATCAATAACAAATGGAATTATTTCCTCCCGTAACACCTACTTCGGCTGTCCAAAAGGAGATATTTTATGCCCTGAGAAACCTCTGGAGTTACCCTGATCAGAACAGAGGCACAGTGTATATTTTATCACTAGAAGGCTATGACAACCTTCTTAAGTCTACACATAACATAGCATTTACTCCACGAAGAATACCACATGGTATGTTACATCTCAGGGAAACAAACTGTTTGCAGAAATGCCACCCATTTGAGTCTTCAGAATTCTGAGACACAAGAAGAGTGTTTTTTCCCTGGCCACCACAGCCTTGAGGCAGATGCATGAACTAGAGGCCAGAACCCCATAAATAGGCTGATGTCTCTGACACAGTTCTAAGTCAGACCTATAAAACCAAGGAAAAATGTGATGTACATCATGACTGTCTGGGTACAGACCTTCCTAGGAGGCATTCCTAGATCTCTAAGAAATCAAGGCACTGATGCACCACATGCTTAATTAGCCCTTCAAATCAATGTCCTAACTCAAGGGCTTAGCCTTCCCTATCTCTCCTTCCCTGACCATTCTACAGAAAAGATGCAATTCTTGAGCCAGAAAAAACAGAAGTGATTTTGCCAACACACATTTCTCAAGCTAGGCATCATATCTCAATAACGCTTTCTATTTTCTCTCCCACCAAACTGCCCCACCTCCACCCCTTACCCAGCCATTTTCCATGACATGGTTTAAAATTACTTTGAGACTTAAAATTACCTTAATTTTACTGTTAAGTAAGCTGAATTTTACACTATAGCATGTATCACGCTAGGTGCTTCATACTCAAGAGATCATAAGCTGTTCTGATCAGGGAAATGTTAGAGGTTACTCAGGGCATAAAATATCTCCTTTTGGAAGCAAGATGCTCTCCTCAAATCCAAGCACCAAGTAGGACAACAGATGCAGATTTATTATCTCATTCTTGTAACCAGTATTCATTATCATACCTTAAAATGACACAGTTCTTTGTGCAACAACTTGCCTACCAGTATATCTCCACCTGAATGATGATCCTAAACTGGATACTTCTCCAGAGGTAAGTTTTAGATGCACTCTATGATGCAGCACACAGAAGGCTGTGGTATAGACAGCGTTGATCTGGCATTTGATTGCAAATGTTTCATGCAATCTGAGCTCAGGTGTTAATTCCTTCTGAAAGGCAGAGATGCCTGGAAGAGCTATGTCAACATGCACAGCTGTCAGGAGAAAGAGGAAAGGCATGCCCATATGGCTATAGCAAGAATAGGGCCTTTATGACTTTTAGGGAATTTTAAAGGCAAAAAAATGCACCCATTTTCCCCAACCATAGCCATAGTCATATCCATGAACTGAGGAAACCTTTTCTTCTCTCAGGGAAAAGGAATTACCACAGGAAACAAACAGACCCCTCTCTGGGGAGATTTGACATTCAGTACAGGCTGATAGGAGAAAATACTCAAGTGGAACCTAACTTCTCTTCCTCTAGCATTCCCTGAGAGGAATGGATGACAGAGAAGCCTGGATGTTATGATCACAGCTTACTGACCTGACAGTGTTTCAGCCATTGACTTCTGTTCAAATGCAGCATCTTCAGCCACTGTTTCTCTGCAGAGGTCTCTCAAGCATAAAGAACATTCTACACCTGATCCAAGCAGTGATGCTTGGTTACAGTCCAGGTAAAGCAGCACAGGCTCCTTTCTGTGACAGGCCAGATGTCACTGCAGCAGCTACAGACTGATACAAGGGGAGAAGTAAGGTCCACCTACTACTCAGAAGCCTTAGAAATCAGAATTATAGCTATCTTTATTGCTGCTATGCATCCTTGATAGCCTAGATAGTCTAGAATCTCACTTCATGAATAGTCCAGGATACTTCACATCATACACCACAGAGAACTTTCCTTGTACTCATATAAGGACAGCAAATCTCCAAATAGGCTGTGGACAAGGCAAAGATACACCTGTTGCTGCGGCTTTGGGTGCACACCCAGCCAAGCTGAGACTCCCACCACACGGCACTTCAGGAACTGGATTACCAGGGATTCTCTCTCAACCTTTGGCATGGATTTCCTGAGGAAAGGACAGACATCTATGAATACCACCAATACGACAGCAGATGTGTTTGGCTGACAAGAGATGATAGCTTCTTATCAACATACATTATCAACACACTCTATCTTGGCCTCAGGTCAAGTCTTTCCTTGAGAAATCTTTCCAAACCTCGTCATAAAGCTTGCTCTTTTTTCCAGTCACCACAACAACAAATGTGGGGAGACAGTACTTTTGGGGGGCACTATCAGCAGAAGAAACTTCAAGCCTGACTGAATTTTAACCACAGATAGCATGGGAACAGATAGACTGTTCAATAATTAATTTAAATAAATCAACTCAGGGACTGCCTTTTCTTTTAAATTAAACATCGGCTCAGAGCAAACTGCCTGATAACTTCAACACCACAGAACTTTTAGGAAGAAAGAATAAACTCTGAATAAAAATATTAGTTACTTCAGACATCGTGAATTTCTCTTCAGATGTAAGTTTACTTTCTCACATTGAAATAATAGGATCTTATTTCATATGGATACCTGCTTTTGCCTAATTCTTTACTAATTCAAGGAGCACATAACACAAAAGTTTTAGGGTCATATTTCAGCTACCCTTACACAGGATTCCCAGAGTTCAAGAGTTAGGGTACACAGGTAAACATGGAATAACTGATAAAAAACTGTTTTATTTTATGTCTCTCCTACAGTGCATTCTGCTGGGTTATGCAAATTCCCCCTCTCTAGGATTAAGCTGCATTAAATGCAATCAGAAGGATTTAATCAGGTTAGTCAGGCTAAACAGATAGCCATCTGACATTCTTCTATTCATCAGACAACAAAAAACTAAGAAAATAACAAAGCAGTAAATATTTTGAAGCAAGTCAAACTTCAGTCAAAAGGTCTTCTTCAGAAGCAGCAGATACCTCATAGAACTCACAGGGTAAATAAAAGCAGAACCTTTAAAAACTCAAACAAGATGCCTTTGGATTTCCATTTATCAAGTAAAATGCAAAGGCAATAACTGAGCAATAAAAAATCCCCACACAGAAAAATATGTGCTTGAATACAGTCAACATAACCTGATGCCATGGAGGTTTATGGGGAGACCCTCTCTACACTAGGACAAGATGACTAGAAACTAAATATCCAGATCTCAAAATAATAAACATCTTTACAGGCATATCAGTCATCTTCTACTAGCTGAGTCACATGAATATTCAGAACACTTGCTCTATCATTATAATCAATTAAACCCTATTTTCAAAAGTGCCTTTAGCATTTTGAGAGCTCCTCATGTTTCCTTTATAATAACATGGAGCATATATAACAGCTTATCAGTTGCACCAAGCACGAATTATGCAAAAGGATGTCTTGTAATTGCAATGGCTCACAGACCTACTGTCCCTAACTGCAGCTAAGCCATCCAGTATCGTCCCCTATATATCTCATTTATTAAGGCTAACATGGAAAAGGAGAGAGAACAAACTCCAGTCCTAAATGCAAGAAGAAACAAGCCAATGCACTGCATACTTAATAGCTTAAATTACAACTGCTCATCACTGCTGTATGAAGAGCAAGAAAATATTTGGACTAATTTTATTTTCTGAGAAATTCCTTGACTTATAATGAATAGATTTACACTAATGAGAAATAATAGTTCCCAGCCTTTCTGTAAGGTACTGAAAACATCCAAAGAACTGTTTCCATGTCATTTCCTGTGTCTCTCTTCAGAAATGCTTTAAGAAAAGAAAAATAGGAACACTTGCATGAAAAAAGGATCTTTGCATCCAACAGCCTCATCTTCCCCCACTGATTAATCTTTCCTGAGGGCCCAAAACAGGAGCTGCCAATAGAAAAGGAAAGCATACAATCAACTTAACTGGGCATAAGAGTGACTTTTACCACAAAATGAGGAAAAACAGGACCTGCTGTACAAATCCAAGAAATGTACATTTGATCTGCACAAAGATATGTGTTGACTGGTCAATTTGTCAAATTAAAAACATATGGCCCCATACCTCAGAACATTTCACAGACTGCACAGCCAACAAGTAGGATATTGATCCT
Organism: Parus major; assembly: GCF_001522545.3. Lineage (NCBI taxonomy): Eukaryota > Metazoa > Chordata > Aves > Passeriformes > Paridae > Parus > Parus major. Next base: position 45,740,880 of record NC_031799.1, read on the forward strand.
GATGAAGAAAATACACGGAAAATAGAGTTGCATACTGCCAGTACAAGGAGTTCCAACAGTCCAAAGGAGTACAACATCACTAGTAACCACTTCCCTACATAGACAGGAAAGGAAGGACACTACGAAAAACAGCAATTAAAGGCTCACAGGCATCCTATAGTGTCTAATTTTGACTATTGGTAAAAAAACCTCAGAGAAGCAAGGAAGGAAAGAAGGAAGCTACAGCAAGACGTAGCTCTGCAGCCCTCCTCCGACACCAAGAATTCTGAATCTGATTGAGGAAAAATGTCCATAAGCAAGCTGATCAGCTGTTTTTAAGTGGAATAACTCATACACAATGTCATACTTTGGCCATCTCAACCACATACACAGATGACAGCCTTCACGTTGCCAAGAGGAGCAATACACACTCCAACTCCCAGTGCTCTTATTTTTTTTATCTTGTCGCATGACAGTACAAAACTTCTATATTTAAAAGCGAGGTAGAGAGCAGTATCTTTAGGTATAAAGGCACATGCAGGAAAATGCAATGATTCCATGGCACTTGCTGCTGCCTACCTAAGCATCTTCAGAAACAGTTTTCCATGCCAAAGGATATTTCTGTTCCACAGCAGCTATAATATACACATGAGCTGCCATGCAACTGGAGCTCACACATGCAACTGTCTTTTCTTACCAGCCATTATTCTCTGGGCTTCGTATGGTTCCATATAGCCAGTGTTCTCCCCTCTGCCCATTCTGTTCAACTCACTTTTGGCATCAAACGGATCTGAGTAGTCATCAGCTATCAATACCTGAAAGACAGGAAGGTAACTGTTACTGAAGTCTCCAGTCAGATGTGCAAAGCAGAAGGCAATGACATCCTATCAGCAAATTAAAAACAGCTTCACATGGCTGTATCCCATACTGTCTTCAAAGCACAGTCTTTGTTCAGAGGATAAATACACAATTGCCATAGATCAGTTACTAAATGGTACTGAAATAGAAGTGTGCTCCTATTCATACTGGAAACCTCATAAAGGCAGACTCCACGTCAAAAAGATTTCTGACTAGCACAAGGAACAGAATAATCGGGATGGACAAATTAGAAACAGCCAACCAGTCAGCAAATTCAATCCAGTGCAATCTCTTTTTAGAGAAGTCTGCTAATATCCAGGAAAAAAATAGCACTCTTTCCATTGCACATACTTCATCTCCTCTGCTTTTAAGGTTTATGAGCTACAACTGAAAATATTTCTAGAAACTTTTAAAATAAGTATTTTAAGGCTACTCTTTTCACTGCATTAATAAGAAGCCTTTTAATTTTAGGTCTCACTTAAATCCTCGAACCTATCTGTGACACTCTTTCTCTCAAAATAACATTATTTGTACTTATATTTTGTGAACTGAGACAAGACACACCAATAAGAAATCTCACACTTGATCTTGCATTACTTTGCTTTCCTGACCACTGCAAAATCACTGTATGCTATGTAGGTCCTATATATATATTTTTTTTTTTCAGTCAATTAAGTCACAGGAATCATTCCTCCCTATAAAACTGAAGTGGTAGAGCTAATCTTTGTTTCTGGGATGTGACAAGGGGACTGGTGCAAAGGCAGAGATCCTCATGTGAGAAGTACTGCAGAGCACAGAGATGTAATCTACAGCAGGCAAAAGAGTCTGATGCAAACAAAGCAGGCAGAGACAGGCTTCAACATCAGAATCCCTACAAAATCCTAAGATTATTCAGGTGGGAAAGAACCACAAGAGATCACCCTGTCCAACTCATCACTCAAAGCAGGGCAAGCCTAAAGGGTTCTGCCCTGAAGGCTTACTTTATTTATGAGGGATTTTTCAACTGCATTACTGTACATTGTTAAGACCAGCACTAGTAAGACTAACAGCACAGTGCTATTCCAACAGCTTCAATCTTTTTAACAAAGAACCAGGAATACACTGCCAGCTAAGAGACTGAAGCTGCATCTGCTGCTGTCTCCTGCTGCCAGCATATCCCACCAGTCAGAGAAGAAAAACAGGACACACAAGTATTCACAGATCAAACACCTGCACAAGTGCCATGGAATAAATGAACACTCTATTAAGAAAGGCAGAGATCTCCTTTAAGATTAGGCAACAAAACATCTAACACACTTCAGAATCATTACTCGGGCACTATAAAATGGGCACATTGCAATTTTATACTACTTATTTTGCTTATTTTACTACCAAGACTGACGTTTTAATTTTATCTTTTCTGTGTTTTTCTCCACTCAAAGTGACTGGAAGCTTTTTTTTTTTTTTGATCAGAAATCACCAGACTGACATGGATCACACAGAGGGGAAAACATAATTCTTTCTTTCACTTGGCGTCCAAAATTACTCCCTCATTATTTCGAAAAACAGTTAACACAAAGGGGGAGAAAGTCCCCTCCCCCCTGTCTGGCAACATATGCCCAAGCAGCAAATCAAGTGACAGCAGCTGCACGCACTTGAGACAAAGACGACAATGTGCATCACGCAGCAGTAATTTCTCCTAGTCACAAGGGCAGTTTCATTTCCAAAAGTGATGCAGTTGAAATGCCATCTATGTCTTCTGCTCCAACCCTGTCAAGAAAAGAGCTGCTAGGTGCTAGCATGTGCCCTGTGCTGCTCTGCTTTGCAAGTGTTGACAGGTAATACTCGCCAATCCTTTGCATAACTGTACTAGAACATAAAACAGAAAGCGGACTTAGCATTGCTTTTTGACGTTTCTTCTTGCCCATTTGCCCAAAGTATACTAGGAGGAAAACGATACATAAAAGATTCTGTCAAACAAGACCACCCCCTAAAAAAGCCATCCAAGAAACTCCAAACTAAACAATGCTCTGCCACTGCACATCCCAAACAGACTTTTTAGCACTCACTCAGGCAAAAAGAGCAGCCTCTTCACCTTTTCTGAAACTGTGTATCTTATTACAAGTGGATTTACAATGCTGAGCTGTCAGAGGACTCTCCAGCTGACCATTACTCTTTCCATAAATACTACATTCAGTAATTCTCAGGCTAGATGTAGCAGCTGGCTAGTGCCAGAATTTGATTTCTTCTGTACTTGCTAACAGTTATAATTTCTCTATTTCTAGGAAGTTTCAAGTATTTCTACTTCTTTCAAAAAAAACCTCATTGCTTGAAAACCTCAAACGAGTATGATTACTGGTTCTATTGTAACATAGTTACTGTAAAAATGTAAAATTTACTTACTGTAAAATTGAACTCCTTTTGACAACCATATTTCAGAGGATTATTTTTCCTGTTTTCAGAGATCTCAACCAGAAAGAGTTTCTACTCTGCAAGTCTGTTTGCCATCTCCACATAAACTACTTTTACCTTAATGAGCTCACCTTCTAAGCCTCTATGCTTGCTTAGACAAAGTACAGACAAAATCTTTTGATGAAATAGAAGGTTCTGAGTACATGAATTTTCTAGTCATTTACACAATAAACAAAATACTTGCTTCATAACACATGGTATTAATACACTCTCCTCATACCCCTTTCTTGCTGTCCTCAAAAAAAAGCTTCCCAATGTTACATACAAGTTTTCTTCACAAATATCACAGGTGCATGCCTTGCATGTGCAGTGTGGCTTCTGCAGCTCATGATTTTGATCACCTCCATGCCACACAGGTAAGACCCACTGAGAGAACACCATGCTGTCACCTCTTCCCCACAAGCACACAGGAGCAGGTTCATCTGTGCGATAACCAGTGTACCCTTGTGTTCACCAGAGCTCATTAGCTTTCCAGAAAGAGGTATTTGCTGTGCATTTTGTTTTTTTCTATTTCTCCCAACAGCCTTTCAACCACTGCCCAGCAAGCTGGTCTGAGTCAGGCACTTGTTTTCTACAGTCCAGAGGCCAAGGCCAGCCCAGGAGATCCCAGGTTAGGGCAGGCATGCAGTGCCCCTTCCACAGCTTAGATTTAGTACACTTCCAAGGCAAGTGGCTAAACTCGTTCAGCTGGTCTACAAACTGCTCTTTCATGTTACTGACTGACAAACACTGGACAGGAAGTAGAAGATAATAAACAGTATCCATCATCTACCAAAGCATCCCTTCTAGAAGTCTCAGATTATCCAGGATACAAAGCTGTATTTGCCACATCTACCCTGGAGACAATTTGAGGAATAGCTACATGTTGAAATTTTGTAAGTACAACTAAGCTAAAGAGAGCATTCAGACATAGAGGCTGACCTTTGGAGCAGGACACTTTTAATTTGGCTCCCTGCTCTGCCAAATCCAGCCACCTTCCTCAGAGGTCCTATCTATCAAAATTAAAACACAGCTATCAGGAATCCCCAGAAGGCAGTCATTCAGATTCCAAATTAATGTCTAAATCAGCTGCATTTGTCAGGGCTATTGTCAAAGACCTGTGGCTTATCTTTTGACAGAATGCAAGATCTATATTCTGAGTGTGGACTGTGAGCTACCACAGCTACCGATTCCTGCTCTGTTCAAGCCTGTTCTGTGGCATCTCATACACATACGGGATTTGTATGGGAATACTATTTTCTGGTTTTGTACATGTAGTAGTACTATTTTGAGACATCAGTAACATCAAGCAAAAGAAGCTTTAACACAAATAAAAGTGCAATTATCAAAAGAAGTCTGTAAGGATTTAGAGAACACTCACAGGGACTCTTCCTAGCAGGTTGCTAGCTGAAAGTCAGAAGACAGAGAAAAAGAATACAGCTCAGTTACCAGACAAGTTAACAAATTAAAAACCATAACTAACTAAAAAGTTAATCATCAGATACAAGATCAAAAACCCAATAATCACTCCACCCCAAAGAAAATTAAATACAAGTTGAGAATGTGGTTGGTTTATCCCTCTATTATATATTAACTAAGTTGCAAGCTTCACTGTTGATGCATAGTCTTTGTTCTTATAGTCTTAAAAAAAGTCTGACAAATATTATCATATTAAGTACAAGTTTAAATGGGTATTTGCATATACAAAAGCATATTTTGCATATGCAGCCACAGGAAAAAACCAAAGAACACACCTAACTGCATAATTTCACAGGTATCTCTATTTGACTAAACCCAGCATTTTAAAGGGAATGAAATGGAGGGAAACAAATGGGAAGTCACCACACGGAAAAAATAGGGATAATCCCTTTTTTGAATTGAAAGGAAATGTAGAAGATCAAGCTATCTTTAATACAGCAACATCAGCACAGAACTGTTAGCTATTTCAGTAATTTAGTGGCTATTGTGATTAAAGACACACTGCTCTAGAAGAATCCAAGAGGAATTAGAATAAACAACATGTAGCAAAAAATATAAAAGATTTCTCCTGCCCACCAGGCCTTTGGAGAATTTATTAGGGGAGATATATTTTAAAGATTTATTTTTATTATTTCTTTTATTTATATATATTTAGATAATAGAATGGGTTTGGAAGGGACCTTAAAGATCCTCTAGTTGCAACCTCCTTGCCATGGGCAGACACATACTTAAACAACTGTATGAAGGCAGACCTTATATTCCTCTTTCAACTTTTGTGAGTTACAATTAAGCCCACCAGTATCACAGACAACAGCATGTGTCTGTCAGCAAAGATACAGAAGGGCACATAAAAACTGTGAATAGGTCTCTGAGAACATCAAAGTCAACACATTTAACACAATGTAATAAAAATTCTTCATCCTTCCTGAGAATTTGTATTCACAGAAGACCAGTCTCTAGCTACAGTACAAGATACTCTAGAATGGCCTGGGTTGGAAAAGACCTGAAGGACCATCTCGTTCCAACCCTTCTGCTATGGACAGGGACACCTTTAGATAGACCAGGTTGCTCAGAGCCCCATCCAACCTTCCCTTGTACACTTCCAGGGCTGGGGCATCCATAACTTCTCTGGGAAACCCGTGCCTGTGTCTCACCACCTTCACAGTGAAGAACTACTTTCTAAAATGTAATACAAATCTACTCTCATTTCAAAGCCATCCTCCCTTGCCCTATCACTAGATGTCCTTGTTAAAATCCCTCTCCAGATTTCTTGTAGGCTTCTTTCAGATATTGGAAGGCTCCATTTAGGTGACCCCAAAGCCTTCACTTCTCCAGGCTGTACAATCCCACTTCTCTCAGCCTTCCCTACTATGAGAGGTTAACCATCTAGTCATCATGCTGGCCAACAATGATTAATAATATTACATGGAGGGAGTTGTGTTGTTATTTTGTTTGATTGCTGTTATGTTGTATTGATTGGGGGGGTTTTATGGGGCTATGTTTGGTATTTTTTTATAACACTGTTTCATTTCATGGTATTTCTGATAAATGCCAAATTTCTCTCTCTGACCCCAAGCAACCTCCAGGTCCCACATCACAAACATGTCCTAAGCAGATGTTTCCTAAAAAATTGTATTGTCGTCTAATATTCAGGCAACTGCACATCAGAAACGTCACTGATGTTGAAGCCTGGACAAAAGTCAGCCTGCATACAGCAAGACTGTGAAGTTTGGTCTTGATTTGTTTTCCATATTAATGAAGACTTCCACTTAGGTTTTCTTCCATGAAGCACTGAATTCAAGAAAATGTTGGATAATCCTCCCTGTAGCTAAGTACTACTTTTATTAAAAAAAAATTCACAGTCTTGGAAAACTTGCTAACAGAGTGATCTGTACATGGTCGGGTTCCTGAAAGTATCAGGAAAAAATAAATCAAGGACTTTTAATATCTTGCTAACAAGTCAGAAATTTAGGGCATGATTCTAGAGGACTACCCCACAGATCAAGTGTGTACAGAGCCTTTCCTTCTAGTCTTAAATCTGAGTATTGGAAAGATCAGCACTAGCTCTCTGCTGCTGGAAGGAACCACACTTCCAGAGACTGACACACCTCATCTAGAAGGTAACTGATGGGAAATGTGGTGCCTAAGGTTTCTCAGAGAGTTGTGAACTGATCCCTATCAGTATCCGGAGGTACTGCGGGGGAAAAAAACCCAGTATTTAGTAACAGGATTTCAAGAGCTACTCCCCCACATAATACAAGGTTTAGTGCTCAGTGAAGGCGAATTGCTCTTCAGTTTTTACAAGTCCATACACCCACAGGGACAGAACTGAACTGCTAACAAGCTGATATAAATAATAGTTCTTGCTTTCTTGCCCCTCCATGTCTCTCCTCTATTCCCAGGCAGTAACTGAAGTCCCATCCCACATGTGTCACTGGTTCACATAGGGCAATGCAGAGACCACTCTTCACACAGCAGGCAAGGCAGCACTTCCAGCTCCTGATCAAAGTTTAAAAAGGCAGCTGTACCTGCTTTCCCCTCAGAAAGAAATAGGTGCTTCCTTGACTCATCCACTGGAGTATTTCAAATTTGAAAATACACCTTCAAGGATTTTTCAATAGATCTAAGAGTTATTGAAGGAAGGAGAGGCAGAACAATTAACAGGTATTGTTCCCTTCAGAAAACAAAGTTTTAAAAAAAAGTTTTAAAAAAAATTATCCCATCTAATGCCATTAGCAGAATATGTTTTGTAAAACAATTTTCCACACTTCCTGAACAATGCACAACTACTCCAAAACCACACCTTATGTCTGTTTCCGTGTAAACAGAGTGCTTAACAGTAACATTTACAAAAACAGTGACCTATCCAGGAAGATCTGCACCACAGTCCTTTCCTATCTCTTGCTAGAATCCATCATCATTCTGTTTCAACTGTTCAGTCTCATATCACTTCCTCCACCTCCAAACAGTGCCTAGCACACTGTTAGTTAAGGATACAACCACACTGACACGGGGCACCAAAAGAGTGAAAAGTCAAACCATATTCTTCACCAGACCACCAGGCAGTGGTCAGCACAAGAAAGGACACAAAGGTGTTCAGAGACAGAAACATCTCTCCTATCCTTTGTCTGGGGAGTAAAGAATCTTGTAAATACATACATTTCTTCAGTGACCCGAGCAAATACACTGGTAAACTGGCCACAAGAACAGATTGCAAACTAGGAGATTACATGCAAACTTGATGTTTAAAAAGAGAAACACAGCTTCATCTTTTTCCTTTCCAGATCCTCTCTCCTCATTAATCAGGCTAAAAATACGTACATGAGTTCCCATACCCTTTTTGCTGTGCCTAATTTCTCATTTACAGTTAGAATACCCTTTGAATCTCAATAAACTGGATAACCTTATTCAGCCTATAAAAGGTTTTACTTCCATATACACATTACAACAGCCCTAATGCTAACAGCTGGTGTGCAAGTTTACCTAAAGTTGGATATGTAAAATAGTGTAATACAGACCTCTTTCCTCATCTGGACAGTTATGAAGAAAAGTCTGGAAGTAATAGAATGTGTGCTATCGTGCAGTAGTAAGAAAGCTGCATTTATGGTGAGCCCACTATTGTGGCAGAATTGTGTAGTGCTGTTTTAGATGTGCTTGGAGTCTTGGTACTGCTGTGTTCACATGCAAACTTACCTAAACCAGCTCCTGTACCTGCCTATGAACATGTGAAAAATCAGAGGACAATCTACAGAAACAAGTACAATTCACTCCTTCTCGCTGATCCTCACCATCACCAGCTGATCACTCTTGACCAGCCATGCCCAGCTGTGTCCACATGCACTTAATCTAAACAGAGGCCTATTCATTTTTTCATGTTGTTGCAGAAGCTGCTGTACTCATATGCATTAGAGCCTATCATCAGACTAACCCCACATTCACTTAATGCACAAACTCATCTGCAGAATGGAGAAAAGCACTCCAGCATGGCAGATCAAGGTCCTGCACAAATGTCCTTACTGAAATGTGCTATTTTCACATATTAGAAGTCTGTTGCCAGCACAGACTTCATGGTGGTTTTTGAACATCAGTTACATGAAGATTTAGGATCCATGAGATCTCTGAGGACCTGCAGGAACCAGTGTCAGGGAAGGTTTACGTTGAACATTGGGAAAAGGTTCTTCTCTCAGAGGCTGGTTGGGCACTGGAACAGGCCCCAAAGAGACATGGTCACAGCACCCAGCCTGACAGAGCTCAAGAAGCGTTTGGACAACGCTCTCAGGCACATGGAGTGACTCTTGGAGACAGCGCTGTACAGGGCCAGGAGTTTGGCTCAGTGATCCTTGTGAGTCCCTTCCAGCTCAGTATTTTCTGTGAATTAAACCACACTTCTGTTCAAACCAAGGGTACTACCAAAAGTAGACCAAGTTGTCCAGGACCTTGCCCACATGAATTTTCAAAGTCTCCAGAGATGGAATGTCCACAACCTCTTCTTCAGCAATGCATATGTTTATGTATATGAATTAACAAATAATAACAGTAACTAAACATTACATATTCATCATATTTTTTCTATGTACATGTTTGTACATACATATAATGTATATTTCAGAACTTGATAAATAATTTCAACATAGGTAGCAAGAAAACCTAAATTCACTTAAATAAACTTGTAGACTGTTGTAGCAAGTTTGAGATCAGACAGCAGATGTGTACACCAGAGAGATATAAGACACACAGATTAGAGGATGTAATTAAGTAGGCATTTAGAATCCATTCATGGATATTACGGTTCCCATAAGATGGAAGACATTTAAGTGCTACACTGATGGACTACTCTGGACTCAGTTCAATAATTTAGAAAAATCCTTTCATAGGCAATACATGGTATCCATCATACAGTTTTTGCTTTTATTTAAACTCAGAACCTGTTAAGATATGTTGGCATTTTGACTCTTTTCACCTGTCTTCTTCTACCACTCATGAAAACTTCAACACTGCATTCATCTTTAGGTAATTTTTTTTTGTTTCACAATCCTTATCCAACAACAATTCACAAGCCTTATCCAACATTTAGCAATATACAGGTTACTGCTACCTTTTGAGGTTAAACAATACATTTTCTCCTTGCCTCCTACCCTTAGTGGTTTTATCATTCTGAATGCATTAACATAAAAGCACAAGGACAAAGAGCAATTATAGGGACATAGCTCACTGCTACTATTAACATTATTTGTTTAGCTAACACTTTTGTTAAGCTACTGCTTTTTCACAAGTGAAAATTTAATTTTTATAAGGAATCCTGCAGGATGCTCTTATGTGCCATAGCAATCTACAGATGAAAGAGTGATGCAGTAATGTTCTTGATCACTGGGTGACACGTGGGAGTGATTCACAGTGATTAGATACACAAGCTGCATGGAAAGAGGGGGAAAGGGGTGGAAACTGGACAAAGGTCCACCACCCTGCCACATTTCCTTATGGTTACTCACACTTAAGTATTAGCCTTTTTACAGAGTAACACCACAGGAAACGTGATTGGTTACAGTCTGCCAGTAAATAGTTCAATAAGCATATTTTAGTTCAGAACAGCAAGTCTGTCCCCTTGTTTGAACACAGCAGCTAAGGAATTTTCTTTCTTACAGTAAGAGATGCTTACTGTAAAGGTATACACAATACATTTTTCCAGAAGTCTACCTCTCCCTCCTTAAATCTCCATGTCTTCCAACTGCTTCCTGATAGTCTCTCTCTGTTTGGACCTCTTTGTACCCATAACTCTGACAATCTGGATAACTTCCAAAGCTGAGAGTGTTCCAAGCTATGCATACAGTGCAGATGCCGAGCATACTTGTAAGTGAACAGCCTACCACATCATTCCAAGAAAGCCCTGAATTCACTCAGACTCTAAAGGCTCAGGTCAAATCTGAATATCTTCCTGTTCACAAGTCTGCTCTAGTATCTTAATCACGAGACTGACAAAAGTGAAAAAAATTGCATTTCTAGCTGCATTACAGCTGCCCTGTAAGAACACAGATAAGCAGAAAAAACATAACTTGCTGCCTTTACATATAGCCTTGCCTAAGCAGTTCATGCAAGACCAGCAGCCATGACTATTTCTTTAGGTAAAGAGACATATACTAATGGGAACCGCATGCAGAGAAAGACTGTTTCACAGTCCAGCTCTGATCCAACTAGAACCAACTGCATGGAGAGGCAGCTTGACACTCTGCTGCAATGGATTAAACATGGGAATAAGACGCTGAGGTACATCTGTAGTTTAGGATCTCTAGAAATAATATTCTCTGATATAAATAACTGCAACACTGCTTAGATGTCTTTCAAGTGTTTTCTCAGTGCACCTTGAAATACCAGCTGAAAGATTCTGTTGAATCTTGGTATGTGGCTTGTATGATCTTTAACATACTAAAGATCAAATAAAATACAGACCTTCCATATACAGAAATAAGACAAGCATTTGCTCAACCCTAGAACAGTACTTTAACAATCTAAAGATATTAATAATGTTGTATGGAATCTAATCACTTTTATTCAAGATGTTAGAAGTTCAAAAAGCTAGACTACTTTGCTAGTCTAGTGCAAAGGCACTTGTTTCTTACACATAGTTTGTGCTCTCAGAACTTTATACATCAAGTCAGCAACTCCACTGTCCTGAACAGTTGCCTGATTGGTTGAACAGTTGCTTGCTTGATTGCTGCTGCCACACAACATTCACATGATTTTGTACTAGATCCACTCTGACTGCAGAATCAAGTTATTCTCTACTGCATCAGCTATGTCCTGTCTTGTCATTGAAATTTTTGTACTATTTGAAAGTAGCCAAGTGCTTGCTTGACAAAAGTAGCTAGAATGTCAGGCTTTAGGTTGAACTTTAAGCTGTATTTAATTTAAATTTAATTTATTTTAATTTAAACTGTAAGGTTATACTGTGTAAGTTGAACAGAGATTATAGTTATAGGAGGTAACAATAAGTACACTAATAATAATTAAACTGGACAAAGCTCTAATTTTAAATATTACTTAAAAAAATAATAGATCACAGCTTATGGAGTGCAACAACCATATTACAACATGGACTGCAGAACCAACTAAATATACAGCAAGCAGTTGGTAACAAAACAGCAAACCAGAAGTAAGAAGGCTCCAGACCCCAATGCCAGTGTTTGTCCAGACTCTCTTGTGAAGGATAGGGAGCTTGGATTTTAAGTGTATAATTGCCTAGGGATTTATTTGTTCAGAGTCCCTGTTTTGAGGCACTACCAGATACCATAAATGACCTGTGCCAACAAACCTATCTAATGGAGAAGAGAGATTAATGTCAAAAATTTCTTAAACACCTGCGGAAATGGATCTTGCAACTTGCAGCATCTTCTGCATCCGATATACAGAACTGTTGCATTGTTCTGTCTCCACTGAACAGAGATAGTGCAAAATGCTCCTCATTATGAAATACATGTCTTTTAAAGAGCAATATGCTATGAACCCAGCTTTTAAATCTTAACAACTTCCTGCGATGAAGTATGAAACAGCTTGTTTTGGGGAAGCATCCCAGGTTCTTCAGCTGCAAAACCTGGCAGAGAAATGGTTAGGATCAAACATGTCATAGGTAAAAACATATCTGAAGTATCCTCTCACACAGGCACTTCCCACCTTATTATTATTTCATGGATTTACACACACCACAATGCCACATAGAGGACAATCACTCAGGAAGACTTCAGATTATTTCTTTTGATCTCCATTCACAAGTGGTTTGCCTACTGAGTTGGTCTTAAACCATGTCCCACGTTTACTCTTACACAAACACAGGAGATGCCAGACTGATCCAGAATACAACCACAGGTTGTTTCAACTTGCCCACACTCCCTAGCTTCTCTATGGCAAGCAAGTTAAGCTCTCACAAGCCAGCACTAAAGATGGAAGCAAATAATTTCTTTATCCACCATACTGAAGGACTTGAACTGCTTCAGCCATGAATTCTAACTCACCCTGCTCTCCTTTAACTGAAGATAAACACTACAGCTGAAGTCCCTAAACCCACCTAATTGTACTACCTAAATAATAAAAAAAAAAACCTACCTAATAATTTGAATTCAAATTAATCTGGAAAAAGATTACTCTCACTGGGCATCTGTTGTAGAGGTTAGTCACCTCATTACTAAAAGGTGCATGGCAATTTGGGTTTGTCTGCTTCAGCTTTGGTCGGTATTTCTACTGCTGCACATCAAAACTTCCTGAATCCCAGATACATTACATCTCCGTGTTTACTTTACCAGCCTTTGTCTAAAATCTTGCAAAATATAATCATGTCTGCCACTGCTTTAAATCTCCACCCCCTTTATTCCATGAATCAGCTAGTTTACAATTTTCCTTTTCCTCTGGGAATTTCAGCTAACCCATCTGCCACTATCCCTACTTTGCCATTTGCCCTTTTTTAAGTAACCAAACCAAACAAGCACCTTCCTGAATCTCCTTCCCATTCCAGTAACTCTTTCAAGTATGACACACAATTGAGCTGTTAACCAAACTCTTTACAGACGATGAACCACAGAAGATATAAAATTGCTCACTGAATTTGCTGAAACCTCTACTTCTCACTTCTCCATCAACACATAAAGGAAAACAGCACTCTATCCTTGTAAATGAAATCAGGAGAAAAAAACCCAAAATACTGAAAAAGGGATGCTGGAATGAAACACAAACATTTAACAGGCATTACTGGATCATTAAACACTAACTTACCTCTATGAAGACAGAACTATACAGCATTAGTTTACTGATTTAATTCCTAAAGTGGTTACTAGCTTATACTATGTAACGCACAGATTTTTTTTAAATGTTTCAGATTTTTTTAAAATGTTTTTAGCACGTCAGTGAATTCTTTGAAACAGCAGACCTCTAGCTTTGGGGGGTTTTATTCCACCTTTACTGTCTTCCTTATTACATCTCTCTGAGAGAAGTTTATTTTCACTTGCTTTGCTCACTGCTGAAGTACAGACTCTGTTAACTAAACTCCCTATTTTTCTTCCTCACTGAATCACAGGTATAGAAGAGAAGCAGCTCTCTGCCGGACCACAGTGACCCCTGTTCACCTGTCAAACTCTCCATCTCAGGGCTGCGAAATAACAGAGATTTCACATCCATTGCTGGGATAAGATAACACAACTGAACAAAAGGCAAGCTATGTTGTCTCTAACATACAAATGCTGCTGCAGGTAGGCACAGTTGGCTTTTTGAGGCACAGGATGATTTTACTCCTCAAATATATTCAGATTTCCTGCTTGTCACATATAGTTCTCTCTCTCAATAATTGCAAAAAAACCTGAATATGACTGAGAATTTTTTCCTGCAAGTTTCAGAACCTGCTACAAGCGCTTGGGAGCAGCATACAGATTTATGACCATTACAAAGCAGCAGGTAACCTAGCAACAAATATGTATTTTCTGATTTGAAAATTGCTTCAGTAGGATCTAAAATTGAACAGTGATTTTAAAAAAAGAAAAAGAAAGACACATTTTTCCCTAAGCAGTTGCTTTTGCTGAAAGATGTTCCATAAAAGAAGATACCTGGTGTCAATGTGGGAAATTCAATGAAAACTGACTAAATTGTAACATATACTGTAAAACATAACGAGATGCTAACTTCTAATCAATCACTTCCACAAAAGAAGTTGCTTCCAGTCAGGAACACCTACTAAGACAATAGAATAAAATCCTAGACTTTTCAACCTATATCATCACTGTCACAAGCAGATTTCTTTGGAATTCCACCTGGACAGATATAATTTATCAAGTTGTCATGGAAGTGTGGCTCTGCAATCATGTTACACATTTAAACATGTACACACAGATCATTCAGACTGATAACATTCAGCACATACTTGAAATTCCCGTGATGTGACTACTATCCTGGAGTTGAAAATGCCAATTAACAAAATAGAGGAACATTTATTTACAATACATGAGAAAAACTGAACTATACTCACAAGTCCAACACAGGTGGGAGGATGTGCTGTGCTTAAAAAAACAAGCAATGCTATTCCCCTTCTAACCTGAGTTCCAAAGTCCAGCACTTTCCAGTGTTGTTTCTAGAATATTTTGCTAAAATTTTAAGAGAATTACCAGTAAAAGACAGGGTAACATTTGTAAGTGGGCAAGTATCTATGGAGTTTGCTTCACCTGCCAGCCAACACATGTATGGTGGAAGCATCATGGAAGTTGCCATGCCGTTGTAACACGGGACTTTGAACCTCCTCACCTTTGACACTAAACTAGAAGGCAAAAAAGTTTACAAAGAAACGACAAACTGCCTCCAAAAAACCAGTTTATTTTTGATATATGACTACCCCATACCACATGCAGTGGGGATGAGGCCTCAACTTAGGGTCCTAAGCACAAGGTTTTTCAAGGGCCTCTAGCACTCCTCAAACATTCCCCAACTAGTCACGGTCTGTTCTGCTCTGCATGTGTCATACCAAGAGCCTTGGTACCCATCATGAGGCTGGCAGTGAACTGTGCCTCAAAGCAGGGCCAGACACACCTGTGAACCTGCCCCATCAGGAGGAAGGTGAGCTCGAAAGCCAAAAGGCCAGGGCACCATCACTTCACGCGCTACTTCTGCACATGCCCTGCGATATTAAAAAGGGCCAGGCCACCCAATGAAGGATGGCTGAGAACAGCTAGATGTACAGTAGGTGATCCCCTCGCCAAAACCCTTCCAGGTGCTGACGTAGTCCCAGTACCTAGCCTAGAGGGGCGGGAAGGGGAGCACAAGACTTACTTTATCTTTCATGGCAGAGGGGGCAGCAGCCGTCGGCTGCTTGGAGCCCTTGTTGAGCTTCTTGCCCGCGCCGTCGCTGCCTCCACCGCCGCTCTCCACCTTGATCAGCCGGTGCTTGGGGGAGATGTACTTCACCTCGGGTGGCGTCGCCGGGCGGCGCTCGCTGTGGCTGCGGAAGAGGTGCGGGGAGCCGGTGGTGGGAGGCGTGGCGCAGCACGACGAGGAGGAGGAGGAGGAGGAAGCCTTGAGGGCTGCCTCGCCCAGGTCCTCGGGCGCCGAGTAGTCCGGGCGGCACATGGCGCGCAGCTTGCGCAGGGACGAGCCGGGCCCGCTGTAGGGGTCCTCGAAGTCGCGGTCCTTTTGGGCGCGGTAGGCGCGGAGCAGGTCGCTGGTGTCGTCGCGCAGACGGCGCCGCGAAAAGCCGGGCGAGGTGTGGTGGTGGAGGTGGAGGTGCGGCGGCCCCTCGGGGCGGGGCGCGCTGCCGGCACCGTTGCGCTTCTCCCGGTAGTCGGGCCGCGGGGGCTGCGGAGGGCTCTTGGTCTTGCTATTGCCCAGGCTGAAGTACTTGTTCAGCCATTTGGCCATCGTCTCTCCCGGTGGCGGCCTCAGCACCGCTGCGCGCTGCCCCCGGCGCCCCGCGCCCCAGCCCCGCTCGCCGCCCGCATGGAGGAGCGGGGCGGCGGGGCGGGCCGGGCGCCCCGCTCCGCGCACTCGCCGCTCTCCCGCTGCCAGCGGCTGGAAGGGCCCCGCCGAGCCCTCCGGCTTCCCGGCGGGAGGGAGCCGCTCCCGGCCCGAGCCAGGCGCTCGCCGTAGCTCCGCGCCCGCCCCCGCGGCTCCGGGTCTGCCGCGACCTCAGCCCCGCTGCTCCGCGCTGGCAGCGCAGCCCAGCCTGACCTCAGCACGCACCGGAGAGGCGGGGGACGCATCTGCATGCGGGGCCCGCCCACCGCCGCCGCCGGGCGGGGCCGCGCCAGGTGCCCGCGGGGCGGGGCCGAGGGGCCGGCCCTGCGCGGGGCGGTACCGGTGTAGGTACAGGTGCAGGTGTAGGGATAAGGGTAAGGGTAGATGTAGATGTAGATATGCTGGTGTAGGTGCCGGTGTAGGTGCCAGTGTAAGGTGCAGGTGTAGGTGCAGGTGCTGGTGTAGGTGGTGGTGCAGGTGTAGATGCCGGTGTAGGTGCTGGTACAGGTGTAGCCACAGGTGTAGCCACGCTTTGCGTTCCAGGGCTTCCCCGCTGCGCCCTCAAATGGGCTGGGGAGCAGAGCTGTCACCTTGAAGAGGACAGAGGAGCCTTTCCGTTCCTTTCCCAGGTGCCTCCGCCTGTCGTCTGGAGTGGCTGTGGTACCTGTAGCCACCACCTGCACAGTCTGAACGCTGAATTCTCTACTACCGCTACCCATGTGTCCTCCTTCCCATCTGTGGTGGGGTAGGAGGATTCCAGATGGCACCTAAAAAGGAACCAATCCCTGTTTTTGGCTAGGGTTGATGCTAAACAAACAGGATGTTGCATATTTTTTTGGTAGGTACCTTTCCCATGTGTGTTCCTAGGTAAGGGCTACAGTTAATCAAATGCAGAGATGATACTTGTGTGAATCATGCTGCTCAGCTTGTGTGTTGCCAGAAGGATCTGGGCCACCACAGTCACAATCACTTAGTATTGCTCTTCTAATCTTTCTCCATCTTCCCAAAGGTAAACATACACTACAGCAGGTTTTCCCAAGTTCTATCTGCCCAGCTGTGATAGTCTCACCTGTATCTTTACAGGTGAGACTTTATCATCATCCCAGTGCTGACTGGTCTGGTTTTAGGGAATGCTGGAGGCATTGAATGGATGTTCAAGTAAGGATAGGAATACTGGCATGCTGTATGGGAGATGGGCTCTCCAGGCCCATCTCTGGCCTCTGCCACAATCAAAAAGTTAAGCAGACAGAAGAACCACGCAGATAATAGCTTGACTTGTGGTGCTTCAATTGTCCATTATGATCAGTGACAGGAGACGTTTGTTCCAGTTTTGTTCTGTCTACATTGCATAGTGGAATGCAGTTTCAAATGAAGAATGAGGGAACGCCTCACAATTGCATTTTTAGAAATCTCTGCTAATCAGAATTCAGTCCTATCCATAAAAGCAATAAAAAGTTTTTCATTCCCTCAGTGCAGATTTGTGACAGTTTTCCAGAGCTATACCTGAAGCATTGTTTTCCCATTGCTTTATCAGGTCCATCAATGCAGAGAGATGGGCAAGGAGAACCCTTCTCATATAGTTAAAAATCTGCACAAGAACACTGCAGTTTCACTGGGAGCTGTGGACATGTTCCTAATATGATGTGCTGGTTTTGGCTCAGGAACAGTTAATTTTCTTCACAACAGCTGTAACAGAATTATTTGTGCTGGAAACAGCATTATTAATATGGGGGGGAGGGGGTTGTTACTGATGAGCAGTGCTTACACAGAGCCAAGGCCTTGTCTTCTCACGTTGCCCCAGCAGCAAGCAGACTGGGGGTGCACAAAAGCTTGGGATGACACAAGCCAGGACAGCTGACCTCAGTCAACTAGATGGATATTCCATATCATATGGCATCATGCTCAGCACATAAAACTGGAGGGAGAAGAAGGATGGGGGGGAGGGGGGGGTGTGATGTTCGAAGTGTTAATGTCTGTCTTCCCTGACGTGCTTTCTGCACAGAAGGGTGACCCAAAATTGGACTTGAGATGCAACCCTGTTTTGAAGATGAGAAAGGCAATATCATGTACTGTTTGGAGAAAGGTGTGAAGATGTCAGGCACAGTCATGTTTTGCACTGTTGTTTTTAATCATTTGGGAGTTAGAGCTCTTTTAACCTTTTTATAATCAGAATAGTGGAGGAAACAGAAGAGGAAACTTTTATCTACTTACCACTACAAGTCATCTGTGTATTGCCCTGTTGCATTTTGGCAAACACCTATTGGATCTCTGTTGGCTTTGTTGAAGCCCAACGTCAGTCTGTAGTGCATTTACACACCCACCGCCAGACATGAATTATGAGGGCAAAATGGACTTAGTTATACTCATGAGTTAATTGTCTTCATGAAATAAAGATGGAATGGATTTACATAGGAAGTTTTTATCTGGTTTTATTGACCCTTTCAACCTCACTCTAGGCTATACATTCCCTATAAGAAGACTCATTCTCTCTGAGTTTGGGCGCTATCCTTACATTTTGCTCAATGTAAGCATGTCTGTATGTTTTAATGAGCTCCTGAGAACAAACCTCCTCCCCTGTGAGTACAGGCTTGAATTGTAATTCCTTCCTGCAGCATTTTCATCAGCTTGTGTGGAAAGAAGGGTTGCAGGTCCCTTTACTATCATCAGCAAATTTTTCTTTTGACGCCCTTAGTGCTGGTCTCCTGTCTCTGCTCAGCATATTCATCCTGTCTGACTATAGTTTTGTGGGGTTTTTTTCCTCAGCCTGAGCCTGAGCAGTGTCGTGTTTCTTGACTGGCTAGTACCTCAGGATCTCTCAGGGGGTTGCAAGACTCCCAGTAGATGCTGATTCAGGAATGGTATATTCTAGACCCTTTGTATGAGAGCGATTTTTTGCCCTGAAGCAGATGAGTCCCAATTTCTTTAAAACTTCTCCTTACCCAGAAGTCTAGCAGTTCCCTAATTCCTGTTCTGCCAGTCATGGGAGGGGCAGGAAAGCCCCAGGAGAGCTCTAAACGCAGCCTGATAGTGTCCCTTGTGGCTCAGTGAGGAACCACGTTCTCTTCCCTGCATTGACAGGCAGTTTGTGAGGTGACAAGTCAGCAAAAGCACATCGATGCAGGGGAGCTTCTCTAATACTTCAGAATCTCTCTTAAGTTGCCTCCCAGCAGTGTGGGAGGATAGGAACTATAGATGTACTAGATAAACCTAGGAAAACCCAAACCTGGATAAATATCTACGAATGAGTACAGAATAATCTGTAAAACAGGCATAGCAGAGAAGTAAAATCAAGAATTGCATTGTCTCTCTAATCTCAGTGATTGTTCCAATATAAATCTGCAAGGTCCACAACACTTTTGCGTGTGCACAAGCTGTTTTCCAATCTGTCTGCTCAGGCAGGTTACATCTACACCTGTAGGACTCCCAAGTCCCTGCTCTTTGTCATGTCTTCTCATGTCATTTTCACATGGATTTCTGAAGGAATCAGGCTTTGTCTTTTTTGGAACTCTGATCACATTTTTGAGTTCTGGTTGGCAAGTTTCCAGCATATCTTTTTACCAAACGTAAGGATAAAATCGTGATAGTGAAAGTGAACTTTACCTGAGAAATAACAAATCATAAAATGTTATGATCTGAACAGAACATCTACTTCTTCTCAACCTGCATCTCTTGAAGTTCTTTTGCTAATTATTTTACTAATTCCCTAAGTTTGTTTCAGCTTAGGGAATTAGCAAAAAAGAGACTCTTACCTTTTGATAGAGGCATTTTATTGCACACAAGGCACTAATTTGTGCTAAGTGTTCATACTCCTTATCATATTAATTTAATTAAATAAGGAAGTTAAGGAGCATCTACTCTGGAATTTATAAGGTCTTGTTTCCTCTCATACTGATTTCCATGTGTAGTACAGGTTGCAGTGCATATCAAATTAGGATAAAGAAGAAAAAGTAGCAAGTAACATGTAAAGCAAAGTATTTTCTGTATTAATAAATACTCAAGCAGTGCTGCCAAGTCTAAATTTGCAGTTATCTTGCAGGAAAACAAGTCTAAAATTTTTACTATTGATCAACCCTTCACACTAAGGTATCCACAAGAAAGACAGAAAGCAGATAATGCTTCTGGTTAATACGGCTTTAGGCTAGGCAAAAAAATAAATCAAATGCATTCACCATGTTAAGAACAGCCATCACAAAACAGAGAAGTGTTCTCTTTCTTGAGGCACTTCTTTCTTGGTCACTGTTGTCGGGTAATTCAGAAAGGGTATGTATCATCCAGGACATATTTGGATTCCTCCTATTTGTGTATGTTGGATCGCACAAACCATACCCAGGTAATGATTAGAGATCCATTTGTTGTCTACAGGCTATCAAAATGCTGAATGTTTTCCTTCTTGTGCATACGTATGACTAAATATAGGATTATTAGGAAGTTCTGATTTTTCCTGTTTTCCAGTGTGACATCTTCCTGGAATTAGTTTATTCCCGAGTAAGGAGAAATTCTTATACTGTGAGCATGTGTTTGTTACTTAAGTCCAACCAATTTGTCCCATATTCTCATGCTGCAGGAAAAAAAACCTAACCAGGTTCCTCTTGAATTATACTTTTGTGATGATCTCTTTGCCTACTAGAACAAGTTCATATCAATCATCTTTAGTTTTCTTACATCACATGGGCTGTTCAAAATCAGATTTTGAAGGGTTTTGTCACCTACAGATATCCTGCAGAATTTGCAAAAGCAGCTTCATTAAGCCAGCTGGATTTAGAGTACAGGGTGCCTGCAGACATTCCGTTTGTCATTTGCTTGCATTTTTCAGTGGCTCTCTGGAAAGCTCTGGCTGAAGTAACCACTATGATCTGCATTACAGATTTGCTTTGAGCACAGGTTATGTGTTGTCATTGGAATGATGTAGTTCAGTGACAGCTACTCTTTGGACAATGGCAAATTCTGGCAAAGATACAGCTGTAACAGCACTGAGTTCCATGATCCCATGATCCATGGGTTTCAGATTTTGTCAAAGACCTTGAATTAGCCTGAGCTCAGCTGGATAAATGGGAGCTCTGTCATTTTGGTGCAAGCACTTTTCCTCGTTGTTTTTTGGTTGTGGGGGTTTTTTTTGTTTGTTTTTTCCTGCAATTGCACATGGCAATGTGCAACTATCTCAGGATTCTGACCTGTTTTCTCTGTGTTTCAGTGCAACACAGAACCTTTGGGTAGTAACAGGGGCTCTGCACAGTGAGGAGAAGTTGATCACTGGTACAGAGCAGTAATGAGATCTCCATTTTCAGAAATTGAGATCTCAAATAGAGAGGGCCCTGAATACCCCGATTTCGACTGGCCCAGCTTTCAGCAAGACAGTGGTCCAGAGATATCTGGAGGTTCTGTTCAACCTAAGGTGAAGCTGCTCCCCTATCCATATTCTTTCTAGTCCTTGTGTTCCTGTGCTGCATCAGGCAGGACACTGACCAAAAGCCCTCACTGGTGCTACAGGAGAATTTTCCATATGGATATGCCTGATTGCTATCCTACTGAGATGCCACTATTCAACATTAAATGGAGAATGGTTGTTCCATAATTCTTCTTATCAACTGCAACTGTAGGGACAAACAGACCCATTTGGAGAACCTCAGCAGAATGATGGAACTGGATTGTAATTACAATTAAAGAACTGTTTTTTAAAAACATCATTTTGTGATCAGAATAGTATAGAATTTTATGATCACAGTAGTGCAGGATTTTTTTTAACTGGTATCAGTGTAGCAAGATTTTATAAGTATCATAGCACCAAAATTGAAACCACATCTTAACTGATGTTTCCCAATCACCCGGACTCTCTGCAGACTGGGTGGTTGGCTTGCAGTGTAAATAAAACAATCATAATCTATAGTCAATCTTCAGAGGAAGCAGACAACAGAGGAGGAGTCCCTCACCACTAGAGGATTGTGGGTTTTGTTGTCCAGCAGCAGCTGTGGGCCAAGTCACACTTAGAGCTTGTACTTCTCCATTTACAGAGTGCTCTCTCTGTGTGATGTTACGTTTCATTTTTCTGTGATTGGGTCATCACAAGTTGTTTGTCCAGGTGCCTGAGACCTTCAAGGCTGTAAGGAGGTGAGAAGGTGGGCTGGAAGTTCCCAGGAAACTTGGGGATGAAATGGTAGTGGATAAGTCTGCCTGGTGTGTGGTATCTTCAAGACCTGATAAAGGGGAAGAAGGGAGCTGACACATGACTACTCAGTCACAGGAACAGCTCTTTGCCATATTAAATGGCATTAGTTGTGCTAATCATATTGCCATGTACCAGGAGCACAGAAATGCTGCACCAGAAACTGTGCAGGGAAAGAACAGACCCCTAGATTCAATAATGAGGGACATTTCTGATATAACACAGGAAAAGGTGCAAGATCCTGCTGGCAGTGGTCTTGTTGCATTGCTTTAGGTCCTTTTTTCAGGAACCATGATTTTGAAATCATTGCAGTTAAATTCCAGAGCCTTCTGATAATAAAATTTAAATTAATTAATAAAAAAAAATCCCCTTCGTTCTGAACTTATTTCTAGTTTCTGTGGATTAAATAGGTTTTCTAATTAGGAAACACATATGGTTTAAAGGGTTTCACATCATATTTTTGGAATGTGTGGAAAAAGCAATTTGGAGTCTCACAAAGAGCTCCCAGATTTGCTGAAAAATTGGAAAAAAATTCTCCATTCCTTTTAACTCTGGTTCCCACTAGGCTTGGGATACCTAATTACTTTTTCAAGATGATAATGAAGAAGAAATAATACTTTACAGGCATCAACCTGTGTACTTCTCAAGAAAATTTTCAGAATAATATCAGAACATGAGGATAATTCCTCATCATTTATTAATGACCAGCTTTCACTGGTCAGAGATTGGAAAGATTTCTTCATAATGAGCTTCTCAGCAGAGAAGTAGAACAGAAGCACAGACAGTTCTGCATGCTAAAAATCATTTCACTTCCTTAATAAATTGCAGGGAATTGAGGTATAACTCAAGTACAGAGACATCAGGAAACTAACACGTGCAGCCATAAACATTCCTCTGAAAAGCTGAAACAGACACTGCAGCACAATGAATACAGCCTCAGCAAATGGGCAAGTAATCAGACCTCTGAAATACATTAGTGGCAACTACCAGGACAAGAGATGTGAGAAATTTCATAATCTTCTTTTCAAACTGGTCTGTATGAAGTAGGAAGGAAGGTGATATTGAACACAGGCTTCCAACAAGCCATCCATATATCTGGTGTAGTAATTTAGTCTGGATTCTATGAAAACACAAAGCATCATTCTGTAATTAAAGGCTAAATCATAGCAAATGCAAGATATTAAGTTTCTGCATGCAACTTTGACTTTAACATTTCCAAATCTACAGTGCAGGCAGACTATTATGTTATCAGTTATGTTTTAACATTTCCCTGGTTCAAGCAGAACAACAAATTAATGACTCTCAGAAGTCTTGTCCTACCTCATTTTGATGAGGTTTTAGTTATCATAGAAAGAGGAACAGTTCTGCAGTTTTATTTTTCACATTGGCCATAAGTGTACTACTATTAGAAGATGGGCCTGCAGATTTTGCTGTTAATTTCTTGCTGTTTGTGGATCTAATGAAGAAGAACGCTATTCCAGATAATCTGTGTCAGGTGTTGCTTCATGCCTCTGAGATTCAGCAACAGTAATTTTCAACATGTTTGTCTGTCTTGGTGCTCTTCTGTGCAGTAAACAGCTCCTATGGTCCTTCTCTGGCCTACAAGTTCCCTGATTCACAGCTTTCCTGTCAGGTTCTGAATATCCATCAGGAACACAAACCGTGTTTGTAGCTCCTGATTGCAAACTGTATTGACAAAAAGGACTTTGTCTCTCTAACACCTGCATTTTCTACAAGTACATTTTGTAGGTTATTTTTCTTCTGTATCTTGTACAAAAGAGGAGAATGATCACTAACCAAATCAAATACTGAGGAGTTTCATATTAATCAAGCTCCTACAATGGAAACATACACACAATAGTTGCTGGAGCCTGAAATTCTCATTGTACAGAGGGAGATAGTTTGGTGACTTGTACACCAGCGCATGCTGCAAGACAACCAAGACAGCTCTGATTCTTTAATAAATTACTCCTATGCCTCGAGTCACTGTCCTCCTCTCTGACATTTCATCCCATTGGACTCAATGTAGGCTTAATTGCTCCCAATTAATGTCTACTGGCTTATGGATCTCCAAACGTGGCCATTTTACATAATGAGAGATTTTGCAATTGCCTTGTGAGTAATCCAGACACAGATTTGCATTTTAGCATGCTTGGAAACCATAAAAGGAGCTTTAAACAAAATCAGATTGTTCAAATGCAGTCCGATGGCTGACTTCTCAATTAGGATAATGTAACTCACACAAATAATATAACTCACCCAAATGCCAGGGATTTTTCTGCACACACCTATTATAGCCTTTACACTTGTATTTGGTCTGGCTGAGGTGGAGTTCATTTTCCCACAGCAGCCCTCCCGGTGCTGTGCTTTGCTTTAGGAGCTGAAAAGGTGTTGACAACACAGCATTGCCTTGGCTGCTGCTGAGCAGTGCTGGCACAGCACCAGCCTCTCTCTCCAGCACTCCACCCCACAGAGGCCAAAGGCTGGGGGTGGGCAGGATCCTGGGAGGGCATGTAGCTGGGACAGCCAACCCCAACTGAACAAAGGGGTATTCCACATCATAGGATGTCTGTCCAGGTACAAAACCTAAGGGGAAGGAGAAGGAAGGTGTGGCCTTCGTTGTTTGTGGTGTTTGTATTCTGGAGCATCTGCTGTGTTGAAGCCCTGCTTCTCAGGAAGAGGCTGGATATCATTCACTGGTGGGAAATAAAGAATAAAATCTTTCAGGTTTTCTTCCCCCCTTGCTTGCACATGTGCAAAATTCTCTTTTGCTTTATTAAACTGACTTTATCTTAGCTCATGAGCGTTTGTTTCCCATCTTCTTTTCTTTATGCTCCCACTGTGCTGAAGAGAATCATAGAGAAGGTTAGTTGGCTCCTGGGTCCCAGACAAGGTCAATCCACCATATCACTGTCCCCTTGAAGCCCCCAGAGTTCACCAAGTTTTTGAATATTCATAACCACAAAGAGACAAGAGACTGCTGATTATCCACTGAGGACTTCTTAACAATCCATCTTTGGCAAAGAAACCTTTTTCCTTTTTTTGAGAAAAAGTGTTGGTTAAAACATTCATTGTAAATTCAAATGGAGGATGTCTGTCAGCTGGTGTCTGTGATCGCTTTTAATAAAGAATAATGAAATGCAGTGTCCTTTTAAATATAAAAAAGTATTTTTAGGGTGTTGTATACTTTTCCACTGAAACATAAATGAAACTTTGGAAGAATTCAGATTAGACTTTCTTCTTCAACAGCAAAACATGAGGTATTGAATCATTTGAATAGTTTAGATTTGAAGGAACATTTAAAGGTTATCTAGTCCAACTCAGCCCTGCAACACACCTGAGCAGGGACATTCTTCAACTAGATCAAGCTGCTCAGAGCTCTGTCCAACCTGACCACTTCTGGAATGGACCAAAGCAAAAAAAGCAGAATTTGCAAAAAATTTCCTGAGGACTGCATCTCTTTAACTATCCCAATCCCCTATAAATTTTTATGTGGAACAGTAAGAAATGAGTACTACATCAGCTATTATAACTCAGCAAAATTCCATCTGTCAGTGCCACCATGCGCTTTGAAGGAACAGACCTACCAAAACTAGAGTTTATCTATATCTGCCTGTTGCTAGCCATAAGACATAATGCTCTGTGGAGAGAAACAATAAGAGTGTACATGCACTCTGCATTGCTCAAAAGCAAATAGTTTACTCATTCTTAGTTTCTCAAAGAATCGGTCGTTCATCTTCTTGAAGTGGAGAGTAGGTGCAACAGAAACTTTCGAGGTGAACTGACAGAGAAACTTTCTCTGCAGGCTGTGAATCTCATGGAGCCTTATGTGCACCACTGGTTCTGACATTACTAGATGTCTGCTGGCAAAAAGAAACAAAGAAAAATAGACTTTGCTACTGTTCCCACGTGTTGTTGCCCAGAGGAGACATTGTCACAACTGTGGCCATAATGCAGCTGCCTGGAAGAGGGGATCTCAAGTGCATACAGATGCTTCCTCACTTTTCAGTAGCCAGTGTGGTGGGTTGACTCTGGATGGATGCCGAGTGCCCATCAAAGCCACTCTATCATTTCCCAACTTCTCAACTGAAAAGAGAAGAGGGAACAGAACCAAAGGCTCATGTGTCAAGATAAGGTCAGGGAGAGATTACTCACTAATTACCATCAGAGATAAAATTGATTTGAGGAGATTTGTTTAAATAAAGACCTTAGAAACACCTTCCCTTGCACACCTCCCTCCCTACCAGCCCTACCTTCTCCCACTCAGCAGCACAAGGGAATGGGTGTTGTGGTCAGTTCAGCACATGTTTCTGCTGCTGCTCAGGGACAGGCATCCTTCCTCTGCTCCACTCTGATGCCCCCTCACAGAAGATAGCTCTCCATGAGCTTACCCAATGTGAGTCCATCTCACAGGCAACAGCTCTCCACAAACCACTTCCACAGGATGTAATCCTTCAGGCACAGCCTGCTACAACGTGGGTCTCCTACAGGATCGAAAGTCCTTCTAGGAAACCTGCTCCAGCACTGGATCTCCTCTCCACTGGTCTGGAGCTCCTTGCCAGGATGCTGTTCCAGCTGGGGCATCCCACAGAGTCACAGCCTGCTCTCAGGCATTCACCTGCACCAGCATGGGGCCCCTTCATGGGGTACAGGTGGATCTTTACATCCCCATGGATCTCCATGGGGTGCATGGGAACAGCTGATTTACCATGGTCTTCACCATGGCTTGCAGGAGAATGTCAGCCTTCTACCCTTCCATCTCCACCAACTTCAGTGCTTTCAGAATGGTTCCTCCTACATATTCTCATTCCTCTCACATATTCTCACCCCTCTCTTCTCTGTCCACAGTTACATCTGCACAATAACTTTTTTTTCCCTTCTTAAATATGTTATCAAAGAGGCATTACCACCATTTCTTATTGGCACAGCCTTGGTGAGCAGTGGGTCTGTCTTGGAGACATATGGCATTGGATCTGCCACACACAGGGGAAACTTCCAGCAGCATCTCACAGAAGTGATTGTACCTCCTGACTATCAAAGCTTGGCCACACAAACCCAGTACACGAGCATTAATTCATGAATCAAAACCAACGCATGCCTTTCCGTATCTCTTACCTTAGAGGTTTGGTGAAACACAGTCTCATGAAAATTCACTTGGAAAGGCTGGCCTTCTGTTATAAGGTAAACTGAACTTTACCATAGTGGTTACAGTACAAAGAACTGACGTTTTGGTTAATATTTAATAACAGTTTGTCCTTAGGTATAGTCTTTATTTTGTCCCATCTGCTGCTTGTCAGCTGCAATAATGTCAAACAAGGACACTTCCAAAGTAACACATCTCTGTAATTTGCAGTTCTTATGCTTGCCATGTAATGGGAATGCAAATGCCTTCATTGACCTTTCTTATTCCTTGATTCTTCCAGCTGGTACATTTATATAGTACAGTGTAGCACTTCTGCTCCCTGGTGAGTGATGAAAAGCTCTCAGGTATTTTCTTCTATCGGCCACTCTTTTTATGGACCAGAACACTGTACCTTGCCTCTGTGATCTCATGTTCTGAGAGGCTTTAGCTCGTGGGTTAATATGAGCTACCCCAGCTCAGCAGTGAGTGCCATAGTTGGTTAACAATTAGCTTGCTCAGGAAGAACAGATTGTCAGAAAGGCAGAGTGATAAATAGCCGGTGAAATCATCTCTGTCTTGTATATTGGGCAGATTTCCAGCTGCTTGAAAATAAGCAGTATGTGTGTTCATTCAGCTGTTAACTTGAACTGGAATTGTTAGCTTCTAACATGAAAATCTGGCTGCCTTTTGTATTAGCCAAGTGTAAATTCATTGGAGGATTAATAATGAGTGAAAATACTACCTCGTTATATGCATGTGAAATATTTACATTGCAGATTTAAAATTCTGAGTATTTTCTTTAGTTTTTATAAAACCCATATTATATTCATGAAAAACTCCACAAAATCATGGACAGTCATCTCACTGCAAGCTATTTTCTGAATTCAAACACAGACTTTTATAATACTTAACCACTAAGTCAATATGAGAGAAAAATATCAAGTACATTAAAGTGCATTAAACAAAATCACAGCAAATATTATGTAAGATGGCTGTTGCAGAGACACTTGACCCCCACCCATACCTTTGTTCATACTGACTAAGGAGAAACAGGCCTCATGCCCTATGGTGTGTGCTCTTAAGCTCCTGGCTCCTGTATAAAGGAGTGAAAACATCTCATAAAAACATTTAGAGAGACAGTTTCAAAACCCAAAAGTACAAGATAACTAAAGCACAGAACAAGACAGTACAGCTGAAATGAACACATCTGTCTTGTCTTTACTACTGATTAGCAGCCAACTACTTCACTCTGTAAATATGACTGTCAAAATGTGCCCAATTTGAGCTCTCCCTGAACTGCAGCTGAACTGCATGCCAGGTGACTCCCCCATTCAGCACCAATGCCTCCTGAGGTTTGAAATTCCTTACCTGAGATTAGGATAGCCTTCCTTACCCAACATGGAGAGATCCCTTATATTTGACAGATCCTCGGTAATTATTGAAATAATGCTGATTTAATAGTAATGAAAGATTACTAATACATGATGATGATGATGATGATGATGATGATGATGATGATGATGATGACTGTTATTATTATTTTGTTGTTATTGTTGTTGTTGTATAGGTTAATTTCATTGCACAAAACCCCAACACTAAGATTGGACTTAGCCCTCCCTAGGATTCCTAAGGAATTTAGAAAGGAAGGTGGCCTATTCTGAATGTTGTGACTTAACAAGGGGGTCTACCTCTTTCTTTGTGTCTCTGGTCTCTGTGTGACTTGTTCTAACTGAATTCACTTATATTTTAGTAAAAACATTTTTTTGCTTCCTGAAATGTTCTACTGTAATACTGTATGGTTCTTGTTCCTTCAGCTCAAGAGAGTTAAAAATGCTGGAGATGACTAGTACCAACAAGCAGCCTGTTCTTTGAACTGCTCAGTAAGTAGTCCTCAATGGCATGTGTTCTCACCTGATTTAAGTGATTTGCAGCTCTTTGAACCTTCAAAGGAAAAATACACTTGCAAATGCAGAATGATGTCAAATCTCTAAAATCCTGTCAACATGGTAATACTCTGATTATCACAGATGGTGTTCATATCACCAGCAAAACTCTGAGGAAGCTGTAGGTGCTTCTCTTCTCCTTCGATTACCTCTGACAAGCAATGTAGTGCTATTCAAGTTGCATCAGCCTTCTGGGACAGCCGGATAGCTACAGTTATCTACTAGCCAGATTTACTACTGCGAAGTGCTTCCCAATGTGATTCTAGCTTTATTATTTTTTTTTTGGTCGTAAATCAGGTTTTAATAAACTGTATTTTCTTCTTTTTTTCTTTTCTTTTGCACTTTTTAAAATATCAGTTATTCATAATGTAAACAGCTGTCAGGACCAAGGAACCATCTCTTTCAGAGACAGAGAGAAACAAAATAGAAACGATAGTTGATTATCTACTGCAACTGCAGAAGAAATGTAAGCATTAAGTTCATATATTCTTCTGAGAAATCAACAAAGAACTAGATAAAGGCAACAGTTTTAACTTAATTTACAGAGTGATTAAACTGAGTCATTCTTCTAATAGCAACAAATTAATTTTACAAAAATTTTGTCTAACAAGTCACTCTTACTGGCTGTCACAGTAAAGAAGTGATTTTAATTGGAATGATGTTGTTGTACATAAAAGGAAATGAAAAAGAAACTCAATTACAAGAAACACAGCATGGATACAGTTCCAATATTGTAACTATTGCTGAAAAATATTTATATTCATCTTCACACATTTGAATCAGCTTTTTTCTCTTTTAGAACTAGTTATTCTGGGAGTGTATTTTACTTTTTCTGGGGGTAAGTTAGAAGATGTTTAGACATAACAACAAACTGAAAGCATAGAATACCTCAATTAATCCCATTAAACTTGTGTTTTTGAGTATTGGAACATGACTGGATGATTAGAGGAAAGAAGACGAAGTAAAGTTTGGATATTTAGCTAATCAAGGTTAGCAGTTTTGCCCAATGTCTGTGTTAGTTCAGTCTTCATCTATACAGTATGATATGGGCTAATGTCCTCCAAATGTATTGCCATAGCAAATATTTCCTACTACTGCAGTATGTGTAGCTGTAACTGTATTTGTGTTCAGGCTTTAATTTGGAAAACATACATAGCTCACAAAACAGACATGCATATCATCAATAATCACTGTGTCACACAAGTTTTCTGGAAGCTAAGTTGTGTTTGTTTTTCTTCTTTAGTTTCCTACACTTATTTATTAAGCAGTGGGCTATTTAGGGACCACAAACTGTGCCAAAGGATTTAAAACCGAATGCAATTTTTACTCTAGTAAGCTCTTATTAAAATAAAAGTGAATATCTTATTGAGGAAACTGCCCTAGAAGAAGTTATTTTAGTCCCTATTAAAAAGTTCTACAAAATTTGGTAGGTGCTCTATTGCATGGTACAGTAACTTCCTCTGTTCCTTGATATAAAACCTATCTCAAGAAAGATGTGGTCAAAAGACATGAGCAGAACTTATATAAATTAGAGCCATAATGGGCTGGAGCATTGCTTTGCAGAAAAACAAACTCATCTTACTCCTGTAACCTTACAAATTTTCACAGGTCACTGGTAAGGAAGATGCAGCCTCTCCTCATGCACCGCCTTAGAAGTCAGGATAATAAAAACTCACAATTCACTAGTGTGGTTACATAGTTTAAAGTCACGGTTTACCTTGTCTACTGTATTTGATAGAAAATATTCTTCTGATAGAGATGCTTGACTAAAGCTGACCCAGATCAGGCACTGACTGATAAGTCTTTATTTAGTTGTCTGTAAGCCTCTGGATAACTATGGACTGTGACTGTAAACCAGCGGGATTGTGTCAGATGCTTTTCATTAGAAGCATCAGACAGCTAGGCAAAAATATCAACAGCCTCAGACTGGCTGCTGAATCCAGGTTAAAAATTATTGATATGATGTCTAATATATATGATCTAAGCACTGTATCTCAGTAACATCTTGATGGATCAGATGACTCTTTAGATTTAGGATGAGCTACTTTC
Organism: Parus major; assembly: GCF_001522545.3. Taxonomy (NCBI): domain Eukaryota; kingdom Metazoa; phylum Chordata; class Aves; order Passeriformes; family Paridae; genus Parus; species Parus major. Next base: position 45,772,375 of record NC_031799.1, read on the forward strand.
TTATGAGTATTTTACAGGCAGGTGCTAAGCCAAAGAACATGGCTGATCCAACTTTGACAATTCTCTGTCTCCAGTCACCCTGCTCCCCAGTTTCTGCCCCTAGTGATACGACAGAAAGAACAACAGAGTGGACAGTCTAACAGGGACAGAGCAAATCATTGGTACCTCTTATTCAGCACAGGCAATGATTGTCCTCCTCAGGCTGAGTTAAAGATCCAATGTAGACATACCTTAAGATATCTGCATTTTAGAAGACTACTGTAATTAATTATTATTAATTAGATTATTTTCTCTTTCAATCCATCTAGGAATTCCACATCTGATGTCAAAATGCTTTGCCAATTACCATTTTATTGCTAATGGCACATTTCTGGGGAAAAATTGCAGTTTGGCAAGCAATACTTTTCCAAACAGTATACCTTACTCTGAAACCTCTTAAATGGTTCTAGGAAGTGTCCAAGTTTTCCTGGAATATTTTGCAATTTCTCACTCCCAGTATTTCCAAGCATAAATGTACAAGATGTATGTCAAAGTATCTCCGATTTTTAACAGCTGAAGCCTACATTTGTTCTGTAGCTTAAATACATTGTCCAAAAGATGAAATATACCAAATAACTGGATCTCAAAAGTAGTTAAGTGCGTAGAAATATTTCAATATTATCAGGCACATGACACCTTAAATTTATTGTAAGAATATTGTACTCCTGGCCTGTTATTGATCAGTTGGCATTTGAAAAGGGGATATAGAAAAACCCTAATGTGGCATCATCTCATCTTGGTGGTATAGCCTCAGGGTTGTTTTTTTTTTAACTTTTTTAAATCTAACTTCTTGCTGGTATCTTATCACAACTGAATGAAGAAATAGTTATTTTCCTTAGCTTGGCACCTGTTTTTCAGTAGGATGGTATTTTCTGGTGCTTATAGGAACAGAAATTGAAGCAAAATTAAATAAAGCTAAATATATTCAAATCTGAAACAAACACACACTTTGTAAAACCAACTAACATCACACATAAACAGTACATGCATAAAACCATATCATCATATGTAGAGAGTTTATACCTTTCACGTGCCTAAGCACTTTTTGTCTTTCTACTTGATTTCTTTTTCACTTGGATTTGTAAGAAGCTAAGCACCTGCATTTGCAAGACTCTTTTGAAGGGGAATATGGATGCAAGAAAGTTCCTTTCCAGAAGACTCCAGTGTCTTCTGAGGAATTTAGTCCAAGCATTTAATGCAGCTCAGGTGCCACATTAGTGCCATAAAGCTAACTGTCTGGGGGAGGCAGTATGCTCCCGTTGCTTTCCAGCCCCAGCTCTGCTTGTTTATGATCAGCTCAGATTTCTCCTCATGAGGGTGTGCCCAGAAACCTTTGCCATAGAAAGAGATTGTCTGAGGCAATGCTATTATTAGATACCAGCGTCCTTCAGGCACACGCTCGTCTCGCACAATTTTTTTGTTAAATATGGAAGTGACATCTTGTCTGCTGCCTGTGGAGATTTTTATCTCTTAGTAGCCTTCTCATATTAATGTAGCTGATTTTGTTTGCAGTTTGTCTTCTCATTTGGCAGTTGCAAAGCATTACCTATGCTTGGAACATACTGCTGTGAATCAGAGCGAAGTGATTCGAGGCAGTATTTGGATGTTAAGTTGACTACCCCCCTGCATTGTTATGCGCTGATTATATTGCATATTCCTAGTATTATATCCCTTCATAGAACAGTGGTGTTTCAAAATGCATGCTCTCCATTCCCGACAGACATCCTATCAGCATTATTCTGTTCTAATACTGTGTGCATCTCCTGGTATTCAAGAGGGTTTTGTAAGATTCCCTCCAGACAGGAAAAGTACTTTGGAAGTTTCACCTACAGCATAGTCTTACAAGCCTTCTTATAACCTCTACACAGTTCTCTTCCTTCAAGATACTGATATTTTTCCAAGGTAGCACCAGTGAGTGCCAAACTTCTCAGAACAGTGGCCACAAACAGGCTGCTGCATGCATAATCCAAGTCACGTGAACTCCTAAGAAACAGAACTGCAAGACTCTTGGATATTATTCACAACCATCTATTTATTTTCAATAGATATGGCCTTCCTAAGACTGCTGAAGTAACTATAACCACTATTTGGTCACTGTTGTTGCTGTGTCCCTGTGGATGGCTGTGGGTTAGGGTTCATAATTGTAGCCTTCAAGTGAGCAGTCCTCCATATACCATTTTTGGGAGCTAGGTCCAAGGTTTCTGAACAGTAGCTTAGGTTTTCTGCCTAGGTTTCCTATACTATTGAGGTTAATGAAGTGGTTGGAGAGGGTAGGATAGAAAGAATGCCATTTTAATTATGAAAGGGACTGATAAGTGCAGACATGTTGTGGGTATTTTGGAAAACAAGCTATGATGTTACAACATCAAGCTAGTAATTGCATAAGCATACTTGCAGTTAATTCTAAAGAATTATTGCCTTGCCTTGCCTTGCCTTCGTCTGAGTTGGAAATGTACAGGTGCAATGGAGTATCCTAGTTCACCAAATCATGACAATTAAACTACTGTGAAATGCAGAGCTCTGTTTCTCCTCTCACTGGCTGGCAGCTATGCTGGAGATATGTTATTGCATCATACTGGTATCATGTTTTATTTCCATGGTTTCACTTTCAGGAAAGAGAGCGATTTTTTCACTCTCTCATACCAGTCTATGGGAAAGCTAGTCATCAGTCTGGAAATCATGTAGTTAAATTATTAGCTTTTGGAATTAATTGAAAAACTTCTGAAGGCCAATAGAGCTACATCAGTCTACTCATTCATATCCGCAGTGTGGCCCATTAACACTATAATATACACATAGTCTTGAGAACTGGGGTCTATGTAAAACGTTTTCAAAAATTGATGCATTTAAAGTATTGTGTAAAGGAATAAAAGCAGACAGGACTAGTTAACTCTGAGTCCTTAGGCTGACATTTAATATTATTTGATTCTTACATGTTATGCTCTATTTCTTTCTTGTGTATTTTTTTTCCCTCTGAGACAATATCTTATTTTACTGTATGACTCAGTCCTGAAGGAATTACAACAGTGAAAGATGTCAAGAAAATAAAGGGAGCACCAGCCCCTCTTTAGTTCATGAGAACTTCAGATAAATCCCCTCAGGAAAGCTGAACTACAAAATTACTTGTTTTTTTTTAGTTCAAGGGCTTGTCAATACTTGAAAGGTATTGCAGATAAAACATTACTATCCAGTACTGTGTCTTATGCCCAGAAACAGTTTTGTACATTAATGGTGCTTTCATTGCTGGTAATTACTCCCTGCATTTGGAGGCAGAGGTGGGAGGATTATGAGTTTCTAATCCATACCAAGTTTTGCTAACTGATAGTGATGCCTATCTGGTAAATGTTGTTGCTTTTCAGCTATTTGGATTGTCTATCGGTTGACATCTATAGAATCTACTGGGTCAAAGTTAGCCTGACCAAATAGCCAGTTGATTTTAAATTTATGTTTTTGTACACCACCCAGAACTATCTTTCCCATCAGCCATTAGCTGAAAATTTCACATACCTGTGTGTGTGATCATATTTCTTACCCAAGAGTATTCATGCTACTATTCTGTGACTCAAGCTGCATTTACTTTCTCTGCAGAAGTCTTGTAAATATACTGTTACTCTAATAAGAAGAAAAACATGAAATCATGAATGTGGTTGTGGACCAAATGTATGAACAGAGAGTTTACAAAGGACAGATGTAGACTATAATTTTAATATCAGCAACAATTCTATAACTAGTTTCTCACAAAAGAACATAGTTAGCATCAAGCAGCAGCAAAAAGTCCCCATTAACTTCAATCTACTGCTTAGAATGGATAACAGGAATAAAAAGGAGCTAAAAGCATTACAATTTAAGCATTAGGATTAGCATTTAGTATTAAAGCATTACCATTCAAGCATTATTCCTTAAAAGAAAGAAAATAAAAGGATTGTATTAATACCTGATTTTTTTTTATTAAAAAACTTTGTAAAATAATTACAATGTTTGATCAGAAGCAAGAATATGTCTCTTCAACACGATGTTATTCAAGTAATTTGCTACCTGTCTTTCTCAAAGATTTGTTTTTAAAGGAACACTGCCAACATATGGATAGACTTTCAGTGAAATAAATACACCACTGAAAAATTCACCACAGGCAAGTCGAAAGAACTCTAGTTTCTGAATATATACTTGAATTAGAGCTCAAACACACTGGCCAGACTTTATGCTTTCTTGTTGTCTTGAGATGTTTTAAGTTATATTACCTTTGCTTAATAGATGCCACTGGCATGGGCACCGTATTTAGCATATGGTACATTCTCTATCCTTTAACATATGTGATCTGACCGAGGGCTACAATTTTGCTGCAAATAAAAGCTCTACAGTTTACTAAATAATTTAAGACTGAGAGCATCACTGAAGTAGACTATTTTGCTACAGAAGTATTAGTCATGATGTCTTTGCACTGTTTTCTTTTATAATCTTTTTAATGGGTGCAAGGGGTTTTGTCCTCGTTGCCCTGTGCAAATAGAATCCAACTAGGGGTGTCAACACTGAACACTTCAGAGAAGTATGTGTAATAATACACATGTGTTACATGGTGTTACGCTGACCATTCGACTACACCTGGTGCTTACTTCTGCTTTATGGAAGATCGAGGACACATCAACCAGCTTAGTATCTTATGGTAGGCATGTTCACAGAACTCAGCATATCAGGAGCAAAGTAACCCTGGATGGTTCATCAGTCTCATATTTCTCATATTCAATACTTGCCTGATTCACGTCTCTTAACTTTGTAGAACTAGACAAAGATTAACAAGTACATTAATAAAAATACATTAAATAAATCATGCTAGGTTTTTCATGACATCTGATAAGTGGCTGATAATTTCAGATCACAGCTCTTCAAGAGCTCTCCATTTTGAAAAAGAGAAAATAATACTATTCAGTTGCTTAATGGGATACTTTGGAGATGAGCCATGAACATGGATGACTTAAATTCCAGTTTTATTCTGGCTATGGGGTACTTCTGTTTGTATCTTATTTATTAAGCATCTTGTTTATATCTTAATCATTCATTAAGAGCAGTAATTGAAGTTCTAAAAATCCATAACCATTGTTGCTTTACTACTGTTGATGTCATTTATTGTTGATTTTAAGAAAAAATAAGTCTTGTCGATATTAAGTCCTTTTAAAATGCTCACTGTGGATTTATTCTGGGCAGATTTCCTACTTTACAAAACTTCTGTCTTAGTGAAGCAATTTACTACCATTTTTTTCTCAGTATTTAAGAATGGATATTTTCAATGCTACATAGCTTCAGTTTATGGTGGATAAGAGAAAGTGACTGCTTCCTGAGCTGAGTTGAGAATGGAATCAGTGGAAAGAGAGACAAATCTAGGGATGATCTGTGGATCAGCTGAAGACCAGAACCCTAGGGGGCAGACTGGCACAGACAGTTTATTACTGGAAGCAGAGGAGAATTCTGAGCTGAGGTCACTTAGCTGCATATTTATGAGCTCTCTTGTTGCTACTGTTATCCAAACACTTTGCAGATTCTGACAAAACTCTGTGACCCAAAATGAAATTACCCACTGTTTGGTGAACTAGTTTTCTGCCAGGTCAGGCAGCTGAAGAATTAAAATCAGCCTTTAGAGGAATATAACAAGCACTAGAGTTAGTGTAAGGTAAGCAGTGAAACATGAGGCAAGAACTGAGCAGGGAAAAGGACACTGCCATTTTGGAAAGTGGCAAGCTGTTAGATCTGCCTAAACCATCACACTTAATTGTATCCTAATTTCTCCTATGGAAGAAACAACTTTTGAATCATGTCCCATAGCATGCCACAAAAACTGGTAAATTACTTCTGGGCTACCTGGTGGATATATTTATAGTACGTGATAGTTTCTAGCTAGTACATGAATTTTTAAAGAAATGAAACACTAGATGGAGGTCTTTAGAAGTTAATTATAAATATACTAGCAATATGCCAAGAGAAAGAGAAAATTACACTGGTTTAATTGAAAGTTCTTACAGTAGTTTATTTATTTTTTTTGAATTAAACAAAATCAGCAAAACATGAAAAGCATTTATGGCAAAGTGACTATACTGCAATAAATTGTTCCACTGTTCTATCCCTGTTATGACTCTTCCTTACAATAGCTTGGGGTTTTTTATCTGTAATGTAGCACTGTAACCTACCCAAAGGCTCATGTGCCACAGGTGTTTATTTCTACATGACTATTGAGAATGGGACTGCAACTGTGGCTGGACACCATGTCAAATCCTTGTTCTAGGCCACAGAGAACAAAAGCTTTCTGGATTCAAAGAAAATACACAGTGGACTAAATGTTTCTGAAAGAGACATGGAGAGAGGCAGGGTAACAGTGGTAACTTAACCACACTCTGTTATAATGAGGAACATAGATCTAGGAAGTATTGCTGAAAGGTAGGTTGTAATATAAATAAAAAGCAGATAGCAATGACACTTCTGTGGAAGCAGCTGCTTCTTCTAGTGAGAATTTGCATTGAGTTAAGGTATGTAAAAACAACCATGCCTCATTTATCTCCATTGTTCACAAAATTATTTACTTTAATTATTTAACTGGCTACACCTGTAGAAATAGATAGACACGTAGATAAGGGTATTTATTTTGCCAACACAGTGCTATGGATTGCTTGGGACAGTACCCTGTGCAAAAAGTGCCAACAAGGGGCTGTAGTTCCTGCTGGCAGGGGATGAGGGTCTCAGATTTGTTCAGAACGGTGCACACAACAAAGAAACAAAAACCCAAAACCTCACATTCAGGAAGAAGTTAACGTATTAATCAATAGTACTAACCACTTCAGTCAATGAATGAAAAGAACTTCCCTATTCCTTATCTCGCAGTTCAAGCTTTAGGCACAAGTATTTGTTGGGACAATTTTTTCATCTTATTTTAAGGTTGTCAGCCAAATGATTCACCAGTTCCACACCTGAGTCTGGGCTACTTCTGACATGTTTCAGCAAGACTGATGAACCTTCACCATCCAGCCCCTGGAGGCTTGGCAACTTCTCAGCTACAAAGCTTTACTGTGTGTAGTTGCTTTCTACGTGCAGATCCGGTTGAAAACAAGTGAAGACTTTTCACTGTGTCAAAGCACCCAAGTGTCTGCTGACACTTGTACTGTTCATGAAACATCTGTGCCTTTCACAAGAAAAATAAACCAGAAAAAGACAGTCTGAGTTATGTTTTCATGTGCCTAAAAGCTGGACAATCTAAAGCATTCTTTAGAGATGGCTTGTCTTCAAAGTTAACAGAAAGTGCAGGGTTGCTGCACAATATAAACATACTTTAACCCATGAAAAAATCTTAATTTAGGTATTTTTGAATGAATGCTACCAAACTATGGCACGATATAGGTTATTGCACATGCTGTAAGGATATATTTAGGGCTTTAAGCAATCACAGGAAGGTTTTACTCTGCATCTTTAAAAAAATAAATATTGCGGTAATAGTTGACTTAAAATTTTAAAAAATAAACAATTTAAAATTCTTAATTTCTACAAACTCACAAGCTATAACTTGAAACTGTATTTATTTTATATTGGAAAGGACCTATAACTTTTAGGCACTTTTAAAAATTATATTGTAGAAATTCTAGCTTTTTACCAACACAAGCAAAGATTGACTTTTAAATACATTCAATTTTTTTCCTAAATGATGTTATACAATACTACAGTGAAACCCTTATTCTTCTACTACAGTACAAATGGTGCTACAGTGAAATGAGCTCTATAACTGACTAATTCTGTATGACTAGTTCCCATTGTATTATCTTAAAACTTGATGTTAATAGGAAAATCTGGATATAGAAATCTCTGCACATGTAACAGAGCATGATCTTATTTTAGCTTTTTAGCTTCCTAAAGTTGTGTTATACTAATTAAGGATTTTTGATTGGCAGAAATTAAGAATGGTGAATGCAAGTGATGAGCAAGCTCAAAACACTCCATGCAGGCCTCCCAGCAGCCTCTGCATGACACTTTGTAGAATCTGTGCATAGTTAGCTACACAGGTATTGGTTCTTTAATTTATTTAAATATAGGCCAGCCAGGGTCAGTGCTTTGAAAAGAAAGCTCTAGCGACCTGTCATCCTATTAAAATAAATTATTTGATGATTCAATAATGTAAAGAAGCCTTTATTTCGAGGATGAGCTGTTGTGATTTGTTAAGGGGTGTCTGAGAATATGTAAATGGTTATTAAAACTCACTAAGGTCTGTGCCAACATTAAGGGCCAGTGTTAAACTCCAAGGACTTAGAGTGAAACATGACTTTGACCTACATTGTGCTACAAGGTTGTCACCATAACTAAGTCTGTGAAACATGATCATGTGTGAAAAAGTGCACTTCTAGATTTATGAAACATAGAGAAGAGGTGCAGGGCTGCACTAGCGCCTGGGCTCTTGTGGACCCCTGGCCCTTGCCACTTCCTTTACCCAAAGAACAATTAACTTCAGGGGTTTTTTAATTTTTAAAATAAATATGGGACAATAAAATTGTGTTCTTTGGGAGGAATCAATTTCCATTTTCTTCTTTCCCTAAGAAAAAGTAAATCAGATGATAGCAAAAGCATAGCTGTCAGGGAGCAGGGGCCAGGCAAGTCAATAATGAGGCCAGGTATTGAATGCATGTAATTTATATACATTCCTTTTCCAGGTTAAGTGTAGATGGCCTGTCCACCTTAATCAACATCAGGGAAAGTTTGTCCCAAATTGATGATATGTGACATATCACAGCATGATTCCTTTGTCATCTCTACACATAATCCCTCCCTGATGCCAAGAGGATTGCAGCAGCTTTAGGTTCATGGTGTTTGCCTTCAATCTTACGGCTCTTTGTTGATGTTCAGCCATAATCACAAGTTTTGTCTCTTGTGCCCCAAATCCTCTGGGGATGCAGGAGCTGGCAGCAGGTATTACTGTCACCTATCAGTATTTCATTATACGTATTACAGTAATAAACACAGTAGTACAAGATGTTATGCAGATATTAAATATTATGTAAGTTAAGATGATACAGTACTACATGCTTTACTAGCAAACATGTACACAATGTCCAAAGAAGTAAAAAGTGCCTTGAAAACCAAAGCATGGGTAATCTCTCCTCAAACTGGAGAGACCCACGGCCTTCAAAAGTTCACAGTTGCCATGACGCCACTTCCCATGTGTGCCAGGTGTAAAAGCCATAAATATAATATTTGTAGCATGTTCTAGTTTTGGATTTGTTCCTGAAGATGTTTCTACTTTTCTACTTTTCCCACAGAAGACACTTCTAATGATGTTTTAATACTTTCATCCTTTCTGGTGATATCCACCATGGATTCCTGGTTCTCTTTAACAAATACCAGGTCCCGTTTGTGTAATTCATTGTTTTGATCTCCTGTGTTTGGTTCCTGGAACACTGTCCAGTCTTTCTTTGTAGCATCATTTGATCACATTTCACACAGTTGGTTATGCCTTTTGATTTCTGTGTCTCGCACAGCAGAACACTACCGGATGATAAGGGAATAATTTGTTTATTTGTTTAAATAAAAAGTAAGGTTAAATTGCGACGAAGAGGCACGGCAAGGAGATGCAGGCAAAGCCGGCCGGACGGCACCGCCATGGCCTGCGCGACTACTGCACCTCGGGCCCGGGCGCCGCCGCGGCCGAGCCCCCCCCAGCCCGGCAGAGCGGCCCAAGGGCCGCCACATTCCGACACTCGCTCCCTCGGGTCCGGAGCCCGCCCCGGCATCCCCGGCGTGAGGCGGGCCCATGCGGGAAGGAGGCGGTGCCGCGGGGCCCAGCCAGGGGCGAGAAGGAAGCGAGCGCTGAGGCAGCGGCGGGTGGTGGCTGGCGGGAGCTGGCTCTCCTGAGGAAGCTGCCGAGCAGGGAGGGAGCCGCGGGCCGATAGCGCTGCGGCCCCGGTGGGGCGGTGCTGGCGGTGGGCAGGGACTGAGCCCGTCCTGGGAGCATGCGGCGGCAGGAGGAGGAGGAGTGAAAAGCTGTGGTAGCGCCTCCGCTGAGAGCGGACTCCGGGAGGAAGATGGAGCCCTTTCCCAGCGGTGAGTACCCGGGCGGCCGCCGGAGCCCGGGACGGGGCCCCGGGGCCTCCCGGCGGAGCCGCGTCCAGCGGGTGCTGCTTGCCCAGAGGAAACGAGAGGCTTCGTAGTCTTGCTGCCGCTGTGGTCTGCGGCTTGAAAATTGTCTCAGGTTAATTAGGAATAGGTGTCTTGAACGCCAGAGGTGAGAGGAGCTCCCTCGCTTTTCGGCGCTGTTGCGCTTCTCGCTGCCCGGCCGGGGTCTCACTGACGCTGGGAAGCCGGGGCTACTTGTACACCAGCTGTACATTAGCCGTGTGTGGCACCAATGAAGGAGCCTCATAGGTGTCTGGGGTTCCAAAGCCATAGGAACCAGACCCGCTGTTCATAGCATTTTCCCGATCGGGGCATTCTCACCAGAGCGTGCCTCCCCCACCACCCCCCCCTCCCCCCGCCCCCCCGAGCAAAAGGAGAAGTAAAATACAGAACTATTAGCGGTGTACGAAATAGTGTTTCAGGTTGTTCATGAAAGCCAGAAGGCTTTCAGAGCTGCCCGTGCATTGACAGAAGTGCTTGGAATACCGACGTGGTTTGCATATGCTTAGACATAAGCATACGGGAGCGTTTGCTGGCATCGTGATACAGCAGTGTGTATGCATCCTGTGCTTGTGCCTGAAATGAAGCCATGAAAAGTCCGTGTTGCTACTGCCTCTACTAATAGTAACACATTCTACCCGTCCAGGACAGAGGAGGAAATGCAGCTCTCAGATCAAACTGAAACTGAAGTATGTTTGGTTAGATTCACCATGGCCAAATATGGAATTAGACAGTGGGTAAAAAACTAGCCTTCCTGCTCAAAACGCAGCACTTTTGTTGCAGGTGGGATTTGGTCTGTTAAATGACATGTTGGATAGCCATCGATAGAGTACCAAGTAGTGTTTGCTGCATCATATTTTAACTCCTCAGTGACCTGCCAAGTCAGAGTATGAAATTTGTGTCAAATTCAGAGACAACCCCATGCACTAAAAAATAAATTTTCTGTCTCATGGCAAGGGGGTTGGATGATCTTTAAGGTTCCTTCCAATACGTTCTGTGGTTCTATGAACCATGTTATGAATCTGAAAATACATCGTCATTGCTTTGCATTTCCCTTTTTTCAAACACATGAAATATCTCCTATAATTTGATGTTGCTGTTTAGAATCTGAAAGAAACTGAAGGTTATGAGCTCTGGGCATTTTTTGGTGGCATAACTAGCAAGAGAGACCTTTTCCCTCTTTCTTCGCTTTGTATTGTCATGTTAAAATTACAGTTTGTACAGTTGATGTTTTGGCTCTGTAGTTAATCTTGGCCTTGGTACAAGGTCTTTCAACTACAGCCTATTTCAGTCACAGGATTGTAGTCTGCATTCTTGTATGCATAGTATAAAGAGCTTGTCTTTAATAGTAATGCAGTTGGGGGAGAATTTTATTTTGAAGTCATCTTGCTAAGGCCAAGCCCTTTGAAAGAGATGAAATGTTGCTTAAAAGGTCTGTTTGGCATAATACTATTGCTGCACTGTGCAACAAAACATTTTAAAAAGTCTCCTCCATGCAAATGGAAGAAATGGACCTGTGGGCTTGAGCATGTACTGAAAAGCAGTCTTTCATGCGCTGAGCTTCCTAATTTTGTTCCCTGAAATGAAAAGCCTGCAGATGGTTAGAAGACTGGAAGGAAATATGGACCTGAAGTTGGTCAATAAATTTCTTTCTGAAAGCTCTGCTGAAAAGGACACCACAGAGAATATGCAAATATTAGAGCAAAGATGTTGCTCCGTATTTCTGATGATCTTGAAGCATGTCTGGTGCTCAACAGCAGCTGCAAAAATCTGAAGTGAAGAGGATGCTTTCATTATTGGCTTTTTGAATAGAATTTTCATTTTCATACCTGGAAAGCTTTTGGAAGCTTTTGTGGGCATCAAATTTTTCAAATAAACCGTGTTTTTGTTTTGTCTTTTACAATAGTTACGAATTTTGTTTGTGAGTCTATGCTGACTTGCAAAGTGCTGTTTAAATTCAGAAGAAAGGATGCCTATCACCGAAAGCTTACAATATTATACTTGTTGATCTCCCAGTTCTTTGGGGCTTTTAGCCTTGTAAAACACAGAGAAAAGACTGAATCTTAAGATTTTGCAAAAGCATTTTAGTTGGATTCAGAACTCTGATGCCCACTGGGCAAACTAGCAATGAGACAGTTTCTCGTTTCACTTTTTGGAAGTAGAGCTGTGTCAGAATGAGTATGTATCTTAAAATAGATTTTAAGGCAGCAAATGCACTATAGTGGATATAAAGCCTGGTTTCTCTAGTCCAGTATTTGGTGGGATATTTTTTTTCTTTTCCCTAAATAAAAGGAAAAACCACAGCCATTTCAAAAGTCAAAGAAACCCTTATCCTTTCTTTGAAATCCTAGTGGATGTGCTAAACTCTTTACTGTTTGAATAGCTTCTCCAGTGGAAATGCTCTGATAAACTAAATTTTTTTGTTTTTTTACTTCACCCCTTACCCCTGTACTGTAGACTTAGTTTTGGACCTCTTTGAAGAGATCTAGGCTGTGTCTTCCCCCCTGCCTAGGAATTTAGGCGGAGATAATGTATGAGGTCTGTAGCTCTAGAAGAACTGTTAATTGCATATTTATTTTTAGCACCTGGAATAGCTGAGTTAATCATAGAATATCTCAAGTTGGAAGGCAACTATAAGGATCATTAAGTGCAACTCCCTGATCCTCTTAAGACTACCTAAAACGAAACCATATAACTAAGTGTGGCATCTAGTTCCATGATCTCTGGCTGGCGTGATGCCGTAACCACATCCCTGTTCCAGTGACCAGCCACCCTCTCAATGAACAGCATTTTCCTGATGTCCCATTTGCACTTCCCCTTGAAAGTTATGAATGCTATAAATTAGTACATATTCTAGAAATGGTTACTGGTGGGATTTTTTATGAGATGGATTCCTCTGTTTTGCATGACTGTTCTTAATTTGAGATTTTTTCCTCAAAAATGAGTAATCAAAGTTTAATTAAAAGTTCATTAAAGGCTTCCTTATTGTTGCACATAATTAAGTTATATGGTCTCACATTCCTTTGAATTCTGCTCTGAATCAATGAGCAGAATTTATTTATTTTGACTAGTCACTTGTTACCTAAGCAGTTTCACTAAAATTTAAAGAAACAAATAAAAACAAGTGAATGAAGTGAAATACAGACTAAAGGGAATATGTAATGTAGTTTTGGACATATCTATTTTGGCCATCAATGCAAATTATTTAGCTTTAAGTCTTTTGCTTATTTTTAAGATTGTATGTGTTTCTGAAAGGTCATTTAGTCATTTCCTGTTGAATATATTAAATATGTAAGTTTTCTGCTTGAGATAGAAAAAAGAGGTACAAATGAGCTATTACTGAGTTTCTCATTTAAGACAAGTGACATGCATAAACTTGCAACTGCAGCTGGGATAACTTGTGATGATCTGTTGAAGTGCAAATAATGCTCACTTTCACTGACATTCCTGAATTATTTTTATCCTTTTCATGCACAACAGATGCAATCTTTGATACTAATTACATTACTAAATTTATGAACAAAATAAAAAGACTTATGGGAAGAAGTGTGGGGTTCTTTTGGAAAGTAAAAATAAATTGAGTTAGGTAATGCTCTTTACAAAATGAAAATGTTATTTGCAAAGTCTAGTTATTTCAGGTAGTTCCTGTCAATTCTAAAATGTTCTTGGTCTTTGTGTTAATTTTGTTCAGTACAGAAATGTATTGGAGGTTGCAGAAGTGTGTTCCTGTGTTGATAGCTTTAGTTGTATTGGGGGCAGAAGGCATAGCCTTGACTGCCAATGTTTTACACTGTTGTGTCATGAAGCAGAAGGGTTCCTGTTTGTTTTAAATTGTTACTCAGTCCTAAACAACAGGTTGAGTAATCTTTTTTTGGTAAGAGGTCAGTTCTTAATGTATTTATTTCTGACCTGTGTTTTGCCTATCCTATAAATTATTACTAGGAAAAAAATGCTGGTTTAATCTGTTGATAAGTGTGAATTTTATGTTGAGTGCATGGTGCTGGGTAGTAGTTTTCCACAAAGCCATGTTGTAGTATCTGCTCTTGTGCTCCTGTGTCAGCTCAGCTGAACAGGAACCTGTTTTTTTAAAGTGTTGGGGATGTGTTTGCTTTTACTGCTTCACTGTGAACTCCCTGCCAAGCAGTGGATGTTCAGAAGGGGAATTCAGTAACTTAAAGAATGTCTAAAGATGAGAGTATAGGTGCTAACATTTGTATTTTTCCACTAAGTTAGTATTTCACTTGCAGAATTAAACCATGGAGTATTTATGTGTGTTTATCTCATAAGTAAAAAAAATGATGAATGCTTATGTTGACCACAGTATCTACCTGTAAAAGTATTCCAGGACTGTCTTGTGATCTTTTTTTGGAAGATAATGTAAAGTTGAGTAAGCCACATTGTTGAGGCTATGTCAATGTGTGGACAAAGCCCTGTAATGACTGCCATAAAAAATGGTAGAAACAAATAAAAGCAAGGATAAAACCGCCTCTGTTTGTTTCACTAGTCAGAATACTTTTTTCATATCAGATGTGCATTGGTGTAACAATTGCATTCAAAGAGGCTGAATTTTTCTTTATTTAAAGCATCATCTGATTTCAGTAGTGATGAATTCAGAGAATTCAGGTTTCTCTTTTTCATCTTTTCTTAAACCCATTGGTTTAAGAAAGTTCAGTGAATTTCCAGTTCTCCAGCACAATTTCTTTTTCATGAAGTACAAAAGTAAAGATTGTATAGAAGAGCAAAAACATTAAGATTTCTTTATGATAGGGAACAGTATTATTCCCTTGTCTATCAAGAAATGTATGCATGGCAGCTGCTACTTAGACTTCTTTCCAACAGTACCTTAAAATAAGACCATACTAACTTTTAAAATAAACCAGGATTTTGTGTGATCTGTGTTTTAATTGCCTCAAAGTATTAAAGAGTACATATGTACCTTTTGAAGTTGTGTTTTGACTACTTATGATACTGCTTTAAATAATGGAAGTATATTAACCTTAAACTGTAATAATCAAAAAAAGATTTGTGATTTGTGCCTTTTTGTACACAGAAATATCGATATTCCTGAAGGAAATTTGAAGTAAGGAGGGGAGGGAAAATGTCTGGAAAACTTATCTAGTGGATCAGAGACAGGAATTTCAGGGTAATACAGTGTGCTGGGTTCTGCGCAGTTTGTGTCTATGGGGCACAGCTGATTCTTTATTGCTTCATGAGTGTTGTCTTAAAATAGATGTTCAAGAAAGACCTCAGAGTCTTCTTATGGATTTTTCAGGGCGTGTAGTAGTCTACTGAAGCAGTGGTGTACTTTACTACATCTGGTGGAGAGTGCAGAAGTGGAATCCTGATTCCACTGAAACATGAGATGCTTTCAATCACCCGTTTGTTCATGTGGAAATAAAGTGAGTTGTGATTTTGGGATTTGTTTTTTTATTCCAATCAAAACTCCCGCCAAGATGTTTGGAGGAATGTTTCAGTGTGCTTTATTAAGTATAACTGTATGTAGAGAGCTTTCCTTTGTTTGTAATCGCTCTAACATTGAAGGATTATATAACGTATATTCTGTTAACTGGAGTTCTTGTGTAACAATACTTCTACCAGACTGCCATTGACTTTTATGGAGAATCAATTGTGTTCAAAACTCAAAATTCAAAGAACGTGCCTAATTCACCTACTATTCTAGAGACTAATAGTGGTTTTTATTTAAGCCTTTTTTTTTGTATAAAAACTGTCAGTTTCTTCAGTAACAGTGAGTTGGTAGCGCATTAGTAGAACCACTTTTACTATTTTTCATGCGTGAAAAACAAAAGTTCTGGACATAGCAAGACTTGTGTTATTGGGAGATCAAAACATTTTGATATGCTTTAGAGGCCTCATACTTCTGACCTGTAAACCATTACAAGAGAAAAACAAAGAGTAGGTTTTTAGAAAATGGGACTGTGAATACAGTATGTGTAAACTGTGAGTTGCCATAAAAACTTGTGCTTTTTATCATTGATGGAGATATTAATGAGGCTTTAGTATCTTGTGTGGCACAAATGAATAATCATAAATGTGAATCATTGAATGATTTAGTTTGCAAGGGACCTTCTGAAAAGTGTCTGGTATCTGAGCTGCCCACACCCCCATGGTGATGGTTGTTATGATGATAATTTCAAAGCTGATATATGATATCTGGATAGGGTTTTAGAGCAATTTACATCTGAGTATGTCCTAAGCTAGCAGGCAGACACACTGCCACTTCTTTCTTTATCAATACCTTTGTCTCGTTATATCATGAGACTGAGAAAAATGTAGGTAGGTATATTTTTGCTCTGTTAAGATGATACAAAACTTACTCTGTCAAGAATCATAGGCAGTAACCTCTAGATATTGTTGAGTCTTGCTTTCTGTGAACTGGACTGCCGGTTGCAGAGCAGTGAATGCATAATGTTTGCTTGTGACCTACAAATGGTTGGCACAGTTGGAATTGTCAAGTGTGTATTAAGCTACAGTAGTAATCCAGAAGGCACATTGGGTTGCTTCAATAGAGAGTGTTTAAGACAAGAGGATGTGATTCTACCCATTTATTGCTAAAAGCAAACAAAAGAACAAAAAGATTAGTCAAGCGTGAGTTTGTGTACAGTCTACCAGATTCTATACCTAACTGTTAGATGTTTCAGAAAACTCTCAAATTTTTTCTTCTGAACAACTGGTACCAGCAGAGAGATGTTTTGTATCCTTAGCTGTGATGAGCCTGGTATTTATCAGTCATGAAATTTATGGACAGATGTTGTGAAGAGGATGGTCATGAGTTCTGAATATGGGAGTGGAGTAGCTCAAGAAATTTGAGACACAACTTCCTGGGTGTGTCTTAAGATTCAGGACCTTTTTGTTAGATTGTGGTTAAACATTTTATGTGATTTGAATTGCAAAACATGCCTTTGGTAAGATTGGAAACAGGAAACTAAAACAGCCATATTCTATAATTAAAGCCAGAAGCTTCTTTCCTATCCATTTTTTTGTTCAACCAATGGCTGAGGATTGAACACTGCCTCAACCTTGTAGAAGGTTTTCCTTCTCAGTAGTTTACAAAGAGGAAAGTGTAATTTAAAACCACTTACTCTTTCCTTCCCTCCACTTCCCCACATTTTCTCATAGGAAATGTAACTAGTACCAGATTTAAACTTGAAAATATGTAGTTAAATGTGAATGGATGTGATAGATATCTGTTGGATATCAAAATCTAGGCTAAACTTGGTTTGGTTAGCCTTAAGTTCTCTTATTTCCTCTTAGCTGCAGATGAATAATTATGACAAAAATAAGTCACAATTTTTTGCCAGTTGTATAGGTGGAGTACTCAGTAAATGATCCAGTCACATCTTCCCTTCCTATGACACTTACTTTTTATTGATAACATAAAAATGAAAATTTGAGAAGAAGTCTCAATAGTAGCTTGGATATTTACATGTAAATGTAATTGGTAAATGGTGATACGTAATTGGTCAAAGTGGTTCTTCAGCCTGAGGTCCTGCTGAAGAAAAAGCAATGGTACGTTGCTTAAAAATCAGGAAGAGACTTTCAGAGAACCATTCAGAAGCACCCAAGACTAATAAACAGTGACTTCCTTGAAATTACACTCCTTGCTCATGTTACTTATGGCAACTTTAGATAAGAGAGGGTCTTAAAATACACAATCACACATTGCTTTAATTTCCATGATACAGTGAATTGGAAGGGGTTTGCACCAGTCTATGTGCAGAAGCTTGTTGTTGAAGTATTAATCTCACATTCATTTTAAAAACTCACATGAACAAGTAAACGGCAGAAGTAGACCTTGCAGGATAGCTTGAAGGGGCAAGTGACCTTGTAAGACTTGGAACTGGAGTTCCCTTGCACATTTTGGAGTGGAAAGCAAAATTTCTCCTCCTTTGCAATACAGGAAAATCTATTAATTTTCAAGTTAGGTTTTTTGTTGTTTTTTTTTTGAGAAAGAAGTTTGGGTTTTTTTTTTTCCCCCCAAAACAAGCAGCTGTTTTGAAGACCTTTTGTCTTTCCAGTGGAAGCCATGATGTATGATTAACTATGCAGATTCTTGTAAACCTCTACCAGTTATTTGTATTTTGAAATCAAACCCTTGCAGAGTGGTTCAAGTTGTGAGCATATATTAGGTATTGTCTGCCTTTTGATAAGAATATTCATTAAAATCACAGAGTCATCCCATCTGTTTGCATGTAGATGTTGACACTACAAAAAGCAGCAGACCCTCTTGTTTTACTGGAGTCTTTGTGCCTTATTTTTTTAAATTATTATATTTAATTATTTTTAAAAACTATTATTATTTTTTGTTGTTGCATTCAGCACACAGAAGTCTATATAAGCATATATATATGTCCTAATTCAGTCTATTAAAAATATGCAATGGATATATAATTTTGCTGCATAGTGGGAATTAAGAACATGCTTTTAGCTTACCTGTTGCTTCTGTTGTGTATCTAAAATGCCGGCACATCTCATGGATGATTCAGATTCTCATACCAATGCTTCATATTGCCTAATACTTCTTCATTTTATTTTTTTTTTCTATTGGATTATTAATTTTTTTTAACTGAATTCAGTAATTTGAGAGAGAAAAATGGTGACATCTATCTTGCAGCCTAACTTTTTTTTTTTTTTTCCCACAGAAATGTTGTTAGCCTGTAAAAGTTCTTAAAGTAAGGTTTAACACATTCAAAATAACTGCAGGCATGAAAGTTTTTGTTCCTAAATGTGCTTTCCTGTAAGTGGATGTATATTAACCCTTTACATTGACTGTACCATGGAACCATGGTGAAATGAAGGCAAAGGTTTCCAGTAAGACTTGTGATTTCCTTGACATTCCAGTGGCTTGTTGTGTCTTTGTTATCTGAGTAAAGGTTATAACTATTTTCGTATTGCAGATAGATGCAAATTTGAAATTACATGAATGACATTGTGTACTGTCCTGCTTTAATAAGAGCAAATAATTTTTCTGTGTATGGAATTATTTTCTGGCTCAGAAGGAACTTAAAATGTATGGAATGATTAGGGAGACACAGTAAAGAAGGAGGAAATCTTTAGTCAGAATCTTAGCATAACTAACATGTTTGTGGACATGGGCTTTGTTTGCTGAACAAGCTTGTTGGAAAAGATAAGATAAGCTTTTCTTCATTCCCTCCAAACACAGAATTTTAATGGATGATTGGAGACAGCCCAGAGCGTAACAGTGCAGGAAGTAATCTGCATTATAGAAGGAAGAACTAAATTGATATGACAGGGAATAACAATCATAAACAAACAGGTTTTTAGAGCATGCTGAAAAGAGTAAAAAATCAATGCTTTCTTCAATTCAGTAATTTTTAATGTCTGGTTTGATGTATCTATTGATACTTACAAGAAGGAAAAGTGTAATGTAATATTTAAGTGTTAATACAGTGACCTTAATCACTGCTTTTACAAGACAAAATTTTGCAGAAAGAATTTTGAAAATATGAAGATTTTTACTTGTTTTACTCTTCACTTATGTTTCACTTACACACTGTTCCATTAAAAAAGTACAGTATCTTTCAAAAATTAGATTTAATTTTTCAAGTAAATCTTCAGGGGGTTCTTTTGCCTGTAAATGTGTGAACTCAAATTTTAGAATGTCTTGAGTTTAAGGAGTAGTGCCTGTCTCCTATAAGATCCATGCAGTCAATTTTCAGAGCTTTTATGTTGAGTTCTGGCTCCAGAAATGGCATAAGGTGAGTAATTTGCTTACATTAAGACTTTGAATAAATGTAGCTCTCTGCTTGACATTCTTCCTCACACTTTCTTTCCTCTGGGGGTGGATAGAACCAGAAGCATCACTGCTTACCTGACCCACAAAAGCTTGAGGTTTTACTTAGGATTTCAGATAGATTTCCCAATATACTGAGACATTTGGCATGTGATCATCAAGATCTTGTGCCAGTACCCTTGTACTCTTTCTGCAAGTGAATTTCTGTGTCCCAAAGAGCAAGCAGGTGGTGATAGGGATCTTTTACTGCCTATGCTGTAAATCAATTGTCTACGAGCAAAATTCAGCAAAACTGATATAACTTCTGTAAGGTGATATTTTAGAAGAACAGAAAAGCAGTTTTTAAAATTAGTATTTGTTAGTCAAGTTTTTTTTTCCCCTTAAAAGTTGTTTGTTTTAATTGCTTCCTCCAAAATTTTGAGGCATTTCTTTCTAAGTTATGACCATACAAGACACACAGTGAGAGAGCAGGGAGAGCTGGCAATTAGAAATGCTGATTGAGTACTATATCTTTGCATGGAAACCAAGGTAAGGAAGGAGGTAGTTAAGAGTTCATGACTGTCCCAAAGTTTCAGAATAAGTAAGTACAATAATTCCTATGTTAACTGCTCCTGGAAATAGGCATACAGTCCTACAGTGGATCAGTGAATGTAGTGCTCAGAGGAGAAGTAGGAAGAGCTTGCTCACATTTTTAATTATTTAATCTTCTGCTGGATAGGAGCAGCTGGATGTCCAGAACTGTTACTCTGAAAGGAGAAAAAGAACAAAGAGGAGGATGGAAAACAAGACAGTGTTTGCATTATCCTGAGCACAGGTGTCTGGGAAAGGATAGTGGGATGTGGTGAGGGGGGTAATGTACCTTCTGTTAGAGAAAGTGGTAAGCTGGGTCGGGGAATAGGCCAAACAATGTTCAGGGTGATGTTCTTCCAGTTTTAACAGCTAGGAGTACAGGATGGCATCAGCAAATAAATTGAGATAGTCTACACATTTTGCAATTTACTTAATTAGGTAAGATTTATAAAATTTATACTTAATATTAGAAGTCCCCATGCTAAGCAATTATTTATTGAATCACAGAATCATTTAGTTTGGAAAAGACCTTTAGGATCATGGAGTACAACCATTAACCTAACGCTGGCAAGTCCACCACTAAACCATGTTCCTAAGTGCCACTTCCACATTTTCTTGAATACCTCCAGTGATGATGACTCCATCACTTCCCTGGCCAGTCTGTTCCAAATCTTGATAATCCTTTTGGTGAAGAAATCTTTCCTAATATCCAATCAAAACCACTCTTGATGAACTTGAGGCCATTTCCTCTTGTCCTGTCACTTACTACCTGAGAGAAAAGACCAACACCCACCTCACTAACCTCCTTTCAGGTAGTTGGAGAGAAACTAAGTAACTTGGAAAATTCCTATCCTACTTAACTGTGGTTTGTTTTTGTATTTTGATGTGGTTTTTGTTTTTTTCCAGAATGTGTAATTGTAATTTTGTATAAAAATGTGAATTCTCTGTCTTGTATGGAAATTGACATACAGTTAAGAACTTAACTCAGCATTTTGGCTTGTAGTTTTTCCTTGTTATTTCAACTCACTTAGATTTAGACTAATTTACCAGTTGATAGAAAATGAAATGAAAAAGAAATACCCAAAACCAGATTTAACCAAATAAGAATTAAATTTCTGGATAGAAGACATGAAATTTATATACTCACCTGAGTTCCTTCATCATGAACATTTAGCAGTGGCTCTGTGAGTTGATGAGGTAATAACTTCAACCAAAGTTCTGCTTTATTTTAATCCCTCTGAAGAGAAACTGCTTACTGATCACCATTTTTTTCCCAGAAGACTTTTCACAACAGTAACTGAATGGTAAAGTTACACTTGTTCAGATGTTTTGACCCCACGCCCATACAGTAACTCAGACTCTCTGAGAACTTGGTATGGAAATGCAAATGGCAAAGTTGCCTGTCAAGCCTCCAAATTGGGGCTTTTGTTTTTCAGCAAGAGATTATTTTTAGGCTTCTGTTTGCTTGTTTCTTTTTTCTTTTAAATAACCCAGTCTTTAACCATATTTGCTGTATTTGAACTGCAGAAATCTTTAAAACACAGCCTGGGTACTTTCACACAAGTTTTAATTGAACAGCTACAAAAGCAGAACAGTTGAAAAGTGGAAATGTCAGTAATAAATAATTTTCTGAGTATTTTTGTTGGTCTTAGTTGGAGTTTACATATAATGAAATCACAAAAAATGGCTTTAGAGGCCAGGAAAAAAGGATTGACGAACACAAGACACTGTGTGACTGTTCCTGGAGAAATTTGAGGACATCAGAATATCTGGTGCATAGAGGAGCGCACAGATGAGATGCTGTTTTCACTTGGACTGCTGAGATTCAAAGTAATTCATCTCAGAGATCATTGATGAACTATCAAGTAACACCTTCATCTCTATTTTAGGCCTCTATTTTATAAAAGAGGAGAGAGGCCTACGCCTTGAAGACCTGGTATTGTTGAGCATAGCCTTTGATTTTATTTTTCTGTTGTCTGCATCAGCAATTTCAGAAATCAGACTCTCAACACCTATGTGATAACAAGTTTTTAGTACTTACTCTACAACTTCAAGACTTGTTGAGCCACTAGAAGTCTTTTGTGTTCAGTTAACTGATGCCCAAACCTCTAAGTGCTGCATCTGACTGTCACTGTCAGATCAGCTGTCACTGAAGGTGTCTACTCTCACTGCAGCCTAACCTACAGACCAAATGAAACCTTTAGGCCAAGGATTCCCTTGGAGCAACTTAATCTAAATGCAGATAAAATGTCTTTAGAGGAATTATCTCAATTCTAAATAGATTGGAGAGTTTGTAAACTAGGGGAACTATTTTAAACCTGTCAGAATTTTATTTTCCAAAATTTTATACTCTTGGGCGTAGATTTATAGAATGCTGCTTGCTCAGACTGTCCAAAAGAGCTTATCAGGAAGCAATGAGCAAAGAATTTAAGATGAAATCATATAGCAGTTCTCCTAACTGTTAATAAGCACAGGTCTGATCAACTGTTACTACCATTTTCTGGTAAAGGTATAAAATGTCTGCTTTTTTTTTCCTCAGTTTCAACTCTTCTGTTCCTCTTTTCTTTTTTTTTTTTTTGTAATCAATCTACAGCAACCACTGTGTGCTGATTTTGACTATCATGGTGTACACAATTCATCAAGGAAGAATAAGACACTAGATCCCAGCAATTAACAGTTCATATAAAAGGCAAATCTAATCCTTAAAGAATGGTTGCTGGGCAGTAATGGGCAACCTGCAGTTTTGGGAATAATTCCATTCTGAGTGTGGAATATTGCTAGCAAATAAACTGCAGAAACTTTGCAGTACTATCTGTAGCATTAGTGATACAATTGAGTGTTTATTTTTAAGTGCACCTTTTTTTTGTATGCTGAAGACTTTTTTCCTTGAGGTAGTTAAGTAATCAGTGAAATAGACAGAAGGTAGTGCTAAGGCACTGTAAAGGATTGTGGGATCAGCTTCAGATTCATATATTGTCACTTTTTTGGGGGGGAATGGAATTTCCTGTAACATCTGTCTGGATTGACCATCAGCTGTTTTGTGTGTCTGTGACAACAGCAGCAACTGTATTGCATAGCTCCAGTCTGGATCCAGTCAGTACTGTACTCCTACTGTTAACTTCTCTGATTGAGCAGAGACAGGAGCCAATTTTGCTTCAGAAGTGACTTTGGAGTTGGTCTCCTTTCAGATTCCAACAGGTAGTGGAGCTTCTATGTATTCATACTCAGTGTTCAGGTGGATGGAGAGAGAGGCTCCAGCCATAGTTCTGGTCTGGCCATAAACATTAATATGACAGGTACTTCTGCATATGAGTGGGTCTGTTTGTTTATCTGTTTGCTTAACTACCTTTAAAAATCAAGGCATCATATTTATACTCTATGGTGAGAAAGCCTTGCTTTCCTTCCCTAGCTGCTGATGCTTCAACCACAGTGAATTGCAGTTTAAAGGTTACATTCCAGTATGGTTGCTTTTAGTCAGTTGATTTAAGTGTCTCTTGTATAATTTTTGTTCAGATTTTGAAGTGCTTGCCTGAGCAAGCAACCTGTTACAAGCCTTATTACAGAGCTGAGGTTATTTCTGATTTGATCAGTAGGTTTTGAAATAGCAGTAACACAGAAAGCATTTCTGAATCTGCATCCTAACATAGTAGAAGGCTTTTGATACCAGGAGGGTTTTTTGTCTTTTTGTAATTTTATTTGTATACTGAGAATTTACTGGCATATGCTGCCAGAGATCAGTCAATGCTGATGATTTGTATTCAAGAATGTTGAATACATTGAGAATGTTATGAGAAAAAATTAGATTCACCTAGTGATGAGATAATGTCATTTATGTGTTAAAATCCTGTGCCAAATATCTTATAATTTGGCATATAAATAGGACATAATAGATATGTATGGATTTGAATGATGCCTAAATAAATAGGGAAGTGGGATTGTGAAAAACAAAAAACCCTATTGCCTCAGTCATCTGTTGAGAGTTTTAGTCTTAAAATATTCATAGAAAATACTTTCAGTTTTTAAAGTTGTCATTTCTGTTTATTGATCTTAGTTTTTTCTTACTTCATTTGCTGAAATGGTTAAGTAGGGTAGAATGTTGATTCCTTCTCTGCTGAGTTTTTGAAACTCATTTCTATAATATTAGGTTATACAATTTGTAAACAGCACTAGGTAAAGTTTCCAGCCTTCTTTCATGTTTAGTTTTAGAAAAATTTATGTCTAAGAAAATGTTAACAATGTTTTAAGTGCACATTTTCAAAGTCTACCAATGCAGCTGTCAATTTAACCTCTTCCTTACTGGCCATTTTACTGTTGGGAAAAAAAAAAATCTGATAGACAATTGTATTTTATCTATACCCCTAGCTGTTCTTTTTTTCTGTTTACTTAAACTGTAATGGTGATTTGCACTAATAAAAACCCTTAACTAGTGATGTTTGGAGGTAGTGATTTTTAGTCTGCATTAAGGAAGTGATTGCTCTTTCTGAAATATTTCTCAACTTTTGGATTTCCAGTTAGTATTCAGAATCAAAATTTTCTTCAAAATGTATGCCAGTTTGAGTATCTGTGATAATGAATCTGTTTTGGCACTCTCCTTTGGGTTGCAAATCTCTCATCTCTCCTCTCAGACAATATAGAAACAATAACCAGGACAATGATTTGGGGTGGGAATAAGATCTAAGATTTGGAGCACATCTTAAGCAATTGAGTCTGGCATGAGGCGCACAAGTAAGAGTGAATGTTCCCTTCTGTCTTCTATAAAAACATTAATGTTTGGGAGTTCAGAATTGGGGTGTTTGCTGCTTCCTATTAAGTAGAATTAGTGAACTGCCATTATTAAGAACAGAGCCTAAGTATATAGTTTTAATTTTTGCAATTGTGTTAAAATTATATTTTCACTAAGTAACTTGGCATAAATAAATAGATTTATGGCTTTTATTACTTAGGTATGTTTAGTTTGGCCTGTGATATATTTAATTTTAAAATCCCCCAAACTTAGAAAAGGTGATTGAATACCAGGTGCTATGTTGCTTTTCCATAGTAGCGCTTCTGAAATTTTAGATAGGGCAATCCAAAGAGATTTGGTGTAGTAAACATTTCTGTCTCTACCATCCCCCTATTTGAGGCTGAAGATTTGCATCAGACAGTTCAAGAAGAAAAGTGTAAAGCTTTAATAGTGTTTCCAAATCCTTAGTGCCTCAGATGGCCTTAAACACACTTTAGGTGACTCTTTAAAGTGAAAAATCATGGTTTTGTTTTTACAGTCAAGTCGAGCCTTTCTAGGAGAGAAAGGAGTATCCAGATTTTTTTTTTTTATAGTGACAGCCTTAGTGGTTTGTGCATTTAAAATGTTGAGTTATTTTAAATTTAAATTGAAAGTAATAATAGAAACACATAACATTTCTGAAAGCTTGCTGAATATCCAATATACTGTTCTCCTATAGCTTGTTTTGTTCCTTCTTGCATGCAAACTGTACAATGCAAATGCATCTGGTTTTAATTGTGTTTCATATTCAATCTTGTTCTGGTCACTAGCTTGGGATGAGTGAAAATGTAAAATTTGTGTGAGCAATTTCACTAAGTAGGTATATTTTTGGTTTCCTCTTTCATAAATATAAATGAGTACTGTACTGTGAGTGATGTGTTCATCTTTTCCCTAAAATAACAGATTCTATGGCAGGTTCACCTATTATTTGCAAACTTTCTAGAGCCATGTCTGCACAAATCATATTACCTCTTAAAGGCAGTGCAATTGTAGCAGAAAAATTCAATACATTTGTCATGACTAATAGGTTGTTCTAAATTTGTGTAGTGTCTTGAATTTTTTTTCCCTGATACAATGAGAAATTATTATTTCACTAAGCAAAGTATAAATTTTGATTTTTTTTTTTCTAATATCTGATTTTCACTTTTCAACCTCTTTTTTTTCCTTCTTTTTCTGGGAAATAGTTAAACTGAGTGCAGTGCTTTTGATATGAGAGAGGGCAGTGACTCCATATGTGTCATTATTTCTGCAAAATTATTTCATTGGCTTTTCCATGTGATACAATGTTAGTTACTGGCAAGGACTAAATAACTGAAAGAGAGTAGATTTGTACAGTTTTCTATCCATGGCTATGTATCAGTGACCTGCTTTAGTTGTAACTGTCACGTTCCTTTCCTTTACTGCTTGTCCCAAAGACCAAGTAAAGGAGAGAAGGTCAGGTTCCATGAACTCTAACCAGTCTTACTATTTTTAAAGTTGAGTTAGACATACATACAAGCATGTATCTCTGTGCTTGGAGCGGGCTTACATGCCATACACAAAATATTTGAATTAGTCATAAGTGCTTCAAATAATTCCTCAGAGTCTTGGAAACAAGGAATTTTATGCTGTTTGCTAAACCTTAACAGGGTAGAAATAATTCTCCAATTATTAAGTAATAGTGGAACCTTTGTTCTTTTAGTTTTAGACTGTGTGATACAATATTTGTGCCCAATACCATCTTCTCCTCCAATTCACTTTACCATCCTGGTAGCAAGATCATTCATGTATTAGGAATGATATACTCTGATCTTAGTTCCTGTACTGAGCTCTTGCAAATGTTTCACTGCTACTTCTAGCTGAGGTGGCATTTAGACAGTTACATGAAGATAAAATATATCTTTAGAGGGGAAAATAATCCATCTGAAGTTGCATTTTGCCCTGCTGGATGGCCTTAGCCAAAGCAACCAGGCTTTTAATAGGAGCAAATTTATGTGGTTTGTCTGTGGAATTTGCTGTTTTGTCAGCAGTTGCTTCTGCCAAGAAAAGGGCCAATGCTTTCAAATTTGGACATAAAAATTAGGTATACAGAACAGTATTATGGCTCCTAATTATTAATGGCATTGTTAAACTTATGTTCCTGAAATCACTGGACAAAATTATTCTTTGACATAATATCAGTGAGTTGCCTCCTAGCAAAACAGGTAGCTTGGCTCACAGTTTTTCTGTTGTTTCCTGAGCCACCAGGCGTAGGCGTCTGGTTTTGGGCAGGCTTAACTCTGCACCTTCTCTCCCATTATTTATATGCAGCTGCAGTAGTTTGCGTTCACTGGGAATCAGTTTTTATTCCCGTTGGTTCCCACACTTCATACTGCTTTACACGTTTGGTCTGGCCTTGTGTTTTGCTACGTTTGCTGATACATGCTATCCGATAGTTGTTTTGCTCCTAGGTTATTCCTGAATTACAGAAAGGTTCTCACTTATCTGCAGTGAGAGTTTGGTTGCTACAACATGTAAGTTGTTACTGTAATTCCTCTAACATTTTTTTCAGTTAAAATATTGTATGATATCTACTCTCTATTTAAATATTGTATTGTGCTGAATTTCAGTCTCAGCAGCAACAATCAGGACGACTTGGATAGGATTGAATAGGATTTTCAGGTGTTTTTAGTTTTAGCATTTTAATCAGAATTGAGAAATTGAAAAATAAAATGCCTTTGAGCATTTTCTGCATATCTTTTAAAAAGGAATGAACTCAATTAATGGGTAACGTAGATTCATGTAAGAATTTTGAGTGGTGAGATTTCTGCTCTGAGGTAGAATACCCAGACATGATAGACATAGACAAGAGACTACTGATTTTGTTTTGCAAGGGAAAAGTACCTACGTCTAGAACTGAAAAGGTATCAATAGCATTACAGGAAGATACTGTCTCTGAAATATAAAGGAATAATTTCTTTTTGTAGTCTACAGAATATTTATAATCGATTTCAAAAACCAAACATCATGAGATACTTTGTTGTTGCACACACTAAGATGTAAAATATTGTGTTGCCTGTTAAACTTCAAGGAAAAGCTTACATTCTTCTCCTTAATGCAATTGGACCTCTTCAGACAAAATAAATTCTTGGAGCAAATGCTAGATTACTGTTTTACTCCAACACCTGATTGTTCCCATAGGATCATGTTTCATACTGAACTTGAGTAGTGTGATAAAGTTGCTTTAAAAATTTAAAGACTAACTTGTGAAAGTGTGTACAAGTGCAGAATGTATGTCTTGTAGGAACAAGCTGTGTGCCTAATTAATGGCTTGCCTTTGTGTCCTTAAGTCATGCCGCTCTGTACCACCTAGGTCACATTACCAAAACCTATGGAGATTATATTGTCAAAGACTGCAGTACATATAGCAAGTTTATTGTACTGTTGTCTTGGTGCAGACTGCATTTGAAGTTCACATCTAATCATTCTGTGTCTTCACAGAAAATAATAGACCCAGCTTGTTATGATCCCTGAATATTGTAATGAGGAGATAACTTGCAGTGGGGTTTTGGGAATCTGTTATGCAGGAGGCAGCTCTAAAGAAGCTTTCAGAGCCATTCAATTTTGAGAAAATGTCTGCCTTCCTTCGGTTTTTCAGTATGAGGAAGATTAGTTTTCTGGATTTGTCGATCATATAGTAGTTAACCTCACATCTTTTCTCAGAATTGTTTCTAACTGTGAGTATTTGTATTATTCACCATTAAATGTGATGCTAGATCATGTATTGGGGAAGGTGTTTAAAATGTTTTGCTTTCAGAATAAAAATTTGTAGAATTGTGTAAAATCACTTCTGTTTGGGTGTGTTCAAGCTTTTAGCTGATATAGCTGAAAGCTTAAGCTTTAACCTTTAGGATCTTAGCATTTCATTAGTGCTATTTAGAGAGCAACAAGACTTGTCTCCAAGACTTTTTTCTTTTACCTCCTTGTTTACTCTCACACTAACTTGTGTTCAGCAAAGATTTAGATTTAAATTGCCATGCTTGATGGCAGATAGCTTTTGTAGTGCATTTTAGTAGCTCAGATCAGTACTTCCATTTTTGTGGACTGCGTAACCACGAATGTCTCTAGTGTACCAGCAACCTCTGGCATGACAGTGGTAGTTCGCTGGAATCAAGCAGCTTCTTTCCAGGTTAATTTTCCTACTCTTGTGTTTATACTAATTTGTCCTGTGTTTTATTTGGAATCTGAATTTATCAGCTTTGTATGTGTTTTAAAATGGGATTGTTTGCTGCTTGGCCATATGTGGTGTGAGAGATGGCAGTGAAAAGTGATGCTTGCAATCATGCTCCTCAAGCTTCTCCTTACTCCTTGTGGCATGTTTCAGTTTAAGAAAACTTTTTTTCCCCTTCATGTGGCTGTTCAGCTCATGTAACAGCTCAAGGGTTAAAATTGAAATGTCATTAAAGTTCAGTGCACTCACACTATCATGTTATCAGTGTCAGTGAACTAGCAGGAAGCAAAGAATTCAGAGTTTATCTGAGTGTCAAACAGATTTTCCATGGTTCATCTCCAAAAAATGTATTCTGTGAATAAAGAAAATGATAAAAAGACTTTTATGTCAGCATAAATAGCTCTAGTAAGCTTTTGATAACTTGGTCTATGTTCTTTCCAGTGAAAAGTAGTAGTCTGGTGATGCTTTTGATATGCAGTAAAGTTTTGATCTTACAGATTTTGATTACTTCCAATTTCTGCAAATATTTCTGTAGAAACTGTCTGTAACTGTTGTTTTCCTAGAAATTGATGTCTCTAGGTATTAAAACTGTGACTTGTCTTGAAGCTAACTTCTAGTTTAACTTTTCTATCTTAGTTTAGTTTGAGACTTCTTAGTATAATAGTTCTTTTTGACTATAAAAGTTGTTAGTACCTGCATGTGACTTTGAAAATATTGTCTTTAGATGAAGCTATTAGAGAAAAAGCTCTTTGAAAAGCAAACTATTTTCTAAGCATCAGAGCTGATGAAACCTACTTTCTGCTAGATTTATGCACTTTATCTTTCTCCTCCTTCCCTCTGCAGTGCCTCCCCTGTCTTCTACCTCTTTTGCTGGCCATGCAGCTGCACATGCCATGGCTGGGGTTGGAGCTGTGTACTGATTGACTGCTACCTTTTGGAGTGGTTAAGATGTGAGTCTTAATACCTGCCTTTTCTACATAGCAGATACGGATTTGGGTGTCTTCCACCAACAGTTGGTTGTTTTGGGGTGGGATTACCTTGGGATTTGAAGAAATTTGGTCTTGAGTCTGTTTTCAAATTTGATCAAAGCTTGTCAGACTTCAAAAGTGAACAGCTAAGGGTAGTAATCAAGAACTTCTGTTAGAAGTAGTATAGTGAATTCCTGATAAACTGTTCTTGGGGAATTGTAAAAGAGTTTCTGCTGCACAATACTTTATTGCCATGTTTTTCCTCCACTAGTTCGCCTATGTGTTTTCACTTGTAACTTGGTTTTCTGTCGTCTCTATCCTGTGTGGCCCCCAATTTGACATGTAAGTGCTCATGCTCCAGTGTAGAGATCATAGTACTAGACTTGTATGCAACTGCAGCCTGAAGGCTGCATGAGCACTGTGCTGGGAAATGCCATAAGAATAGAAAATTCTGCAAACTGCTTTTGCCTCGAGGTTGGAGCAGATGACCTCCTGAAGTCCCTTCCAGCCTCAGATATCTTGTGACCCTCTGATCCTATTCCTTCTTAGAGCAGGTAGATCCAAATTTCACCAAACTCCCTGCTTTCATACCTCGTTGTATCTCCTGTTCAGGTTGACTAGTTCACCTTTCTCCTACTAAATTTTCTGGGGAAAGATTTTTTATTTTCTTTTCACCCTATTTTAAGGCCTTTTTGTTGCTACAGCTACTGGCACTCCCGTTTTTGAGTTTGTGGCCTTCAGCCAGGAAGTCTTGATACGTTTAGACTGAATGTTGAGGAATTTAGTATATCTGGTTTGAAAACATTCTTGCTATATTTTCTTTAAAGTGTTCCATTTTCACTTTTGAGTTTTTCAGACATATAGAAACTTGACTTTAATAAAATGAAAAATAAAATAAATAATACATAATAATACTAGGATGTTTATAGATTGCCTAATGTACATTCTTGCCAGAAATTAATAAAAGTTACCCTACTTTACAGTATGTTTACATCCAGAACAAAAATCAACTTTCTTTTTCTGGAAACAAATAATGTGGAAGGTAGAGGTGTGATGTGAATATTTTTCAGTTGACAATAGACATGAATGTCTGAAAGAGATTAGGTTCATTTCTGAACCCTTGCAGTTGGGCAAAAGTATTACTTAGTCCCTTGGATAGAACCTGTGATAGGAGACTAATTAGCTAAGAGATAACCTTTTAAATAAACTGTGATAGATATGATCAGAAGTGTCATTAAAATGTAACTGCATGCTATAAAAATGTGATTTTACAATTGGTTATGAATTTCAATTCCTGATTTATATTCAGTGGTCCATTATCTATTAAGGACAAATTTTATGGAGGCAAACAGTCTATTGGCACAGATTTAACTTTTTAGATGCGTGGATTGTTTCAACAGTTCTATGAGCTAAATCCTACATGAAGATGTCAATTGGAACTATAATTTTTATACTGATATTTTTACATGAGAAATAGTTTTATCTTTTTGCAATGTTTGTGAGAAATTAAGTTTAAAAAAATGTCAAATGGATGCTTTATTTGTGTGGCTGCCATTGGCAGATTTTCTTGTTTGCTAAAGAACTCAAAAAAGTAGTATATGTGAAACACTTCTAGAGCTGTATTGGCTGCTGTGCTTTACTGTGCAACATAAGAAATAATCCTACTTAAAGAATTTAGTTGAATACAAATATAGTTTACTGGAGTAGATGAAATGCAGCGAAGCCAGTGACATCAGTGGACTGGGAGAGCAGTGCAGTGGTATAGCTGACTTCCAGTTACAGTATAAGATGCTTTTGATTACGCACAAAGAAAGCATCCTTTTGAAGATACTGAAAGCAAAATTACAGTCAGCAGAAAAGCATAAAAATATTTCTGGGAAACAAACTTAGGAGAGGACAAGGAAGACATCTTGATGGTATATATATATGTACTGGAATTCAGTAAAATGTCTTAGAGGTGTTAAACTCAAGCCTGTTGTTTATGATGGTCATTTCTTTTTCAGATCGAATCCAGTTACCCAGGAATATGATTGAAAACAGTATGTTTGAAGAGGAGCCTGATGTGGTTGACTTGGCAAAAGAGCCTTGTTTACATCCACTGGAGCCTGATGAAGTGGAATATGAGCCAAGGAGCTCCCGTCTCTTAGTACGTGGCCTTGGAGAGCATGAAATGGATGATGATGAAGAGGATTATGAGTCATCAGCAAAATTGTTGGGGATGTCCTTCATGAACAGAAGCTCGGGTCTGCAGAATAACATGTCTGCATATAGACAAAATACAAATGGACCATGCTCAGTGCCCTCTACGAGGACCATGGTAGTTTGCACAGTTGTTTTTGTGATTGCATTTTCATTAATAATAGTGATTTATCTTCTTCCCAAGTGTACATTTACCAAAGAAGGCTGCCATAAAAAAAATCATACAATGGAACTAATATATCCTTTGGCAACCAATGGAAAACTATTTCCATGGGCAAAAATTAGACTTCCTCCTGATGTTGTGCCACTGCACTATGATCTTGTCTTGCAGCCAAATTTAACTACTCTGAAATTTGCAGGCTCTGTAAAAATAGTTGTCAACATCCTCCATGTAACTCAGAAGATTGTACTTCACAGCTCAGGACTTAATATCACCAAGGCAACAATTAGTTCAGCACAAGGGCATCAAGCAAAGCCAGTTGAATTCCTGGAATATCCATTGCATGACCAGATTGCACTCATGGCTCCAGAGGCTCTCCTTGCAGGACAGAATTATACTGTCAACATGGAATATTCATCTAATTTATCAGACACCTACTACGGCTTCTACAAAATTTCTTACAAGGATGAGAACTCTAAGCAAAGGTATGCCCACTAATACCACTTCTCTGTTCTGTCATTTCTAGATTGTGCTTTGATAACAGAAGTAAAAAGGTTGTTTTTTCAATTGGACATTTTATGCAAGTTATTCCTGTTGAGAAAAATAAGTCTTTAATTCTCTTGATTAATCTACCTGAAAAATGTCTTTCATGGATGAGTTCCTTAAATCAGGGCAGCCTCTCCCACTGTGAAATGTACTTCAGTGTGGAGGTTGTAGGTAGCCGTAGTGCGGCTTTTTTATTAAAAAATTTTGTTAAATTTTTAATTTCTCTCTTTGGAAATTCTTCCCACATTTCTTGAGCCTTTGAGCTTCAAGACAGGGACTGAGGAAATGAAGTCCCGTCGTCATAAAAAGAGGTCAGGTTCAGGACCACCAGAGGAACTCTGTGGGGCCCAAAGGGATGCATCACACAGTCCTAGGGGAACTGGGAGATGTTATTGCCACGAAGCTCTCAATCGTATATGAAGAAGTCATAGCAGACAGGCAAAGTCTCAGGTGACTGGAGAAGAGGGAAGCATCACACTTACTTTTACAAAGAGTAAATTAGTGCTTTTTATTAAGGAGATTATTAAAAAATGGCCCTCCCTCCCCACTTCAAATGGGCCTTATGCTGATCATGTAATTAACAGGGTTCATACCTTTGTGGGCAAGTAACTATCCACACAAGTCTTCTAGAAACAGTATGGTGCAGTAAAAAAAGTGTGGGTCAGATAAGCTATTATTGGAAGCACTGAAAACATGCATTCCCATGAAGTAAGCAGGCATACGAGTGCTGTGGGTGTAGAAGGCAAAAATCACCTAAATGGTTGAAACTCAGTTTTTTCCTATTCTGATGTAGCTGCAGCTTTTTTTGTATTTACTGTAGTAGAAAGATAATGCATAATTGTTACAGAGAAAAAATGTGATCTTTGAGTAATTTTTTGAGGTTTTCTCGCCTTCAGTCCCATGCTACCTGCGTTTGTTCAGGAGCAAAATGGTAACAGATGTTTTAACCCGTGTGTTTTTCAGTAAATACTTTTCAGATAACTCTTCAGTTAGATTTAATCATTTCCATTGCCTTGCCTGCCTCTTCTTTTTGCAGGGGCATTATCTCTGTGTGTCTGTTGTCTGTAGTTCTAACAAAAATGCAGATTACTCTGATAACCTCTGTTGTTACTGCACTTTCTGTATAAAACTCAAATTATCAAGTTGATTTTGCAAGAAAATACATTTTCTTTAGTTTAGTTTTGCTTTCTTTTGGATATTTTTTATATCATCACAAAAATATCAAATTACCAAATGACAAAATAACTCACTTAGCTTGTTGCCAAAAGCAAAATAAAAATATATATAAATTTGGCCTTACTTATATTTTTATCCAGAATGGTTCTTTATTCTTTGTTTTTCTTCTGCACAATCTTGGGGTGAAACTACATTAATTTGTCAGGGTGGAGAAAAGAGTTGTAAGTTGAAAGTGGGCATGCAGTTTAATCTAGCGAGTTGTCAGCACTGTGCCTTTTCAGAAATGCTGTATATTCAAAAATGGTTGAATCGTGGTGCAGAAAAAATAAACCCCTCAAACACTTGTGGGTAGCTTGGCAGGTTAAAAAAAAAAAGCAAGGAAAAAAAAAGCACAATGTGTACCATCTTCTCCATTTAGCTCCAGTAAATAGTTTAATTAAAAACTTGTTGAACTTTTGTTGTCTGCAGGTGCAGAAGTCAGAGATGCTCTCTGTCAAAAGCTGTAATTTCTGTGGCTAGTTAGTATAAAAGTAGTGGAGAAGTCCTGAGAAGTTTTCTTGTGGTATGAACAGCTGTTGAATTAGAGACAGGACAGTACATGAACTTGGACAGAATCCATTTACTAGCCAGCACAGGGAGCAGGCATACAGATAGATGACCTGTGGGAACATCTGCAGGAAATGGCCTGGCAATTAGATGAAGAAGCTTCCTTGCAGTCCTATCTACTGCAGAGGCTTCCAAACTCTTATTTAGTAGGCATGCTTGCTAATTTAATTTTTCAATCTTCCTTTTGTTCCCTCTCTCTGGAAACTGGCTGGCTTGTATTTTGGCGATTGTTTTGTAAGTGTGTTACTCCAGGTGCATTCTTCTTTGTTCGGGAAGCAAAAAATAGCCAAGAAGATTACTTCTCAGTTAAGTGTGTTATTGGGTTTTAAGGAAAAAATTGTGAATGAAACATGTATTCTGACTGGCCCAGCCTTGTCATCTGCTGTTCAGAAAGCTATTCCCATAATAAGCTCTTAGAATGTTTGGGAGGAAAATTACTTTTCTTTCCTAAATAAACTGACATTTAATAATTCTTATTTTCCTCTTCTCCACTCTTCCCATTAGGTGGTTTGCAGCAACTCAGTTTGAACCTCTGGCAGCAAGGTCTGCTTTTCCATGCTTTGATGAACCAGCATTTAAAGCTACTTTTTTAATCAAGATCAAAAGGGATGAGAAACTTTCCACTCTGTCAAATATGCCAAAGGTACCTGCTTTTGTAGGGAAATTTTGGTAGAGCTGCTGCCTAGGTAATCTGTTTCAGTGTTTTTGTCTGTGTTTTTACTGCATTAATGTCCAGGGGATTAACCTGAGTGGGTAAGCTGCAAACGATATTACTTTATCAACTGTTTTGTTTTCGAAGACCTGAACTTTGCAGGGAAAACAGCTGTTCAATGCATTGCACTGTGTAAGATGTTACTGACAGGCAGTTGAATGATTGAAGGATTCCTGTTGAAATTTAATTTTTAAATTTTTTTATTTTTAAAATTTAATTTCTTAAATGGATTGTCACCTCCTTACAAAACAAAAGCTGTAATAAAGGCAGAAATTTATTAATTCACTGGAGAAATTCAAATATGGCATTCTGCTCTTATATAATGGTCAGAATAAATTATTATGGTGGTTATATCTTCAGGTTTAAAAACCCATTTTTCTTTAAGGCTGACAGTTAAGTTTTCAGTGACAGTTAAACATCAAAACATTGTTTGGTTTCAAATGATCTTGTCTAAAACTAAGGTTATTGTTGTTGGTTTTTAAATGCTTGTGGGTTCTGAAAATAAAATCATATATGAAGTTTCAGAACTTATGAACTATCTCTCTCTGCAAACCTTTAGAATTCTGCACTGTAGTGGTTTTAAACGTTTTGTGTTATTCTTTTTGTATTTTATGTTTTTGAGGGAATACATAGAAAAGTACTTTAAGGCATATAGCATGCTTTTCTAGGAGTAGTATTAAAGATGACTGCACAAAAAGTAAGTTGAGGTATGGTACAGTATCTTGGTTCTGTATGGTATCTTATTGTGTGCTCAGAAAACTGGGCAGGCAGTTACTTTTGTCAGTGTGTTTAAGCTGGGCGTGTTTTTGCTTTAAAATTATTAAGATCTTAGGTTTTCATCAGTTTTCAAAATGTGTTCTCGATTTTGATTTGTAAAAGTGCTTCTGAGGAATATTTTGTTCGGTTTTAAAATAGTAAGCATGTCTGGTTATCTAGTTTTGCTGAGACTTATGGAAAGAGACAGATATTTAACTCATGTAACACCACTATTTTTAGTAGGCTGTGCTGAACTGTGTCTTTGATGTAGCCTAATGCTCCCTTGAATTAGTGCTGATCTATATGTTGACTTTAGATTATACTGGGACTTTAAATGTGAACCAAATTAGATTAGTTTTTTGTTATTTGTATTAGTTATTTGGTAACAAACAGAGTTATTTGGTAATAATTCATAATAAAACTTGACAAATACTTTTTGTGTATGTAAATGTAAATGTTTCATGTATTCTTAAGTTTGTTACATTGTTGTCAGCATCATCAATCTCACTGAAATACACCAAAAATACAAAGATACTATGTAAGCTTGCCTATAAACTGTTCATAGCATGAAATAATTCTTTAACATTTATTTATTTTATCTCTTAGTGTTCTTTTGTCTGCATTAACAATCCTTTATTTCCCCTGCAGAAAGCCACAACACCTGTGACGAATGGAATTGTTGAGGATGAGTTTTTTGTGAGTTTGAAGATGAGCACCTATCTAGTAGCTTTTGTTGTTGCAGACTTGAAAAACATCAGCAGGGAAACTAATGGGACTCTGGTATGTGTGTTTCACTTTAAGTTCTCCTTCACTCTTCCCAAGCTGACCAGACTACTAAACAAAACAGGAAGATCCCCAAAACAACAAGCAAACTGTATCTTTTAAATTTATTTATCTTCTTGGTTTGATTATACACATCATAGGTAAGGGACAAAAGCCATTCTCTGTAAAGTGGACTGTGGTCATACCAGACTGCATATACTTTTACAGCAAGGAACTCTGCATCAGGTCTTGTTAACAGTGGAAATTTACAAAATATAAAATTCCTAAGAGCTTTCAGAGCTGGGAGCCTTCAACTCTTCACTGCTTCATCTGTGAACAGTAATTACATGCAAACCAGGAGATGTTCTGAGGATGTGAATAAATGTGAGAAGTTTCCAGGAACACCTACACTGCTTGTGGTTTCCAGCAGTGCTACAAAAATTTTCTGTACCTGGCAAGATAACATATCTAAAAAACTCATGCCCTACAGTAAAGCAAATTTAGGCTGACTTTAAATCTGCATTTAGTCACTTAAATACAATTATTTAATTCTGTTTTTCCAAAGGTTACAAACATCACACAGTGGGTCCTGCTTGAGCTTTGTCCTTTGCAAGTATGGCCTCTTTATACAATGTGTGCCGTTAGAGCAACTAAAGAATAAACATGGTAACATTAGTAGTTGTTCCTTAATCTTACATTAGAAAGCGCAGAAGTTGCATGTAAGCAATGACTTCCATGAATCTTAAGCCGAAACTGCCCCTTTGTGGTGAGATGTCAGAACTGCCTATGAAATGTGCTATTTCTATGTGCTACTAGAAAAAGCCAGAGGGAATGGTGCCAGTAGCACTGTAGAAGGAGAAGCCCTCTCTAATCCAATAAACAAACCCAAGTAAGGATACTAGACAGGTTTTGATTCTGATCTAGACAAGTTTTTCTAATGAAAGCTGAATAGAACAGATTGTTACACTTTCTTGTTTCGCCTTGTGGCTTTTATTCAGGTCTGTGTTTGAACTGTATTCTGGTAAAACCATACAGTCAGTTCTTTGAGGCAGGTAACTTTTCAATTTAATAAGAATACTTCCTACTTATCTTTAACGTTTTATTTTCAGATTCTTATTTTTTTAAAATTAGTATTTTAATCTTATTAAGAGTACTTGCTACCTTGAAGGGAGAAAGCATAAGAATACCAAGTAAGGCCAGAGTTTTATTAAGTCTAAAGTACTCTCATCAGTGTTTACAGGCCAATGAAGTCAGTAAAAAGGAAGCATATATTGATATCTTCCAGGAAATACTGGCACAGAATGCACAGAACAATTTGTGACTGGGAGATCGAAAGAATTGGAGCTTCACAAAGAAAAAGTTTGTCATGAAAGCTTTAAGATAATATGGAGTTGAAATAACGTTGCTTCATGCTTGTAATTCAAGTTGAGATTTTTCTCAACTCCAGATGATGCTGGGAGCCTTTTATGTTTTGGTTTTGAGCTTAAAATTTGCAGCAAATAATACTTTTGTATTCCAGGAGCACTAGACTAGATTATTATTTACGTGCGCTTCATTCAAACTCAAAAATTAAGAGGTGACCTTTTCCATCTGTTTGAAATGTTGTTTGTTGAACTAATTTACAGCACAGGAAGAGGGACTCCTTTTTAATAGAACTGGAATATGGTTTCCCATATATTTTTTTGTTTGTGTAGGAAAGGGTATCCGAAATGTGAATCTACCTGTAACCTAATCAAAGATGTTTTCTTGATACAGATAACTCAACATGAATAGAGAGATATTGTAACCTCTCAGTTTTCCTTCTTACATCATGTCTAATGTGGCCATACCTTAACAGGATTGAGCTTTATGCCAGTTATTATTTTTTGAGAGAATTTCCTGCAGATTATACTCCTGCTATCATACTATAAATGCTATCATAGCCTAAAGATTGAGGTGTAACAGGAGGGTCACTTAATAACTCATAAGGGATTTTAAAATTTGTGTTATGTAGACCCTTCTTAAACACATTCCTTAAAGTTTTCATCCTTGAATTGTTCTTCCATACACAGAGTCTGTATTTTGACTAGTTAATAAGTTCTAGTAAGAAAAATCAGCTTTTTATGAGCAGCTTCATAAATACCATCTGTAATTTGTGTATGTACTCACAAAAATATGTCTTATCTGTTTCAGGAACTCCTGTGAGGTCCTTCTTCAGTTCTAAATCTTTTGTAGCTATAAGTTCCAAAATACTTTCTCTTCTCTGTTTGGACTAGGTATCTGTCTATGCCATACCGCAGCATCTAAACCAAGTTGGATATGCCCTAGACACAGCAGTGAAGCTTCTGGAATTTTACCAAAAATACTTTTTAATGAAATATCCTCTTGAAAAATTAGGTAAGTTCTTTAGGACTTTTTTTTGTAAAAAAAAACCCAACAAACAGAAGAAGCTCAGATCTGAAAAATGCATGGGAATTTTCATATTTAAAAGAAGTATTACAATTACTAAATTATTTTTAAAACTAATTACATGTTTGTCTGAGTGCAAATATTAAGTGAGTCCCAAATTGGAAAGTTTTTGTAAGCTTTTGGAACCACATTGCTTATATTTTCATTGTAAATTTACACAGAAGAACTTCTTTAGTGGTACTCAGCTTGGTAGTGAGGAAATTCTGTCTGTGAACCATGTTCACAGCTGCAAGATCTGTAGCCTGACTCTTCTACATGCATTAGTTTGAGTGGAAAGATAGTGAAATGCAGTCTTCTTAGACACTACTTTTCATTGGTGTACTTTTCAGGCCATCTCATTTCCATGTTACTTTTGTTCATGTAGGATCTATAGGCAGGGTCTCTTTAAAGTTGTTTGTATCAGAGTTCTGCTAGAGAAACATGATCATAAATCTATGGGGCTTCTGTACTTGAGATTTGAGTGTATGTCCACATCACAGGGTTTAAATAATGAATTTTTTTAATGATTATATCATAGAATAGCGAGGCTTGAAATACAGGATTGCTTTAACTAGCAATTTTCAAAATCTTTTTTCAAATCTTTTCCAGATCTGGTAGCAATTCCTGATTTTCAGTCTGGTGCAATGGAAAACTGGGGTTTGATCACCTTCCGAGAAACAACACTCTTATTTGACAATAATACTTCTTCAGCAAGGGATAAAAAGCTAATAACTGCAGTGATAGCACATGAGCTTGCCCATCAGGTAGTAGTCTGGGAAGGTTATTGTTTTCTTTTTTAATTTCTTGGTTTTTTTAAGTGCAATTCTGTCCTTAAATTCACCCCTCCCCTCACTGTTACTGATGCCTTGGGAGGCTACCTAGAAGAGAGGCTAGAGAGTGTTAAAAGAACAAAGTAGGTATTTATTAAAATATCCTTCAAAGGATACACCTTGGGCAGTACAAGAGCCCAGCCATGGCTACACCCGAGATGGACGACGGGTCACACGTCTTCACACTTTTATAAGTTTTGGTCCATTTCCATATTGGGGTTAATTGTCCAATTACAGCTTCAGGGTATGAAGTTCCATCCTCCCAAATGACTCTCCTCAATTCACTGTTTATACTTTTTGGGCCTGAAAACGCAATGGTGTCCTTGGTTCTCGAGCTGGAAAAGGAATATTTTGTCTACACTGTGAAGAGAACTTGCTAATGCTCTATATGAAGTTCAGAGTATATACTAATGGAGTACAGAATCTGGAAAATATGAAAGCTAAAACTTGAGGCGTCATGACTGGGTTGTGTATTGTATCTGTTCAGAAAACCTGCAGGTGTGTTTTCTACAGCACAACAGGCAGAGTGCAACTCTGATGCCATGCTTAAGGAGTTGTTGCTGCAAAGGCTTTACTGTGATTTTAACTGACCTTCATTTTACCACAAGATAAGGCAGAGGATGGATTGAGTACTTCTCATTTGATTTTAATTCTAAGAAAATAATGATGTTTTGGTCTTTTGTAGTGGTTTGGCAATCTAGTAACTATGGAGTGGTGGAATGATCTCTGGCTGAATGAGGGATTTGCCACATTCATGGAATACTTCGCCATGGAGGAGGTTTTTCCAGAATTACATTCAGTAAGTAATTTCTGTAATTACATTTACTATTTTCTGTATTACCTTCACTATTACCTGATTTTAGTGCTGCCTATAAATGACTGATACTTACTGATACTTCAACTGATATTGAAGTTAATTTTGGGCACCACTGAGATCATGCTACATCTCTGATTTGGCAGTTTATTATATTGGAAGTGTCTTTGAGAAGGGTACATTGTTTCTGTGGGGTTTAAATTTTTTTTTCTCTGGTAGTAAGCTACATGCAGTTTACTGTGTTTTGTGAAGGTTATATTCTGTGCAAAATGGCAGGTGTTAAGACATGTAGATGTCTATATATAAAATTATAACTTAAAATCTTTCTAGAACAAGTCCAGACGTGTTGTTGAACAAGTTTGTCTACTTCTGCTTTTCCTAATGGACCTAGGAAACTTTAGGTTATTAAGTATACCTGAGGTTGCAAGCACATGAAAGAAGCCTGGTCTGCAGTCATGGTATAATTTATTATTATAAATACGTTTATGTATTTATAAATACGTAACATTTATTAGAAGTGCACATAGTTTTTATAATATTTACACTATTGGGTTGAAATAGTGTCAGGCTGGAAAGCCAATGTTGTAATTGTTAGTAAGCTTGCTAAGCAGTAATATTCCTGATGAATTCCCTAATAGTAACATCAGACTTTGCTCTTAAAAGATAAATGCTTATAGTTCTTTCTGCAAGCTGCTGTGTACCTGTTACTTTTTACATTTTTAAAAACTTTGTTACATCTCTACTGCCTCGTCTGAATAGTCTTTTCTTTCTATCTAAATGCTTTTTGTTCTCCCGATTACAAGTTCCCTTTGTTTTCTTTCCCTATATATCCCCCTTTCTTTTTTTAGTAAGTATAGCAAAGCTATAAAGTGCATAAGCATTACCTGCTTTACATTTTGATGGATAAGCCATTGAATATGAGAAAATACACATGGTAAACATAATATAATTATCAAAAGTGCTATGAGTCCTACTAGAGCAAAACCAGCTACATGTTTGACCCAAGGTCCAAAGTGAAATCTTCCCAGCCTGAAGAACAGGCCGAAAGGATCCCATCCCTGATTTGACTGCAGTTCTCCAGACAGCTCCTTCAATTCCTCAATGCTTTTGTGAGTGGGTTTGGGGTGGTCACTCAGGTTCAGATAGCACATTCTCTTGAAGTCTTCACAACCATGTCCTTGGGCTAACAGTAAAAAGTCTATTGCTGCAATATTTTGCAATATTGCTTGACGTATTCAGTTGACATCTGTTAACAATCCTGTTAAAGCATTACTAATAGCATTCTTTTCTTTTGCAAGCCAACAACCTAGTTTATTAATTGTGTTCAAGGCATGTGCAATATCAGTAGAGTTAGCTAAGGAATTAAAAAATCTCTTTGCTCTATTCCAGAATTCAAACTCAGAGTCACAGTCAGACTAAATGACTCAGCATCATGTTTATTTCGTCTGTGTCCTTGTGTCCAATTAGAGTTTTGAGACTGGGGTGAAACACAGTCAAATGACCAAAAGTACATGAACCTCCCACTGCTTTACTTGGAATGCCTTTCTATGCTCTGTTACCACATATTGAAAATATGTTATCAGGCAGGCTTATTGCACTGGTCTCTGTTGAGATTTGTGAGGGAGTAGTAAAATTGCACCAGGCAGAAGCATTACAATAAATGCCAGTGCCACTTAGGTCAACCCCTGTGTTGTCTGCTTTTGGATCATTTTTAGATAATTAAGGTAAAAGCACACAGGAGCTTTTATAGAGCCTAGTATGTCCAGCTCTTGAGGCTACAGTGAGAGAGCAGGGAAGTTACTTTTCTCATGCCTTCATCAGTATTGCCCAGGTACCATCCCACAGACTCTCCAGCATTAGCCTGCCATGATCCAAATTACCACAACGATCTACAATTACCTGGAGTTATACAATCACGTTAAGCTGATTGTAAAACTTGCTCCATTCATCCTTCTTCAAAGAAATGCCAACCAGACATGCCTGAAGTGGATCACTAGGACTGGTCATGGATATATGAAGGGTAGATTGGTTAATTGCTTGGCTAATGTGAGCCAAACATTGGTCTTTGGTCAATGTTTTGTTCACATTCATTGAGAATATGCAGAGGGTGCTAAAAAAGGTCACATATGTTGTGTCCAAACCCATTGCAACTGATTACCAAGCCAAAATTGTGATCCCTTCCAGTCCCCATTCCTGCTGTGGTGGGTTTTATGTTCTTCACAGGTAGCCAGTGAGCTCCTGTGGATAGAGAAACACAGCTATAACCGCACCCCCATGTTAGCAAAAGCACAGGGCCTAGCCATTGTCCACTCTGCAAGTCTTTGTAATAGACAGGTGGCTGAGAATCCATTAAAGCACCATGGGAAAACCTGCTTTCATTTGCTGTTTTCTTATCAAATCTGGAAATATTTAAGAAATTGAAAGCAACTGTTACTTTGTCCAGTTGTTCCTGAGGCATTGTACCAAGGGCATCCCCCCTCTTTTGTTTAATAAGCATATTCTTTAAAAGGGCATGCCTTTGTTCCACAACAGCTTGACCTGTTGAGGAATGAGGTAAACCAGTTAAGTGACACATATACCCCAACAATGAAAAAAGGTTTTCATTGATTGTGAAACATATGCTGCACCATTATCAGTTTTCACTACTTTCAGGACTTTTAAGGTAGCAATAATT
Source organism: Parus major (assembly GCF_001522545.3). Lineage (NCBI taxonomy): Eukaryota > Metazoa > Chordata > Aves > Passeriformes > Paridae > Parus > Parus major. The sequence continues at coordinate 45,816,471 of NC_031799.1, forward strand.
CGCAACATGTGTTTAATGACATCTCCTGCCTTTTCCCCTTTATGAGTGCAGGCAACAAAAAATTTGGAATATGTGTCAACTGATACATGCACATATTTTAGGGTGCCAAAAGAGGAAATGTGCGTAGCATCCATTTTCCAGGCTTCATTGACATCCAAACCTCTTGGATTTGTACCTACTGTGGCAGGTAAGAGTATTAAATGAGCACAATCAGGACAAGAATGAACAATTTATCTGGCTTGAGAAATGGTAAGATCAAATTGTTTACTCAAAGATTTTGCATTCTGGTGATAAAAGTCATGTGACAACTTTGCTTGTATGATTTAATTCGGAACTGTTGCCATCATTGTCAGAGCATCAGTAGCTGCAATGCCTTCCACCAGAGGTCCAGGCAATGATGAGTGAGTTCTGAGATGCATAACATAAAAAAAGATGAGATGATATGACATCTAACGTAATCATACAGAGTAGGTAACAGCATAAACAAATCCTTGTTGAGTACCTGCTTTAAAAGGTAATGTTCAATATGGTTTAAAATACCTACTACATGCAAGGAATCTGATATTAAGCTGAAAGGTTGAAACATATATAGTCACTAGAAGTGGCTTCTAAACCTACTAATTGTGTTGACCTTGGCTGAAAAATCACAGTTTTCCCAATCCCCTACGGAGTTTTTCCAAACAAAAACTACTTTCTGAGTTTTACCAGATTTATCGATGAAAACTGTCTTTGCTCCAGACAGGGACTGTGACGATGTTAGAAAATGTGTCTGTGATGAAAGATCTTTTAAAGATTGCAAAAGGGTTTTTTTTTTTGCAAAAAATTAACAAGGTTTCCCAAAAAGTGTGTCAGGGCCGCCTGTAAAGATAATGATTCTCAGAACACACCCTGAAAAGAGATAAAGGAATGTGACAAAGGAATGTGGATGTGAGAAGGATCTTCCCCACTAGGGTCTGGCATAATTTTTGTGCTGTGGAAACAAGTCTAACAATCACATCAAGCAGTGTAGTTACTGTTTTTGAAAATGTGTGAGGTAAAAATACCCACTCTATCATCCACAGTTGTTGCTTATACAGCACTGTGCAATTAGTTTGCATATGGTTGGAATTGAGCCAGGCTAAGAAAAAGCCTCAGTGGTAACTCTGCTTGTCCTCTGGATACAAAAGAGGTCTGAATTTCATCTGTTACAAGTTGCAATGCTTCAGGGGCTTCTGCATCCAGCTTGTGAGGAGAGGAGATAGTAAATCTGTGTCTCCCTTAAGTAAATTAAACAGGTGACAGTTCCTCAGTGAACATACCAAGGGTAGGTCTGAGCCAAATAATAGTTTCTAATCATTTTTGCAAATCATTTAGTGTTGTAATAGAGGTCTTCAGCACAATGGACTGAGGAACAATTTTCTGTTTAAGTAATAGAAACCCAAGGTATTTCCATGGTGGGACAGTTTGAACCTTGCCTGCTGCAATACAAAGACCAAATTTATCAAGAGAAAGGCACAAAAACAGAAAACATTTTTGCAATACTACAGAGTCACCTTTTGCTAGCAGTATATCATCCATATAATGATACAACAGAACCTTTGAAAAGTGCTTTTGCACTGGTTGTAAAGCACTTGCACCACAAACTGGCATATCGTAGGACTGGTTTTCATTCCTATTGATAACAAAACCCAGTGATACCTTTGCATAAGTTCAGTGTTGTTCAAGGATAATAATGAAAAAGCAAAATGAGGTGCAGCATCAGGGTGTAATGCAATTGTGAAAAAACAAGCTTTTAAGTCAACGATTTACAGTTCCCATGTTTCAGGGATCATTGCTAGATTAGGAATTCTGGGTGTCCATCAGGGCTATTAGTGCACTGTCAGCCCTCAGATCTTGTGAGAGTCTCCATTTGCCAATCTTTTATGGAATCACAAATATTGGGGTGTTCCACGAGGTTCCAGTAGAAACTGTATTTCCCAGATCCAGCTGTTCTTTGACCAATTTTTGTGCTTGTTGCAGCCTATCTTTTTGAGGGGCCATTGAGGGACCCACATTGGAGTATTCATGTTCCTTGTGAGTTTAAGTCTTGGCTGCACATCAGTGAGCCCTTTTCAAAATTTGTTGTCAGTCCCCACTGTGATAACAGATCTCTAGCCCACAGTGTGCATGTAGTAGAAAGTACATATACATGGTTTGAGCTGCACTTGTTTCCCTTCTGGCCCATATACCATGAGCTCCTTAGCTGGCTGCTGGGGCATCTGCTGACCTCTGATGCCTGTGACAATCACTGATGGCATTGACAAGGGCCAGGTAGGTGGCCATTCACATTCACTGATGATGGGTTTGTCGGCTCTGGTATCTATTAATCCTGTAAGAGACTTGCCATCTACAACACAGGTTAGAAAAGGTTGCTGTACAGAATGAGTTTAGACCAGTAAATGTGAGGAGTGCCTGTGCTCCCAAAACCTCCAGTGCCCCTGTCAGCACTGACAGATGGTATCACCTGATCAGTTGATGGTATCAGTTGATCAGTGCATGATCCTGCTGGAATAGTACAAGGTGGATTAGGAGTCCAAGCCATGATTTTTATTTTGCCCCTAGAATCAGAGCCAGTGATTCCTGGTGAAATAAAAAGTCCACCTTTAGATGATGATGATCTCCCTAGTAACAATACATGACATTCAAAAGGAAGGGGTCCATTTAAACCTGTAGGTATAAAGTGAGCCGATGTGTCATTTACTGGCTGTGGTGGAAACTGCCAAGTCCATACCAGCACTGCCTGGGGTTCCCTGATGTTCCTCAAGCTTGAGCTGTGTGGGTTTGCTGTAGTTGTTTTGTTGCAGGGCAAAGGATTCTGAGCCTGTCTTTGAGTTTCTCTGCTGCAACAGAAGTTTTCCATTTTGTTATACTTAGAAATGGCATTCATTCCTCCAGTGGTAACCTTTCTTGCATCTAGGGCACAGTTTACTAGGTTTTTTATTCCCTTGTTTATTCTTTTTCAGATGACCTTCCTCTCCACAGTAAAAACATTTGACTATTGCCCTAGCAACATGTAGCTGTTGAGCTAAGGTGGTTGTTAGTAAGTCTACTTTGTATTGTTCTGTACCAACACATGCACAAGCTTTGATAAAGTCATGTAAGGAAACATCAGGTTTGTATTTAACTAGATCAAGGGCCTTGCGACAGTCAGTATTTTCATAAGCTAAGGATTTGAGTAAAACTTCTGCTGCATCTGGTAAATCAATTTGCCTTGTCACAGCTGTCTGCAAACGATCAATAAAAGTAATGTGGGGCTCTTGAGGTTCCTGCCTTATAGTAGAGAAGCCAGGTTCAGTTTTATTAACATCCAGCACTCTTTTCAGAGCTCTTATAGCCAGCTCCCTTGCTTGGTTATATGTTTCTGGGGGCATCCTTAACTGTTCTCTTCTTATTATCTGATCTCCAGTCCCTGTCAAATGATCCTTTCTTAGCACAGTGTTAGCAGTCTTTGTTAGCCCACACTTGATCTTCAGAAAGCCCATTGTGCTCTGTTCACCTTATAGAATATTGTGCTGCTGTCATAATTGATTTAAATAAAGCTTTCCAGTCAACAGGCAACATAACATAGCTATCTGTGATACCTTCTATGTATAGGAAGATTGCAAACCATTCTCTTGCACAGATTTTCTTAATTCTTTAACCATTTCATAGGAAACTTGCTTGTGTTGAGGCAGATTGCCTTGATAAACCATAGGCAAGGGGTGGAGCAATTCAACATCCCCTTGAAGCAAAGGTGTTTTTCTACAGGTATCTAAAAGGTATTTTGGTCTTTTGGCTCAGGGAGCAGCAAACTATCAAAAAATTAAAAAAAATAAAAAATTCACTATCAGTCACAAAGGGTTGTTTTGGCACCTTTGTGTTAGTAGATGGTGCTGCAGCCATAATTTTTAGCTGTTGCAATGGTATTTTAGAATGCGAATCATAGCTTTTTCCTACAAGTTTGCTTTCTTTTTCCTCTCCAGTGGTCCCCTCCACATGCAAAGGAAGTGAATTAGAACATGAAAGCGTTGGTGTGGATGCAGGAGAGGCATCTGCAGGAGAATTTACTGTTTCAGACTTATGAAAAGCTTGCAATACAGAATATATAATTTTCCATGTTATGAATTCACCTGAGTTAATCTCAGGTGTTTGTGTTTGATGTGCTTTTAAAGCATCCCCTGCTCACTTCCAGTGATTGAGGTCATAGGACTCTTCAGGGCAGGTACCAGGAACTGTTAGTTTTCACCCATACAAGAAGTTGTGTTAGTTTATTTTCCTGAATTTTAAGATTTTGCTCCTTTGCCGTACATAATAAGAAGTCTTTATAGAAGGCTTCTAGTTTAGAGATATTTTATGAGGGAATTACCCAACAGTGTAGCTAACCTGTTTATTAGCCAGCAACGGAAGGAGGTCCTCTGTGATCCTTGGAGCTCACCAGTGCTCAGGATGCACTGCCAGTCCAGGATTGCCTTAGGAGATTGTCTGTACCTGTTCAAGGAGCCATGTGCAAGTGCTTGAAGGAAGCCCAGTCCCCAGTTGTGGTATAGCCAGAGACATTTATTAAAAGTGCACATAGCTTTTATGATATTTTCACCATTGGGTTAGAGTAGCATGAGCCTGGATAGCCATTGTTATAGTTGTTAATAAGCTTGCTAACTAATAACATTCGTGATCATTTCCCCAGTTGCAACATCAGACTTTTCTCAAAGATAAATGCTTATAATAATAGGACCTTCTGCAAACTGCTTGTACCTGCAACTTGTTACATTTTTAAAACCTTCATTACATCTCTGCTGCCTTGAGTGAATAGTCTTTTCTTTCTAACTAAATGTTCTTTGTTCTCTCAATAACAAGTTCCCTTTGTTTTCTTTCCCTACAAGAGGTAACTTTGGTCTTCCCATCATCATGGTACTTGCTTGTGTCTTAATCAGTTCCGGTTTCACAGATGAGCTGACCTGGCATAAAAGAATCAAATGGCCCACCACAAAGGATTCTGATAGCACTGAGTTACACTTAATACAAAGCACTGCTCGCACAGGCACTTCTATTTACATATATGGCTGAAGGATAGAATCTTTCTGATATAATAATGTACTGATTATTTACAAACTCACTTGGATACTAAGTGACCTAGCTTTTTAGACACTGGAAAACATGATGGATTCAAATTTGGTCTCTCTTCTCCAATGAAAGGATTTATAGCTACTGCTAGAAAACTTTCTTGTCACTGAGAATGACAGACTGATAAACAAAGGGTAGGGGAATTAAATGTAGGGGGTAGTGTTGCATCCAGGATAACGATATCTCCAAGGAGAAGACATACCTGAGTCCTGAAATCAACTTCTAGGAGTGTTTATGTGATTTGCCTTAGTCGTGGGATTAAAAACCTGATTTGTACTAACTCTTTCCTGCCTGGATAGATTGTGTTCTTCTCAGCATTCTGGAGAAGTGTGAGTTTTGTGTTCTTAAATCACTCTTAGTAGTATTAAGAAACTTGAGTTGCTAACCTGGTACAGTAGAATTCTTTTACAGCACTGGATGTTTCAAAACTTCATCATTTGGCCTAGCTTGGTTGCTCAGTTGGATTGTCACCAAAAGTATGTAGCCATTCTGCTTGTTGGGTGCATATGTGCTGAGTGTGAGAGCCAAAAGTAGTGTCCTTTTTTAACAAGGACACATCTAATATCTGTGTACTTCATTCCAAAAGCTGTCTGACAAGCTGCCTTGACCAATATCTCATTTAATTGTTTGATGGTGCCAGAATGTGTTTTGGTAAAAATAAAAGACATTGTCTTGAACCTCTCCACTCAAGAAGAATAGCCTTCTACTTCAACTTCTGGTTTAACCAGCAGTTATTTTTATTGTATTTCACAGAGGGTTTTCATGGATTTGTTTTGTTGTTGTTGTTATTGTTGGGTTTTTTTGTGGTTTTTTTTTTTTTAATTCTACTGTATAGAGAATTATTTGCTTGCCTTGATGAAATGAAATAGACAAATACCGATATGATCAGCTTCTTTTCAGTGTTTGAGGTTTTCTTTTTCTGGTACCAATGTATTAAAGTCAAATATCTTCATTCTAGAGGAAAATAATTAAGAGACTGGTAATACTAGATAAGGTGGTGCTTATAATCTCCCGAACATTACAGTAGTGAATAATTTCTCTAGACTTCATGTTTGAAGTACATGAAGGTCGTATTTTTGTATTCCCTGCCTCTTGTAAATGAACTGAAAACAGCGGTGAGCCAAATGTGAAATTAGGCACACACTTAGAGGATGCATTTTTGTCCACTGACACGCTTGCCTGAGACAGGGGCTTAAGGGTCTGTATAATGATGCAAACTCAAAAGTGAGATTCCACTGCTAAAATGTGGCTGGGAAATCGTAGCTTTTATAAATGATACCTTGACAATTCTTTTGTTGCCTAGAGCAATGGAGGAGCAAAGCAGAGAGAGCTTTTACTTTTCTGCTTAACACGTATGTTTCAGCTTCCTAAACAGTTACAAATGTTTCTCTTCTAGGATGAAGATTTTCTTACTCTAATTTTCAAGGCTATGATGAAGGATGCCTTGAATTCTTCACATCCAGTCTCTTCTGCTGTTCAGTCTTCAGAGCAAATCGAAGAAATGTTTGATGCTCTTTCTTACATCAAGGTAACTAAAAATATTCCAGAATATTTGGAAAATTATACATTAGCTATTGAAAATATGAATGTGGAATTGCAACTAAATAGGCATGTATTGACAAACCTTTGGAGGTTATTTACACCAAATTCAATGCAGGATTTCTCAATGTTTTTGAGAATCTATAATTGAGAGACCACCAGCTATTCACAACTCTTCACGGAAGTAAATGTGAACGCCATTTATTTCTACCTTTAGCACACTTATATAGGGTTTTACAGGGTCTGGGGGCCAAGCAAGTTACTGTTGGCTAATACACATAGGTTTACATTTTTTCTCCTGTACACAAGGATATTGTTTTGCTTTACTCTCTATTCTGCAGAAAGGTTTCAAGGACTTTAGCCTTTAATATCACGACTTATTTCAAAGACTGGTTTGTGCAGACAGGCCTTTACTAATATATAAAATATAGCAACAATCTATATAGCATTTTATTAGGAAAATATTATGTATATGTATTTGTGGCATTACTTACCACCTTGTTGAATGCTTGAGCACAAAATACAGTACTCATGAAGATGTAAGAGGGGAACCAATAAATGAAGCAACATAACCAGTTATGCATATATTCTTCTGATAGCAGACTGTAACAAGTGATGGAAAAAAGAGTAAAAACAAAACACCACACAGTAATCACTCAACTTTATACTCTTGCTGATTTAAAAACCCGCAGTATTTTAGAGATATCCTGAACTGGAGGTTTACCTCTGAATGCAGATTATTATACTGCATATCCTGATGGTCTGAAATTGGATTATTTCTAATGTCTAGTGAGAGTTGTGTGTGAGGCTTATGTTATTAAAACATCTCAGTGCCTTGCTTAAAAATGCATGAAAGAAATATCTGTATTTGCAAAAATTTTATTCACATTGTCTCAGGTTTTAGATACCAGATTTTGGTAGTGTTGGAGGACAGACTTTTGTTTGTTTATTTTGGATTAGCTGAGACTTTTTTCTATCACTGTCTTGTACTTTCATCTAATTGGAAATCATGACAACAGCTATTTTCTGCTAGAAAATAGTCAAATACTACATCTTCCTCTGCTTAGTGGAATGCAGTTCCTATAACAGTCTTGGTTTGTTTCCTCTGACTTCTTTTTGCAAGTCTCAGCATGTTATCTGGCATCCTTGAATAATATGGGATGCCAAATAGACCTACGGTAGTGATGTGCTTCCATTTATTTTGAGCTCTGTTTTCTCAACTGCAAGAACAGATAGGTGAGATTTTCAGGTTACCTTGGTTGCCAAATGAATTTGGACTCTCTCCTTTTATCAAAAGGCATAGCTGTTGTTTCATGCTTCAGAGGTGCTGTCTCAAGTAATTCCCTTTTTGGAGAGCTTCTGGAAGCTATGCATTTGGCATGATCATGTCTTTAGCCAACTTTAGAGATACAAATTCTGTCAGTCTTTGACTGATTGAAACTTCTCTATATAATTTTACTGGAAAAGTTCAGCAAGTGATTGGATTGGAGTTTCAGTCAATTAGTATAACATTATATTTGGAGAATTATTTTTTTATTTCATTGCTACTAATAAGTATGTGCACATTTTGAATAGAATTGTACCAGCCTACACCTATAAAAACTGACCAAAAGAGGTTTTGCACATTGTCAGAAATAGTGTTTTCACAGTTGCTTTCTATGTTTCAGAGGATTTCATTGCGTATCTTTTCATTCATGCATGAAGTTTTTGTATTCTACTGCTCTTGTCCCTATAACTTACGTGAGGTTCTTGGCAATTCACATGAGAAGACACTTGAAGTGTAGTCCCTAATAAGCAAAGAGTTGTCTGTTATTGAATTGTTCGGCATAATTTGTTTTACTGGTCTGACACAGATTAATAGGTGACCTCTACATTGTACTGTCTGGAATAGAAATAATTGTACAGTATTCTTTTTAGTCTGACAGTTTTGCAGACTGTTACTAACACCCATGGGTGGGACAAGATCCACCTGTAACAACAGAGTGTATGGAGGGATATGACAGTAGGAAAAAAAAAGGAACAGAGCTGTAGGTTAAGTATGGATACATACAGGAGAGGAAATTGCAGCCATATTATTAAAACCTGTAGTAAAGGCTGTTCCTGATGTTTGATGAGTAGTGAATAACCAGGCAGCCTTCAGTTACTCAAATTCCAGAACTTGAGTTTGGAATACATGAGAACAATGCATTATCTCTTGAATATTTTGTCCTTTACTTCTTGTTTTTTTCCTAGAAGTAGTACCAAAAAATAAAAGTGCACCTTTAAACTATTCTTGATCTATGGCTGCTCCTCTGTGTTCAGTTCTACAGTATGCAAGTTCTCAGTAAATTTACTTATTGGTGGCTTTGACAAAGAAGCATTCACAGCCCTATTGATACTAAAACTACTCAGTTACTACTTTTTTTTTTCTTTACAAGACATGGCTGTATTTAAACACATGAAAGCGTTCTTGTTCTTCTGCAGTCAGTTCCAGTCTACCAAGTGTATCTCATCTTTTTCCTGTATTTTTAGGTTTTTGATATAACTTCACATCATAAGACTGTTAAACACTGATTCACAAGTGCAGTTCTGTAGCATACAGATGAGCATTGGTAATGAAAAATGGTAGCCAGAAGAGACAGTAAGAAGACAATATTTTTCAGATTATGTTAATAGGAAAAATTGTCAAATTCTACTTGTCCATTTCGTAATTGTAGTTTGAGCCTTTAAATTTTTTTTTTCCAAAACAACTGAGAAAAGTTTTCAAACTCCATTAACCTTTTCTATAACTGTATTTGAGTTTATAAAATAGTAAAAGAATATTTTTCCAGGGTAGCTAAGTGTAAAAGTAATTATTTGTAGGATAATATTTGGAATAAAATCTGCTAGCTTCTCACTTACTCCTGTACTGTGTAAGAGCTGTAATATGCATATACTTAAAAAAGTTCTGTAACTTCAATTTACTGATTCATTTTCCTCTTTTTTTCTCCCTAAAGGGGGCTTCACTTCTTTTGATGCTGAAGCATTATCTCTCTAAGGATGTTTTCCAAGCTGGCATTGAGGTGTACTTGCATAATCACAACTACAGAACTGCCCATAGCGATGACCTGTGGGACAGCATGAATGAGGTATCAATCCTTGATTCACTGTTCTTTTCTTTTTTTTTTTTTATCTGCACTTCTTTAAGAGTATCATGTTTTTATTTATTTCCTTGTTTATGAAAAAAATAGGATAATGGACTGCAGGTAAATACTCTGAATTTTTTGCTCATCCTATTCCATATGCGTAGGGAGACTACTGAAGCTTCTAGAGGTACATTGAGTATCATCCCAAAAAAGCCCTGTGAGTGGGTATGTACTGCCATGCATGTCCATCCAGTGCAGATGTCCTCTCTAGAATTACATGGGTGGTGTGTTAAGACCAGGATGAAAGTAATAAATTTCAGGATAAAATTTACACTCAAGGAATAGCTAAATCCTTGCAGAGGGTTACTCTATACTACTGTAATTTTTTTTTGTGATAGCTTCTGTTTTAATAAATGTGATGAAATTTTAGGAAAGCAGACTGTACAAGCAGCTCTCAAATTAGAAGGCAGGCATAAGTCTGTGTCTAGTTTTAAAGGGGGTGTGAAGGGCTCAAGAAAGCAAGGGTTTGGGCAGAAGAGAGTGAAGGCTAGAGACAGGAAGGCTGTGGGAGTCAGAGAGGCCAGGGAAAGGAGGGTGGAGAGACAGCAGGAAGTATAGGGGAAGGACTGAGGGTCCAGAGAACTACAGGTCTGCTGGCCTGAGCTGAGTGCCAGGGAAGGTCATGGAGCAGATCATCTTTAGTACCATTACACAGCACATACAGGACAACCAGGGATCAGGCCCAGCCAGCATGGATTTAGGAGGGACAAGTCCTGCCTAACCAACCTGGTCTCCTTTTAAGATCAGGTGACTTGCCTGGTGGATGAAGGAGGGGCTGTTGATGTTGCCTTCCTGTCCTTCAGCAAAGACTTTGATACTGTCTCCCAAAGCATTTTCCTGGAAAAACTGGCACCTCACAGCCTGGACCGGTGCCCTCCTTGTTGGGTTAAAAACAGTCTGCACAGCCAAGCCCAGAAAGTAGAGGGAAATGTACAAGTTCATTGTCAAAGTGATTGTTTATAGATGCAAAATCGTGCTACCACTTAATTGGTAACTTAAGAAGAAAATTAAGTGTTCTCCATTTGCTATTTTCTTGTTATAATTGTTTTTACAGATTACTAATGGAACACTAGATGTAAAGAAAATGATGAAGACTTGGATTGTGCATAAAGGATTTCCTTTAGTCACTGTTGTCCGAAAGGGAAAGATTATTTCAGTGCAACAGGAGAAATTTTTGTATCGTGTAGAACCAGAAAACTGGACATCAGATGCAAGGTTATTACCTTCTTAATACCTTTTATCTGTTAAAAGAAAGGTGCTGTCTTAAACCTTGTACATCTTTCTCACTTGTATTCAGGCCTCTTAGTGTTTCCTTTGAAGGCAGGTCGTAATAGAGAATTCGGCACAGAAATGCACACATATAGTATCTGCCTGATACTGATACTGATGTCTGTTTCCACTGAATCAACTGGTAAAAATCAGTGACACCCTTTGTAGTCTGAATTTCTTACGTGCATTGTTTTCCTGAAGCTTTTAAGCTTGACACCATGAGTTGGTTTTCAATACCAAAAGGCAGATCTCGTAAGTAAAGGTTTCTTTACATTTGAGAAAGTTTTGTGTATCTAACAAGACTGTAGAAAGTCAGATTGAGTAAGTTTTACAGAAGTTACAGATGCATGTATGCTACTTCAGAGTCTCTGCTTCTTACTTCCTAATTTCAAGTGTATACCTTGGGCTTTGCTACAAGGATATAGAGAAGCTAGAATCAATGCTGCCTTGGCTTCAAAATTATAAGATGACACTACTGCATGACAACAGGTGACTGAATATATAACAATACAATATCCATTGTACCAAAACCTAAAAGGAATTACATATGCAAATACTGAAGAAGCAAAGATGTGGCAATTGATAATTTTAAAATTTTGTTTACTGCAAATGTAACTTACGTTATGACCCTCAACAGTGTCTTCTAACAAAAATATGTAAGTGTGAATTCTTTTGAGATTTTGCTGGTTTTATTTAGTTATTTGGAGTTTTAACAGGAACTGAGTCTATTGCATCTTCTTTCAGAAAATTAGGTCTGTAAAAGAAATTTATCTCTTGAAACATAGAAATTTAGAGGGCTCTGTTTTGTTTTTATTATGTGGAGAAAAAAAAACCAATGTGGGGTTGAAAGGTAAGGGAAGAAGGGAAGGATTTTTAAGATACATAATTTCTGTTTCTAGTTGATGCAGATTTGGGGCATGCATGAAAAGGTTTTGAAAAAGAGCACTCTTTTTCAAAAAGAATTTTCTTTTTTACATGTGAGTCATATGTACATACAGAGGGGGTCCCTGTCAAAATCAGATTAATATGTTCAGTGTCTTTGATCCCACCCAGATTTATGTTTTTCTCTAAATAGCCAAGTTCTTACCATCATCATGAGCCTACTTATAATTTATTCTTCCAGCTGACAGTTCACTTAAGAAGGTCTTCATGGTATACAATTAATTATGATTTCTATACCATGATTTGGAATTTGAGTCTTGTACTTGGATAATATTTTATTTTTATTTAAAACTTGTAAAAGATCAGAAAAACAATGTTGGACTCAGGTAAAAATAATACTGGATGAATTTCTGATGCAGCCAGAGATTTACTGTGTAAGATTTTATACAAGCTACCTAGTATGCTGTAACTGGGAAAGAAGTACAAGGAAAAGTGGAGTCCATCAGGGACTGGTGTGGTTTAAGGTCTTCATCAGTGACGTACACAGTTGGATCAGGTGCCCCTGCAGAGAATTGGTAGATGACACCAAGCAGAGCGGAGCAGTTGGTGTGCCTGGGGGAAGGGATGCCGTCCAGAGGAACCTGGACAAACACGAGCAGTGGGCCCATGGTCAGGGCAGCCTCTGGTATCAACACAGGCTGGGGGATGAACAAATCAAGAGCAGCCTTGCAAAGGAGGACTGGGGGGAGGGGCATGATGGTACTAGACACAGACCAGCAGTGTGCATTCACAGCCCAGAATTCCAGTTGTATCTTGGGCTGCATCCAAAGCAGCGTGGGCAGCAAAGGGGAGGGAGAGGATTCTGCCCTTCTGCTCCTCTCTGGTGAGAGCCCACCTGGAACCCTGCATCCAGCTCTGGGGGCCCAGCACAGGAAGGACATGGACCTGCTGGAGCAAGTGTATAGGAGGTTCACAAAAACAATCAGGTGGACAGAACACTTTTCTATACATGGACAGACAGACAGTTTGGGCTGTTCACCCTGGAGAACAAAAGGCTCTGTGGAGACCTTACTGCATTCTTTCAAGTACTTAAAGGAAAGATGGTGACAGACCTTTTAGCAGGTCCTGTCGTGACAGGACAAGGAATAATGGTTTTAAAATAAAAAGGATAGACTTAGACTAGATATAAGGAATAGTATTTTTACAATAAGAGTGGTGAAACAGTGGCAGTGATGGCCCAGAGAGGTGGTTGATGCCCTATCCCTGAAAACATTCAGGACCAGGTTCATTGTGACTCTAAGCAATGTGATCTAGTTGAAGATGTCCCTGCTCATTGCAGGGGAGCTGAGCTAGGTGACCTTAAAATGTCACTTTGAACTCAATCTATTCTCTAAAATGTACCCATTTATCAACATGGTGGGATTTTAAAAAATAATTTCTATGAGTGCTGTGCATTTATTCTTTCGTCATATTCTGATTATATAAATGAGATTTATACTTTATTATTTTACACAGCATTCAGTGATCCTGGTATTATAAGTATACAGAAGTGCATAGACTAAAACAAAACAAACCATTCAAGGGAAATAATATGTATATAGCATGTCAGTAAACATTTGTTTTTCTTTGCAGTTACCTGTGGCATATTCCTCTCACTTACATAACAAATAAATGCAACTTCACCCATTGTACTAATGCATTTTTACTGGATCAGAAGTCAGGTACGTGAGTAAAAGCTTTGGTAGCAAGTTATGTAAATGTTACAGATACATGATTTTTCTGAGAACACCCTTGAGTAAGATGTGAAGCTGAAGACACACAGGGTACAAAATAATTCCAGAGATATGAAGCAAAGCATTGCTGGTATTTTCACCATCAGAGAGCTGGTTCCCTGTAGCATTGTGTGTAGAAATACATGATAGCAACTGGAACAGAAGCACAGGTTTGAAATTTGTAAAAGCCTGTGCATTTCATCACAGTGTATGCACACAATCTCTCAAACTGCATATTCTTTAGAGAGCAAGTTATGTGGAAGTTGATCTGCCAGTTTGCTGAAATGTTAGGAAGTAACTTTCCACTGAAATGTTTATTTAATTGTATAGGAAGATACTTTATTTGGAACAGTAGATAAGACTGTTTGAAAGAACAACTGGACAAAAGGAGAAAAATTAACTGACATGACTTGGGGCAGACTGTGGTAATGTTCATTCAGTCAGATGCAGGAAGAAGAATGACAAAGTACAACCTGGAATTTTTGAGATGTCTTTTGAAACTTTTGTACTGGCTTTTCCTTCTTCGTTGTAGGGGCCAATAGTGTGAAATAATTTATTGTCTCTCTGGAACTAGTCTACTTCATAGACTTTGAACAAACAGTTGCTAAATGTTTGTTTCTGTTGATAACATATTGTCTGTCCACTAGCTGTCATTGAACTTCCAGAAGAGGTGGAATGGATAAAATTCAATGTGGACATGAATGGCTATTATATGGTACACTATACTGAAGACTGGAAAACACTGATTGATCTGTTGAAAAAAAACCACACGGCTCTGAGTCCTAAAGACAGAGCGAATTTGATCAACAATATCTTCAACCTTGCACGGTAAGACTTCTATATTGGAAAAGGTATTGAAGGTGTTTCAAGTTTTTTCCAAGTCAGCAAAGATCAGGTTTAGTTTCTAAAGACAGCTACTTCAGAGAAAATTTAATTCAGTCTTCAACAGCCTGGTCACTGATGCTCTAGATGTTATCTCCCTCTTCTTTATAGCATCATCTGTTTATTTGGATCACAGCCACATCATAGTTTCCATTTCTGGAAGATGCTATTTTGTTTAGTGTCCAATAATCTGCCTGCTAGACTCTTTTCCTGTATTCTAATGCTCCACTTTAGAAAAGTAAGCTGTTTCCCTCTTGAATTTTTACGGGTGCCCTCTCATGTGTTTACCAGCACTGTCAGAACAGGCGAGGCTGAACATTATGGATAGTCTCTTAGGAAGCTGCTATTCTGTCTGAGTTCCCTTATTTATGACAAGTATTTTCAGACATCCTTGCCACACTTCCTTACCCATTTTCAATTTTTTTTAATTGAAGGGATGTTAGTGTCCATTGTTGCTTTGTTGTAATCTTACTGAAGTTAAAAGTATGAAAAGTTCTACATGTAAATTGTTTCTTATATCATTCCCTCTATTTGCTTATCTCTCCATTAGTGTAATGGAAAAGCATCACTTTTGATTGTTTCAGGGAGTTCTTCTCCCTGTAATGTTTTATATTTTTGTTTTATATTTATGTTTTATTTACATGTTTTGTAATCCATTTTAATGCTTGTGTTCATTGACCTATAGTCTAGGAAGAGAGTCTCTGGAAAAGGCCTTTGAGTTGATTGATTACCTCAACAAAGAGAACAGTACTGCACCACTTACTCAAGCTTTGTTTCAGCTGAGTCTTATATACAACCTTCTAGACAAAAAGGGTGAACAACAACTGGCAGCACGAGTCATGGTATGTCTTTATTTTTTATAAATTATAATTTTAAATAATTAGCTATAATGTTCTTTTTAGTTACATTCTCTTTTTACATGTTGACTGCTTAACATAGTCATTAATTTCACTAAGTTAGATGGGGATTCTAGAGAGTTGCCAGTCTTGCCAGCTTTTTCTAATGATCTCTTACCAAAATGCTACACTTTTTGGACTAGCTTCTTTCCCTCTCCTTCCCCTGTTTCCACACCATACCCATATGTCCCAAAATGGTTGTAGGGAGTGTGGTGCAGTGGGAACACAGTGGTGTCTGGGGCTTTCTTAAAGTTCCCATACAGGTCAATTTAGTATAAACATGTAATTAAACAGATTCCATGTACTTTTTTTGTACAGAAAAGTTATTTTCAAAAGTAAGAGTGGCTAGAGATCGTAGATCTAATTGCTTTGTAGAGAGACAAGAGAAAAAACCAAAACTGTATTCTGTATAAACAGAAACACAAGGATGGGTGTCACTGTCCTGTTCCAGTTGTGCAGTAGAGTAACACAATATAGTTTTACAGACTTGACAATGAAACCAATATTGTAGGTTCAGTTCTTGATGATCATGTCCTTTATTCCTCTGTTTACCTTCTTATTATGGAGCTTCTTCTCCATATTCAACTACTGGTTTAAAATCACCTTTGCTGCTTTACGGTGTAAAACATCAGTAAAGAAATTTAGTCTATAAGAAAACTATTAAATTATTATATAAAATAGCAGATGATTTTTCTTTATGCTAGATAGGAATAATTAGTGAGTGCTTAAGTAAACAAGGAAAAAAAGCACTATTTTAATTTACCCAAAGTTGTTATGTATCTGTTATAAACATCCCAAGCTTTGGTTTGCAGTGTCAGCAGTTTTATTTAAGTTTAAAAGTTTTAGCTGAGATGTGGTAGCTGATCAAGCATCCAGATGTGGTTTTGGCAAGCTGCAAAACTACAAAATTGAAGGATGTCCAGCCTACAGACACACAAAAGTAGTTTATTTTTGCTAGACAAAGGTGTATTTACTGTGACTTGATGAAGTTAAAAGCAGTTAAACATACAGAAGTTGTAGTATGTTGAGATTGTAAGCTGATTACAAGCAAGTCTGAGCTTTGGCTCAAAGAGTAGTCTTCAGTTTCCATGTGCAATTTAAGATGTAACTTGGCACGTCTTTTGGATTTATGTGGTATCTGATGCTTATTCCTACAGTTGAGAAATAGCATTAATAAGTTGGAAAACTACTACATTTAGCTTCCACAGTTAAAAGGGGGTTTTTTTGGGTTTTTTTTTTTGGTTTGTGGGGTTTTTTTGTTGTTGTTGTTTTTTGGGGTTTTTTTCTTATTTTAAACTAGTTTTGTGTATAGAAAATCCTTTTGGAAGGAATTAGCTATTGCTAGTAACTTTTTCCTCCTTTAGCATAGGATAGAGCACTTGCTTGGAGATAAAATTGATCAACAGGACTGGACAGATGATGGGGCCCTGTCTGAACGAGATCTCCGGTCAACACTGCTGGCTTTTGCCTGCACCCATGATATAAGAAACTGTAGAGCAACTGCTGCTGAGAAGTTTGAGACATGGATGAAGTCTAATGGAACAATAAGGTACCACAAAAACTGACCTTCCACTCCCTTTACCTATCTAGTTTCCAGTTACATTGCCACCATTGGCAACAACACCACCATTGACCACCCAGCAAGAAAAAGAACAATTAAAAAAAAAAGAACTCCACCACACCACCAAAACAACTTAGTATTGATAAAGAATGCAATTCTGTCTTTAACTGTTCCATGTGTAGAAGTAATTGCTGTATCACAATGAGAGGATGACTGCTAGACTTTATCTCCACTCTAAGTTTAACTGCAAAACCAACCATAAAATTTTCTTTCATCTCCATTTCCTGAGCTGCATGCTGAAAGATTACTTAGTGGCAAAGCCACACCTTTTATCATACAGAATTCATTCTGCTTTGGATTCGTGTGCATTTTGAACCATGGAAAATTTTTAGTTTTATATACAATTTTCTTTGTTTTCATGTGACTAGATGATTTGCCTTTTCCTAGTGACAGAAAGTATTAGATTGGCATGAATTGAGTCATGAGAAATCTTAACAATTGCTACAGAATCAAATTTCTCCAAAGAGAAAGACATCTCCTTCAAGTTAATCTTTTAATTCTGTGACTTCTTTCCTCAAGTATTTTTCTGCCCCCTTTGCTTATTTGTTTTGTTGCTTTTGTTTTTCCCTGTAGTCTGCCTAGTGATGTTATGAAAGCCATATTTGCAGTTGGAGCCAAGTCTAATGATGGCTGGGAATTCCTCCTGAAGATGTACTTCTCTTCAGTTTCTGAAGCAGAGAAAAGCAAAATGATTGAAGCCTTGGCCAGCACAGAGGATGCCAGAAAGCTGATCTGGTATGAAGGAGCAAAAAAGTTGTATGCTGTGTAAATTACAAGTGATAAAATGTTCTTGGAAAAGTGCATTGCCTTTTTTCAATTGTTGAAAAAATTTCTGATTGCTAAAGAAAATCCATGCAGATGTTTTGCACAGGCTTCCATACACAGAAAGAACCTGAGATTTTTCACTTAAAAATTACGTAACAGAGCAGCACAAAAAAACAAATTCTGAGTATGCATAAAGAGAAAAGAATTGAATGTAAAGGCTTTGCACTACTGGTAACACAAAATTTCAGATTTTGCAGTGCAGGTAACAAAACTGCAAGCTGTTCTGTAGAACCCTAGAAGATTGATATGTCTTTATAATTAAAATAATAACTAGTTGAGGTATATTTTTGTTTGCTATTTTTCCTCTTCTTTTTTTCCATTTCTTTCTTTGGGTGAAAATTTGACTTTACATTATATTCCTCTCTGTAGACTAAATCTTAATACTGCATGGAGAGCACAAACTGCTAATTTAGACTTCAGCTTACCTCTCTTACCTCTTTGATGTATTTTTTTTCTTTTACAAGTTACTAGAATTTAGTTCATCTTTTCCAACACCAGTGAAAATTCAGGTACTTGGATTAAAGCTAGGATCACTCTGTTTTCTGGAAATTAAAGCTAAGTAAATGCAGTTGTTGTGGTAAAATGTAACATTAATTTCTTCCAGATGCCAGAAGCTGCTTGCTTGATGTATTATATCATCTTTTCCATCTAATTGAGGACTTTCAGGAAACCCATGTGGACATATGAGTAGATGTTTTTCTCCTGTTTCTTTGCGTATGCTTTGTCTCCTAGGCTAATGCAGAACAGTCTTGAAGGAGAAATCATCAGGTCACAGGAGCTTTCACATATCATAGCAACTGTTAGCCAGAGTTTGCCTGGATATTTGCTGGCCTGGGACTTCGTCAAAGAGAACTGGGAAAAACTTACACAAAAGTAAGGCATTTGATGCAGCTGAAACTTCAAACTCACGGTGGCAAAAGCACCTGTTTGTTTCTTTCAAACAAGACAATAAATAGTATCATTCATCTAAGAGGATTTATATAAAAATTCTAAATCATATTTTAAAATCAGAGTTTACAAATATAACTTGCTACATAAAATTTGAAGTCTCAACAATTGTACTAGAGCCTCAGAGTAACTCTAAACAATCTTGATCTTAATTTCTCTTGAAAGGTTTCTGTCTCAGATGTTTGGTTCAGTTGCAAGATATTTATGTGGATCAAATGGATCCAAAAGGACATCCAGGGAATTAATTCAGTATTTATTTTTTTCTGAACTGCCACAGCACTCCTAAAACCAAGTAACCAAAATAATCCACTTGCTTCAGAAATACATTGTCTTTCACTGGCCTTGAAGGGTACCCAGCAGGAAAGCTGGCCCTGCAAGTCCTCAAAAAGCCAACAATACTAGAAACCTCTGTTTCTAAATTCCAGCTTTGATTTTTAAGTTTCATGCTGCTAAAATTGTTTCTCCTCTGTGAAAACTTCTGCTCTAGCAAGCTCTTTGTAACCAATATTAGAGAGTTACCTCACTTGGAAGAAATCCTGGTAGCAAGTTCAGTTCTGGTAGAACTTCAGAGCACATACAGTACCACAAATACAGATCTTGATATTCACTGTGTGGTGTCCTCAGTTCTTTACTATTTGTTCTGTGATAGAAGTTGGAAAATTTTCCATGGCTTTTGCTCTAACATTACATTTTTAGAGGGAATAAGGAGCTAGAAGCTTGGATTTCTAAGACCATGTATTTCTTTTGAAAAATAAGGTATGTAATTGTAATGTAAGGTATTAAATTTAAGTGCTTTTAATATTTTCCAACTACTAAATAAAAAAGTAGAAACAGTAGAAAAGAATGCATACATATACCAAAACTGCATCTTAAAATGTCTCCTAGCTGAAAATATTTGTTTGTCTTTCAGGTTTCACCTAGGCTCATATACCATCCAGAATATCATTAGCTGGTCAACTTCTCAGTTTGCAACAAAGGCACATCTACTTGAGGTTGGTGGCTCAATCTGCTAGAAAGGGGTATTTTCTAGTGCCAGTTCTGTTTTCTTTTAGTTGAAGGATGAATGAAGCACATGTTCACATGTTATTTATATTCTTGACACCCTGGTGCAAGTATTTGTTTCAGTTGCTTTCCCTGTTTCACACATGGCAAATATATGCATAGACATTGGGGGATTATATACTGAGTCTGTAACAGGGTTGCATTACAGAGTTGAACCCAGTTATTGGTTTTTACTGTTGTGTTTTCCTGTGCACTGGAATGCACCCTGTTCCTGCACCCTGTCTCACAAAATAATGATTTGAACTACATGTAATTTTGGTCTAGATTTTTTAAACAAGCTATGCTTTCTGTATTTCTGTAATGTGTTACTGTGCCATAAAAATTGCTTTATGCCTGTTTTTTCTGTCAACAATCCCAAAGAGTTATTGTGGAAGTTGAGTATCTGCCAACAGTTTAATAGCTTTTAGAAAGCTCAGTTGTTTTCCCTAAAAAGACCTTGAAGTTATTGTATCAAGAATCATTTACAGTTTAGTCTAGTGTTTTCATTCAGATAATTTGGTAGAGATAGGTGTTAATGGTTTGATCTATAAAAATTTAAGTGTTAGCATTGACAGTTACAATGATGATTGGGTGTGGAAGCTGTTCCAGAATGCTGAACAGGGTTGCTTGCAACGACCAATTCTTTCTCACAGAATGGGACTACTCTGTGTACTCTCTGTTAGCCTTGTGATAGGGTAAATGAGTATCTGTTTATTGGCAAA
The DNA here is from genome assembly GCF_001522545.3 of Parus major. Taxonomy (NCBI): domain Eukaryota; kingdom Metazoa; phylum Chordata; class Aves; order Passeriformes; family Paridae; genus Parus; species Parus major. The sequence goes on from NC_031799.1 coordinate 45,837,150, forward strand.
ATTATATATTGAAACCAAATGAGTTATTGCTGCTGTATCCATGAAAAGTGCTTTCCTTGCATTTTGGGAACTCCTTTGAGGGGTTTGCTTACTGCAGAGACACAAACAATTATCAAAAATGGATTTCCTGCAACACGTGTATATCCTTTGCTGCTGAACCTATTTGTTTGGCTGGTGTTAATTTTAATTACAGTTTTCTTTTTCCTTCTTTATTCTTGCTATGCAGGTCAAGTCATTTTTTGAGTCAAAATCAGAGGAGAGTTCTCAACTGCGTTATGTAAAAGAGGCAATTGACACAATTCAGCTCAATATCCAGTGGATGGAGAGAAACTTGGCAAAGCTGCAAGAACTGCTGTAGTGCATATGATACTGTGCTGTGTCAGCCATTTAGCAGCTCTGTGAGCAGTTACTGTGTTTCATTTGCAAAAGCCAGGGTGAAACCAGGCATCATGGCAACATTGCACTATTAAGGAATCTAGATTGCTCAGGGCATGTCTCAGATAAATTTTTATTTTCCTTTAAGCATTTTGAGCAATATATAAGTATTTACCCTGAAACTTTTCATCTATAGACCAAACATCTGCACAAATGATTAAATATAATTTTATATGTGAAACTTAGACCCTTCCTTCAGAGTTGTATTAGAATTTCTTGGCAGTGGGTTAATGCTGACAGGTAAGAAAGAAAGAATTACCATGAACTGTTACTTCTTTGCTGACTGCTCACTGAGCAGTAGATTTTTTTCTTAATGCAATACTGTATGTGGTTTCCACATTTGTAGATACAGAAGCTGTTGTGAAACAGAATTATATTTCGGATATGTAAGTAGTGGTGAATGTTATAAAGTTCAAGAGGTGAAATAAATACAATTACAATTCCATTTAAGTTTGGATTTTTTATTTTCATAGTGCTCTTTAGGAATTACACATAAAAAAAATAAATCCTATGCTAATAATGTGCAATTTGATATATAGAAGCAGCTGGATGGTAGTGTGGAAAAGAAGAAAGAGCATCAAAAACAAGCATTTTTGGGATGTTTCCAGAAACAGTGGTGTGACTTTGGAACTTCTACTTTGAATTTATTAGAAAATTTTGAGAATCTCATCACTTATCATCAAACTTTAACTGATTTTGCTGTATTGGTCTCTGAACAACTGCACAAAATAGTATTTTTTCAGGTGAGTTCATTTGTTAGGCTGATATTGATTTGTGCCCTTTTGACTACTGACTGTCAATTTCACCACTTGTTGCAGAGGGTTTGTAGTTGACAGATTAGTTGTTCACTTCATTTTTGTAAACTTCTGGTCGTTCATTGCCTGGTAACTTGTAAATCACTGTGTAATTAGTCATCATTACTCACTCTTCATGGCATTAGTTTTAAGAAAGCTTCTAATTTAGATTTTAATGATTTTACTTTCTACTACTGTAAAAATATCTTGTGAGACAAATCCTCAAAGTCTTTTGAAGAATATGAGCTAAAACCCTAATGTGCAACACTATAAAGATGAAATACGTGCAGTGCTGTCTATGTCTTTCATAAGTGGTGTGAAAAAAGCCATTTGGGAGGTATTATATATATATATATATATATATATATATATATACATACACAATATATTCAAGAGTAAACATCCTTTTTTTATCTTTTCATTTCACTTCCAATATATCTTTTGTGGATTCATACAAGCAGATTTACAACTGTTGTTAAATTATGGAATAAGAATTGCAATTCAGTATATTCTTGGAGTTTTTATACTGTCACATGTTGCTACTTTGATTCCTCCTTTATTTTAAATCTTTGAAATTCTACAGAAATACTATTTCCATCTTTGACTATTTCTCTGTGTGTGTATATGTATGTGTTTGTATGTGTGTGTATATATACATATATATGTGCCAACTTTTTCTTCCTAGTCACTTCTTAAATTAAATGAGAAGTCAGTTGAAAACTTCTACTTTTCTATCCCAGCTGTCCCCTCACATGCATTTTATTTTATCCCTGACCACAGTATTGAGTCTTAAAAAAATTAAAATCAAAACTGTGGAAGAGGATCCCATTTTCTGTTCTGGAATTTTGTAAAATATGCTATTCTATTAAAATGCTTTAGTAACAACTATGAAGCAATAACATGGAGCTGAGTTTTAGACAGGAAAGTGTACCAAGAAAGTTGGGGAGGTTTTTTCATTTTACCATTTGTCTTATACTTCTGTTATGTCAGTAGTAGAGGTCTTACAGAGAAACGATTTTAAGGGAGAGTCTCCTGCTCTATTAGTAAATTGTACTGCAGTCAATTCCTCCTTCCATGAGAAATGCTTAAAATAATTCTCTTTTTTCTGAGTGTATTGGGAATTGATGAAGTCTGAAATGGCTAACACCCAGTGCAAGGCAGACAGCTCATGGCAAGGCTCATGTTGAACATGTGCTTAGAGCCAGGGTGAGGGTCAGGAAAATGGTGAGGTGTCAGTGAAAGACAAAGAGTAGAAACACAGTGTTAGGAGGGCTTGGAAAAACCCCCAAGGGAAGGTGAAGACTGCCACTCCACCCTGAGAGCCAGAAAGACTTGGATGTCCCATTAGCTGGATGCTGGTTAGGGCTACTGTGAGTATGGCTAGCTAGTACAGCTAGTTAAGCATGGCCATAGATGCAGGACAAAAACTTGAACCATTCAAGCTAACCCAGGTAATGCAGGATCATGGAATTCTTTGTATAACTGTGTACTTACTATGTGAGACTACCAACTGTGGGACATCAGGTATTAGGGGCTGTACAAAATGCAGACTAATAGGCTGAAATGCAGTAAGTAAATGTTTCCTTGGATGCCTTAGGAATTGACTTAATGAAGCAGCCTTAGCCATGCTAGAGGGATGACTACAGAATTTTATAATACAGCAGGACTTCTGAAAAAGGGGTGTGTCATTGGGGCAGGGTTGATTTGGAAGTGAAGGGCCATGTGACAAACCAAGCTTGGCCACGCCCAGAGTGATGTGGCTCCCAAATTACCTTCAGTGTCTTTGATGCTATTGGCACAGTTGTCCATTAAAAGATGGCAGCATCTTTTAATTGGTCGCGCATCTCCCCAGCTCAGAGGCTGTGCAAGGACAGAGTGGCCACATAGGGCTTGATCCTGCACTTCATACTGTCTTTCACCTCCTCTTCAGCTCCATATCTCCATTTCTAAAGCTCTAGGGTGGTAAGTGAGAAGGCTGCTCACATCAGCACTTGCAGCTGCAGAAAGTGTTCTTCCTGCAGAGAGCAGAAAGCAGAGCCCAAGGGTACTGTCAGTGTGGGCACTTCTCTCCCATCGTAGCCAGCAGCAGGGATTTACCTTGCCATTTCTTTCCACTCAGCATCTTCTGCCTCTTTCATACAGATCCCACCCAGCTCAGAGAGCAAGTCATGAGGGATGTGGTGCTCATCCAACTTGGTCCTGAGGATGAACTGTAGCCACTGGGATGGGGTGTCTGGGATAGAAGACAAAATTCCATCCTATTACTGTAGCTATCATGCTCACATTCAGAGGGGGCATCAGATGCACACCGGTTCAGCCATTATTACTGGGCTAGGCGCTTTCCACTAGGTTTGCGCAGGCCTGCCCAGAGCCATGGAGGAGAAACATCTATTTCACCTCTGCATAAGGACAGACTGCTTTCTTCCCCAACACTTCCATTTTTAAAGCCAGGATCCCTCTAAGGAAGATGTGTTTAGCTAAATTATGCACTTAAACTGCCTTAAAAAAAGAAAAAGTCTGGAAAAAGGTCATCATGCTAAACAATGCCACTTTCCCTCAGAAGCACTAGCCCCATGGGACCTGCCTGTAGAAGACCTCAGTAGTAGTGCAGTAGTAGTGCATCAAGGAGATTAGTGAGTGATGTGGATTGTTACATAATAGTCCTGGTCTTTGGGAGCAAAGTTCTCTTCTTTCTCATGCTTCCAACTATCGGGTTCATGATGCCAGTGGCTGTGCCTGACCACTGGTATCTGCACACCCTTGCACCAGACTCAGGTTCTGCAGAAAAGTGGCATTTGCTCTTGATATTGGGGAGCCAGCTGATGCAGAAACCACAATTAAATTAGTGCATCCATCTCAGTTGGAAATACCAACTTCTCTTGATTTCATTTTCACTGTATCCCTCAATGGTGCAGACCTGTCCTTTCTTCCAAATCCATTTTGCTCCAGCTTTGCAGTAAGTGCTGGCTACAAGTGTTCCTGAAATTATGAAGCCTCTTCTCAAACTTCAGTTTTGTCTGGACAACTCAGATTTGTTCATGAAGCAGCAGGGTTTTTTAAAATCTTTTCATGGTACAATGTGATAAGATCAAATCAGCCCTGTGATAATGAACTCAAAAACAAAAAAAATCAGAGACCAATGTTTGCAGCCATCACATCATTCTGACTGCTCCCAAGTTAGGAGCAGCCTCTGTGAGAAATTGAACTATGAATTGTCCAGCCCTGTGGTGAAGGCTCACATCAGAGCCTCTGGGGAGGCTTTCCCCCTTAGTTTAAAAGCTGTAAACTTTTTAAAAGCATGTGTAAATACCTGACTATTTGTGTAGTATCGCAGCACATTCTGCTGTGCATGCTGTAACACTGTGCAACAGGCGTAGGGACTTTGTGCAATGGACAAACCCACAAGAGTGGTGGCCCATCTACCAAGATCGCAGCAGAGACTCCCAACTTCTCGTACTGAATATTGAAGGCATTGCTCATCATTCCCTGGGTACTTGCTGCCGCCTTCATCTGTACAGGAGGCTGGGTGTGTACAGCTCTCTGATGTCCTCCTAGGCATCACCCACCCCTGCATCCATGCAAGTCTATAACCATACATGGCTTCTCCTCCAGGCACAGTTCTGAAAACACAGGCTTGTCGTTTTTTCCATACCCATATTAAATAGTCCATGATATCACTTACATTGTATGCAGTGGGAATCTGAAAGTAGTTATTACAGAGGGAGAGGCTGAGAGTTTCAAACGAAAAAGAAACTTCCTGCCCTGTTCCTGCACTTCCTAATGGGGAAAATAAAAGGTGAGTGGAGGGAAGGGGGGAATTTCCAAACTGGGGGAAATACCAAACTGAAGCAAAACCAAAAACCTGCAGTTTTGACCACAGCAACTTTCAGTGTCCAGAGGTGACACCTACAGGCCTCCTTAGATCATACCTGGCCATGGGACATGGCCATCAAAAAAAAGGCCCTCAAGAACCTGCAAGGATGGAACTTCAGCCACACGAGGTTCAGGCTTCCCTTGGTGTAAACACACATTCCAGGGAAAACCTTTATCCTGTTTTTATTCTCTTTTTTGTCTTTTTTTCTCTTCTCCTTTTTTTTTTTTTTCTCTTTTTCTCTCTCTCTCTCTTTTTTTTTTTTTTNTTTTTCTCTCTCTCTCTCTTTTTTTTTTTTTTACCATTTTTTTTCCTCTCTTTTTTTCCCTCTTTTTTTCCCTTTGCAAAAGCCAAAGGCCTAGAGCTCATGCCTACTTCACCCAAAATACCACTGCTGGCACTGCATGAAGAGCATTTCTGCCTTAAGAGCCAAAGAACTACAGCAATAAATGGAAATAAATATTTCTGTTTCTCTTTTCCCCTGTAACCAAGTCAGGAGAAGGGGAAGAAGTTCTGGAAGAGCCAAATTTACTGAGCTGAGAGAAAAACCAGCCACATCTCACACTCAAGTCCAACTGCAGCTTGAAGGCAGGCAGCCTGGAGCCTAAGGCATGCTAGGCAGTTCAGGCTGCATGGACTACAGCCCTTTCCTTCTGGGGCAATGCCTGCTGATCCAAAAGCATCCTCAGTGCCAAAGGCCCACTGTGTCCAGCCCACACTCCTCTTCCACATGTGCGCAGTGGCCAATGGTGATTTAGTTGCAGTAGAAATAAAGTGGCCTGTTTTCACAGATAACCATGTATGCAGTCCCAGTCATTCTCCCGTGTGAGGCAAGACCTCCGTGAGCTGGGACCTTCAAAATGCAGCTGTGGGCCGGCAGGTCAGGCACCAAGGGAAAGGGTCCCTCCAAAGGGCCAGAACTGTGCCAACTCAGAGAGGAGGGCAAGGGTGCAGTGGAATAAAGGAACATGGATCCTAGGGGTTTCCAGGTCTCGGGAACAGCAGCTGGAAATGCAGTGTCTTAGGTGGCTGACATATGATCCTTCTGTGTGTGTGCTGTACAGCACACCAGGGAACTTGAAATTGGAGTCTGGATATCTGGGCAGGAACCTTCCATCTCCTTGGTCTTCCTTAAACTTCATCAAAGGAAAGCTAAGGAAAATGGAATTTGGTCATCAAAGAGAGGAACTCGTTGGCAGTAACTGAAATGGCAGTCCAATGCACAACCTCTGCTGTACCTCTCAAAAAGGGGTAGGCTATTTGGCAGTCCAATGGAAGCAACTAAATAAACAGGCTCAACTGTAAAGGGGGTCAAGCTTCTTGAAGGAGAATGACTTTTAACTAGAGTTCTTCATACTTAGTTTCTAAACACCAGAAGAGCTTAGGCCTTGAGATGGTTATACTTGTTTAGTTGATTTTTCTATCTCAAGCAAAGCTAATGAAAACAATGTCACAAATTGGTTTTAAAAATCAGAATGTGTTTTGCTTTTAATTGTTGTTGCTGCAAATTCTGTAGGTATTTTGGGTGGTGTGTAGGTGTTTTGGTTTCTGTGGTTCTGTGCCTTTAAGTTGCCCTTCCCCCTTACCTCCAGAGCCCAGCACCATATCCAGAAGATGGAACCAGTCCCTCTGTGACATCAGCCCCAAGGCCAAGGGCACAGCGGCAGTGCACATTCTGTGGGCACTACATTAGCAGCTGCACTGGTGGTGACAAGCTTTCTCTCCTTGCAGCTAACTTGTGTCTCTGGCAGCAATGATTTTGTTGTGCATCCTTATCCTGCTGGCTATGTGCGGGCCTGCATATGGCATCTGTGGGTAAGTAGTCCCAGGCTCTAAGGGGGGCCCAGGCAAATGCTTCCCTGAGGTGCCCACTTGCCACCTGTGGCCATACCAGTTTCCAAAACCCTGGGGGGGAGTCTCGGTTTATCACCAGCACGCAGACTGCTGGCACCACTTGTCTACGGCGCTGGAGCAGAAATGGGCAGGCATATGCATGCTCCAGGCAGTTCCCTGACCCTGCTGACTTTGCAACCAAAGCCTTGGGAGGGAAGCTGGCTGACCTTCATCCTGCATAGCAGCTGAAGCCTTCTCAGAGGACAGTAATGACTTTCTGCTTACAGACAAACCTGTGGGCTCCGGCCCATGGGTACTGCCCTCGGCTCATCACGCGTTGTGGGTGGCACAGATGTCGCACCAGGCTCTGGAGCCTGGGCTGGGATTGCCAGTATCCGTTGCTTCTGGGACCCACCAGTATCTGTGCATGTCTGTGGAGGGACCCTCATCAGCTCAAAGTGGCTCCTGACAGCTGCCCACTGCTTCATCAACATCACAAAGTAAGGAGGACCTGGGCATGGGGATATACCCATACCACCAGTGAGTGCTTTCCTATCCCATTTCCTTTCAGTGTCCAGGACATTGCAGGGCACAGCTGAGAGTGCTCAAGGAGAAGACTGGGCTCATGCCACTGCTTCCTAGCAGCCTCCAGCTTAATGTATTTCGAGCCTACTTTCACTCTCTGCCATGCTTTTACTTCTCTATCTCATAAAGCAGGAGGCAGGGAAGTGCTGGGCTGTAACAGCACATGACATCCTTCTCACCCCTCTCTCCATCTGTCTTCCAGTCCCATCAGCCAGTGGGCCATCGTGCTTGGGGCCACCTCGTTGGGCCAGACAGGCCCTGATGTGGTAGTGCGCCGGATTAAGCGGCTGATCATGCATGAAAATTATGTTCCTCAACTTGCGTATAACGACATCGCCTTGCTGGAATTGGACCGGCCAGTCCCATGCAGCTCCTCCATTCAGACCGCCTGCCTGCCTGGTCCTGGAGTGAAAGTGTCTGAGCTGAAAAACTGTTATGTTGCTGGCTGGGGTGACAGAATTGTAAAATGTGAGTTCCTATAAAGGACCTGTGCCTCGAGGGCAAGCTTGGTACACCAGGGAGAGGTTGCTGGGGCTTCCTGACATCAGAGACCAAAATGAGAGTTGGGCTGTGCAACATATGCCTCTGGAGAGGTGGGTCTGGCTTGCTGCCCAACACCAGACAGCAGTGACACAGCACTCCCAACACCTCTCTAGAGACAGAGCTAAGCCCTAGGGAGGGATTTCAACACAGAGACAGGCCAGGAGAAGGGCAAGGAGCTGTTGGGAGCTCATTCCTTTCTCTGCTCACAGCTTCAGGTAGAGATATCCTGCAGCAGGCCAAGGTGCAAGTCGTGGATAACAAGCTCTGCAACAGTAGTGAGTGGCTGCATGGGTACATCTACGACTTCCACGTGTGTGCTGGGCAGGGCGGCGTTGGTACCTGCCAGGTAGGAGCGCGCTATGAGTCCCCCACACCCCAGCATTTTGGGCAGCCCCATCACACCACCCAAATGCAGCCCAGCACCTGCTTTCCCTGGCTCTCCCAGCCCCAGTTCTGCACTGCTGCTGGAGCTTCCACCCCCTTTCCCATCCATGGATCCTTGCTCAGCGAGGTCCAGACACCAACCCTGAAACATTCAAGCACAGGGGAGACAGAGCCCTACCTTACAGGCCTCCAACCTGCTCCCAAAGGCATCAGGGTTCTGTAGGTTCCAGCACTTGAGCCTTGCTCTGCCAGGAATCCAATTCTGGCAGGAGCTGGGAGAATACAGGAGCCAACTCTTAACTGCCGACAGGGGCATGCCAAAGCACCTTAATCCTCTCTGCTCTGCTTCAGGGTGACAGTGGGGGGCCGCTTGTCTGCCAAGATAAGCATGCTGACTTCTTCTGGCAAATTGGTGTGTCCAGCTGGGGAGTAGGCTGTGCTAGACCTAAACGGCCTGCAGTGTCCAGTGCCACTCAGTACTACTACAACTGGATCCAGACCACGATTGGAACAAGGCCAGCACCAACAGTTACTCCAACCCCCCTGCAGACGCCAGAACCAACAAAACCCTGTCCATTTCCACGTGAAAAGCTGCGGCAATTCTTTAATCTGCTGAAGGAGATCTTGCTGTTCCTAAAGGAAAAAATGTTTTGAACTGCAGAATGGACCAGCTGCAGTTCAGGGTATTGTGGACCACAACCCTTTCCTTCTGCGTTATATTAATTTGAATTTCATTAAACTGAATTAAATTTTAAATTGTAAGGGAAAAAAAAAAAAAAAGAGAAGCCTGTATTTTCTGCTCTGAGAATACTCTGCATCCAAATTCCAGAAATTCCTGCTAGCTTGGTCATTGCCCAGGCAGCCCTAAACTCAGGGATCCCTCCACCCTCATCTAAGAAGAATTTGGCTTCACACACCCTGCTGCACAAATCAATGCCTTCCCTACAGATATACTGATACAGATACATCTACAGCAGAAAAATAGCATCTGGCACCTGAAGTCTGCAACAAGTGCAAGAAACCCAACACTAGGAAAACAAGAGAAAGGGGGGAAAAAAAGGCGCAGATATTGCCCTGACATTAAGAATGTGAAGCCCTTCACTGTCCTCTGTGCCCTAAGGATGATTTTTGTCCTTATCAAATGGTCACTAGGTTTTTTCACTAATGTAGAAACCTAAGCAGTGAAGAGTTAATGCATTGCTATACCCTAAACACCAACAACCATCAGGCAGGCCAGTTATAGTAGGATGTGCCTGGAAAGGGGAGCCGTATGAAGGTAAGGCAGCACCATTCTGGAGCTGAATTTCCTGCTGCAGTCCATGATGACCACACAACATAAAGGACAGCTTAAGTGCAGGAATGGGGTCAAGGAGCAAGCAAGACCAATAGAGTGAGAATCAAGTCCACCAAAAACCCAAAAAGCCCCCCAGCCCATTTTCAGAAAGGTCCAGAATACTGGGCTGCACATGCTCACTTGTATGAAGAGTGAGAAACCTAATCCCTGAACTGGGAAAACTGTTCAAAACTGACTCCCAATCTATACTAATTCTTTTACTAGCTTTAATATAGGTGCAATAATATTGTGTACAGTTTTATGTCATCTATTAGATGACCTGTTTGGTTTATATCACGTAGTAACTAACTGATTAAGACCTTGTTTCAGTTATCTGCTGTCTGCTCAATAAATGACTCATTTTATAAATAGACCTGATCTGCCATCCTTAGAACTTGCAGACCAGAGTGATTTTAGGTGTGGGCCACCTAAATTTAAGCTGTTGTCAAAAATCTGAGTTTAAGACAGGGCTTGCCTGAAGCTACCACTTGATCTGTGACAATGGGGAGGTCATGGTCCAGATGCTGCAGCCTCTCCTGGAGGAATATACAGAACAGCTGGTTGCTGCCACTGTCAATTTCATTGTGGGCCAATGCAGTGAGGAGGCCCAGAGGCTGCTGCTCTCCCATGCTGCTGGGAAGGAGGACAACAGCCCTGAGGCCAGTTCCCACTCCACCAGCTCCA